>NC_053155.1:122787222-123099722 GCF_016835505.1 Polypterus senegalus | reverse complement strand
GGTCTTAAGTTTTTACAATGCTATAGCATTATAGGCCAAAATATATTGTGGAAAACTGCATCAGAGTTGAAACAACTGGCTGGCTTTAGAGGCTGTTTCTGAAACTGGCAAATAAAAGATTAAAATGAGAAAAAGAACACAGGCATTAGATGAAAGATGACTGGAAATGTGTACTATGGTCAACATCCAATAGTCATCATATTGCAGATGACACTGGTTGTTGGTGTTTAAGGAAGATGCTAACTGAAAACCTGTAAGGTGCTTCTTTCTCAAACTACACACTATGATTTTCTTATCCTCTTATGCAGTTGTGCATCTGGGCCTTGCCATTCTTTTCCTATCCTGGTTAGATCCAGTTTGCCCTCTTCTCTCAAGCCAGTAGTAGACACCTTTGTATGAAATCTTTAGTGTCTTGGCAGTCACATGGAATATCATTCATTTAGCCAAAAAAAAAGCAAATAGACTGACATGTTTCTTAAAAAATCTGTTTAACCTTGTCCATTTTTGAATCTAGAAATGAACTTTAGGAAAGCCAGTACCTTACAGCCCAAGGAAAGACAATATTTTGTTTATTGAACAGTATAAAAAGTTTCAGCATTGGTAATTCAATTGCAAATGTTTCTCTAACTGCCAATTAGTGTTTACACATAACTAATTAAGGATACGCTAAAGTAGTTTACGATTAGGACACTGAAGGAATGGCTGCTGAAAATGGGGCTTTGCAGTCATATATGAATAATACAGTGATCCCTCGCTATATCGCGTTTCGACTTTTGCGGCTTCACTCCATTGTGGATTTTATATGTAAGCATATCTAAATATATATCACGGATTTTCGCTGGCTCGCAGATTTATGTGGACAATGGGTCTTTTAATTTATGGTACATGCTTCCTCAGTTGGTTTGCCCAGTTGATCTCATAGAAGGGACGCTATTGGCGGATGGCTGAGAAGCTACCCAATCAGAGCACGTATTATGTATTAAATAAAACTCCTCAATGATATACGATATGCCTCCCGCGCGGTGCTTCGCATACTTAAAAGCTCTAACAGCACGTATTGATTTTTGATTGTTTGCTTTTCTCTCTCTCTGACATTCTCTGCTCCTGTCGGAGGGGCTGTTCGCACACTGGCCTAGAGGATACGGACGCTCCTCTAAAAAATGCTGAAAGACTACCTGCACATTGCTCCCTTACATGCAGCTGCTTTGTTGGGTGGTGCTTCGCATACTTAAAAGCACCTATTGATTTTTGATTGTTTGCTTTTCTCTCTCTCTCTCTGACATTCTCTGCTCCTGACCCGCACTCCTTTGAAGAGGAAGATATGTTTGCATTCTTTTAATTGTGAGACAGAACTGTCATCTCTGTCTTGTCATGGAGCACAGTTTAAACTTTTGAAAAAGAGACAAATGTTTCTTTGCAGTGTTTTAAAGTCCCTGTCTCTACAACCTCCTGTGTTTCTGTGCAAATCTGTGACCCAAGGGTGACAATATAAAAATAACAATATAAACGTATGGTTTTTACTTTGCAGATTTTTACCTTTCGCGGGGGTTTCTGGAACGTTGCCGCAACCCCTGCGATCGAGGAGGGATCACTGTATACTAAAAATCAGTCATTTCAAGCGGTGATAGCCACTTGCAAAACTAATAATCCCTAGGCCTTGTATGTTTTTATTATCAATTTAATGGGGTCTTGACTCAAAAGGTAACAACCTATCAAACACATTAAACTTTCCAGGTGATTCAGAACCTTTGAATGCAAGCATATATATCTTTGGGAGAAAAATGGAATTCCCAGGAAAACAAACTCAGACATGAATTCACTGAATATGCTCTCCGCAGACAGTGACAGGGCAGGAATTTGCATTCAGTTCTCTTGGGCTCTAAAGCAGTGGTAGTAACCACAGTGCCTCATTATTTACATACATGGTATACATCAAAAATAAAGGGAAACTAATCTTGTTTCATATTTACAGTCAATAAGACATACAATAAGATTCAAGGAGAGCTGTTTAAAAAAAAAAAAAAACATTGAGCATGCAAGTGCTTGAAATTACATCTGTTACTCAATCAGCACCAAACATGCACATTTTGTGGTACTGCATGAAAAAATAATTGTAACCAAAATAATTAAAATAAAATGCAAGGCTGTAATAAACTGTTTAAAATGATAAATGTCAGACAGCTTAATGTACTGGATATGTCTGGATATGCTTTAATAGTAAAATAAGCTGCCTTAGAATTTCAATGAAAACCATCATATAAAACAAAAAAAACAAAGATCAAGTGGCAACTATTCCATTCAGGATATTCTAAATTCTTAGACTCAAGTAAGAATCTCCATACTCTAACAACTTTAACGTACAATGCAGGATACACCTACACACACACACACCCCCTTGCTCTAGGTCACCAAACCAGAACATTTTCAAGAAATCTTCACCATGTGGAAAACTGGAGTAGCCAGAGAAGAATCCACACAATCACAGGTAGAACATGCAAACTCTGCATAAGTGGTGAGCTTTCTGAGGCAGCACTATAACATCCACATTTATTTTTTATGTATTTGTTTTATATTTTTATCCTAAGCAACCTACCACAGTGGTATGCTTTGAAAAAAAAAACACAAGAACTTCATAAAAGGGTTGGGATACCAGGGGTATTCCCATTAATAGCCATTAAACTGGGCTTGAAGAGTGTTTGTGTTGGTCTAGCAAATGACAAAGGCCAAGTAAATGGGAGTCTGTTAAGTGGCACACCAGGGGAGGTGTGGTTATAGGCGGGGCTACTGCTTTTCATTCAGGCTAACTTTGTTTCTGAGAGAAGAAAAGGAAAATGAGGGGAAAGGTTGTGCTGCACCCAAGTCTCTCCCTCAAGCACCCTTCAAACCAGTGCACAAAAGAAGCACACAACACCCACACATGTGACAGTTCATATGATGTTGTACAAATGGACCACCAGCAGTGATCATGAGTCAGGAGAACTAAATAGAAACCTAATATTTCATAATTCAGTGAATTAAACACAAGACTGTAAGGAATCAACTGAATTAATATGTCTTAATTAATGGAGATAAGATCCTGGAGACTTTACTGGAACGTTTTAAACTATACTACAATATTTTCATTTGTTTCAGAATTTACTTGGTAAAAAACTATGCAATATTTTTTTCTGTTATTTCATACCCTTTTTTGCTAATATCTCTCTGCTTTAATTTTTCTCTGTATGGCTTTCATTGTCTTTCAGGATAGCAAAGTATACACCCGATCTGAGCCCGGAGGAGGCGGAAAGGTCTTTTCATATGGCCTTTAAGATATGGAGTGATGCAGCACCTCTAAAGTTTGTGAAGATAGACAAAGGGGAAGCTGACATTTTAATTGATTTTGGATCAAGAAGTAAGCACCTTTTATGTAACTGTCAGAAGTCCACATTAGTGAATAAGCTGCATTTCAGTTAACATTTCCAGGAACTCAACAAGTTTTTCAGGCGTTATCAAGATTCTGCATGGACAGATTTAGGAGAACATAGCAGATGTACAGATAGATGAGGTGCTGTGCTGATCCCCAATGTAACCTACTGTATCTTCAATTCTGGTGCAGGTGAAGGGGTATAGTTTCTATTTTGATATTTCACATTTCATCTCTGAAATTCTGTTAATTGTTTTTGATCACAATATATAAAGGATTCCTCTAATAATTCTCTGGCCCAGATTTCATCCACCTTGTTGGAGTTATTTACCTCCTTATGCTCTTATTGTATGGTTATCTGTGCCATGCTTGCCCATTCACAATTCCGGGAAATATTTTAGATGTACTGTAGAGTGTAGTGCAGGTAGTGGTTAAGGATTTGGACGTCAAACCCTGAGTGTTTTAATCCTGCTATTGACAGTGTGTGTGTGACCATGAGAAAGTCAATTCACTTGACTGTGCTAAAGTTTGAAACAAGTCATAACGCATGGCACAACATTCTGGTGCTGTAGCCCTCAATGGACTGAGTTCAATAGGTAGGTTCTTGAACTTTCTCAGTCAATTTCATGGTTGCGGGGACCAGAGTCTACCCACATGGATGGGGCAAAAGGTTGAAAACAAGCCTGGCCAGGACTCTAGTCCATAAGTACTACTCTCAACTCACATACACTACAATTTACAATTGCCAAATAACATAACCAAAATAGATAACAAATAGTCTTTTGTAATGAATTCCTTTTTTGCTTGAACATGTCTTACTGTAGTAATTGCCATGAAATGGGACGTGCAAAGCCATTCAGTTACGCCAAATGTTAGGGAATAACAAATTTGAAAGGTAAACCAGATTACAACAACTGACCATTATGGATATCAGATGAATGTGGCACTCTGATTGTAAATTCTAGGGTGACCAGGCCAGGACTGTTGTATGGGATGCATTAAGCCCCTCCTAAGTTTTTAATGCTTGCGTAATCTCACAAATAAACACACAGGATGTTATAAAGTGCTTGAAGTCGAAACAAATAAATGCTGGTGCTCTCTGTTTTTGTCTACTTTTTGCTTGTCCTGGAAATTCTGCTCAAATATAACACAAGCGAGGTTCCCCATTGGAGTTTCATGTGCATTTTTGTAAATGCAGTATATTGTGACAGTTTGTTTCAACCAAGCAATGTTTGTTGACACGTGGTCTGTTAATACTGAAACAACTTGGTATTCTTCAGTTACATATTGGGACACATAGCCTGAAACTGGGACTGTCTGGTCACCCTAGTAAATTATAGTGACAGTGAAATAGTTTATCATTATAATCTGCAGATAATGGATCTGTGAGGATTAGTGTTAGTTTAATACTGAGTAAATGTTTATTTCCTTTGTGCTTAACAGCTTACACGTGATAAGTGTTTCATTCATATCTAGATAACCTTTTGTCTTCCTTACTTGCATTTTATACTTTTAAGGTTAGGAAGATAATTTAATTTACCTGTTATGACTTTAAACATCTAGAAGAGTGAGATGCTGGTGTAATGGTTAGTCTTACTTTAGCAGCTGGAAATGATGAAGATTTCATAAAACAGAAACAACTTGCTGACAGCAGGCTGCCCTGCAGTCCAGCCACCCATGCAAGCAGCTTCTGACAGTGAATAACATTCTACCTGCGCATGCAGTCTGCTGGTGTTTCATTAATTGGTATTAGGGATCTGTTTGCAATCAGTAGCAGCTATGGGAGCTGAAAAAAGGGACAATATGCAAAATATATAAGTTGGTGTAATTGCTGTCAAGGTAAAATTGAAACAGTAAATTGATTTGTAGTTAAAGCTGCCTAGAAGGTTTCTCTGTTTTAAGGCAGATTTGTCAATGCAATAGAAGATTATGACATTTCAAAACTCTGTACAGTGCAATCTGTTTTAAATATCTCAACACAAATTCAACTGTGTTGACAAATTTCAATGAACAATAAGCGTGCCACATTTCAACAGAATTGGTCTACTTGGAGTCAAGTTGTTTTATGAAGACAGACATACAGGGAGACAGGCAAACAGACATGGACTATCACAATAGGTGCTTTCACGCATATAAAACCAAAAAAAGAAATGTAACCAATTGTATCTCTCAAATGTTGGAAGTCACGTTGGATAAAGGTAATAATAATTTGTGTTGTTCGAATTAAAGCTTGACATGTTTTTTTATATATCTTTTAGACCTACAGCACTAAGGTCTTATGTTTCAAATTACGCTTCTCCATGGTCATGGAGAAACAGTGTCTACACGGGTTTGATTTCAAGGTGGGTCCTAACCGTGAACTGCAATAGGCAGGCTTAGATTCGCCAAGTAATCTAATAAGCACGTCTCTGTGATGCTGAAGCAAAACAGTAGTACAGAGAGGAAAATCCACAGAGTGAGAGGGAGAATATACAAATGCAACACAGGCAGCAGCTGGGAAGATGCTTAAACACACGATTATGAAGCTGTACGGCAGCAATATTAACTGCACTACCACTGTGTTGACACTAATGTGAATTTCTCCTTGGGATTAATAAAGTATCTATCTATCTAATCAAAAAATTCCTTACTTAATAATTAATTAATTAATTCTTATTAAATAGAAGGATATGAAGAAATGCATTTCATGCTCAATTAACTTTCATTTTTGGTAAGATACAGATGTTAATGTTTGTCATGTCAACGCACATAATAACAACTTGGTGGTATGAAATATTATATGCGTGAGTAGTTATTTAGCTGGTTTGGCTGCATTTCCCTATTTAATCAAGGGTGTTGTCATTTCTCAGTTTCTCTGAAATGTTGTGTACTCACGGGTCAGAGTTGTCATAAATATACGTAAGTTCTCCCGTCAAGTTTTCTTTTATAAATCCCTACTATTGAATGGAAAAGTCTGTATGCACATTTCAAGGTCTCTTTGTGTGCATATGCCAAGTTTTAAAACTCCAACCACTGAACTGGAGCCTATCTATCTCAGCAGTATCAAGTCAAGATAGGATTTTGCCCTAGACAAGGCCTGTTCATCTCAGAGCAATAAAACAGTTATAGTCTGCAATTTTTGCTTAATAAAAGAGGAAGGGGTCCACAACCATGAACAATTTTATACTGAAATGGTTGCATTATCAGATGTTCTGGATGTTTGGAGTTTGGGATTGTGTGATACAGTACATCCTATAATATCAATACTGTACTAATAAGCAATGTACAAAAGCAATAACAATTACAAGTTTAGAGGTGGTTTTAATAGCAGTGTGTGATACTAATCACCCAGTTTCATCTGAGATAATCCAACAAATACCTGAGCAAAAGAAAAGAAAATGTGTTGGTACAAACCAGAGAGAAGCCTGTCTTGATTTGATAGTCTATAATAATTCACACAGATGTCCAAATACTTAAGGTAATAAACTGGGAGGAAACACTGGCCCTAAAATAAATGCACATTTGTCTGTTGTTTAAATTGGATGGTTGTGCTGTAAAGAGGTAGATTTGAAAGAATATTTTCTAAATTGGTCAATCTTATGGACAAAATTACAACTATAATTATAATAGAAGAGTAATGTGATAAAAATTTTATTGAAGAATGGTGACTCTAGGTCTAGGATCGTCAATTAATGATATTAGTTTTATATAAGGTTTCTATAGTCACTTTTGGTTAACCATATATAGAATACAGGGTTATAACACTCATAGATTCTGAATCCAAGGTCCATTTTCATGTATATTGCTTTATTCATCTATTTATTTACATTTTGTCATGACACCATTTTGTTTTCACAATGTATGTCGCTTTTATAAGCAATTGTATTAGCCGTTGCCATAGGAGGTTTCCAAGGTCATCAGGGTGATGGGTTATCTGAGTCTGATAGTAGTATTAGGGTGTTGTGCCGTGTTAGGCATTATGGATGTAATGAGAAGTCAAGCAAAATGACACCTTTTATTGGCTAACTGAAAAGATTACAATATGCAAGCTTTCAAGGCGACTCAGATCTTGCCTGAAGAAGGGGCCTGGCTTGAAAGCTTGCATATTGTAATCTTTTGAGTATGACAGAAAAGACTTCTTCTTTTTTAATTTACCCAGTGTGCCTGCTTTTTGACTCTGAAATTTTTGATCACATTCTGGGTTTTGCTGAATGATGTTTTTGGCTCTCAGTATCAGACCTTGGTCTGTTCATGATCCAAGTGTCTCCTGGTCCTTTTCATTTTCTCTATACTGTCTATATGAAGTCAGTACAAGTGGCACCTAGGCCAAATCTAGCCTGTATGACAAATTGTTCTGGTGCCAAGAAGGGGGCTGAGATTTAAAAGGAAAGTGTCACCCTCCAACTGTATTGTGACACCTGTTTGGTTTATGATAAGAGCATTTTTTGAAAACTTATGTCTACCTAATTTGAACCGCTTAAATACTCAATACTGACTCCATTTTGTATTTCAATATTGCGCGAAAAAATAAAAAAGGCAGGTTTCGTATTTCTGGAATAATCTTTGGTAGGGATTAATAATAATAATAATAATAATACATTTTATTTATATAGTCAATTTCCCATTATGGTGATTACTAGTAGTTTTTGTTATGTTTTGAGTTTTTTTTTTTATTATTTGTTTAGTAAATGAATAGAGCTTTATTTCATAATAGTTGTGGATATTACACATATAACCTGTTCATTTTGCTTTAAATTACCTGTGAGGAAGTATGTAGGTGAGAATCAGCAAGAGGTTGGAGCCATTTGTGCTGGAGTAGCATAAAAGGAGCTGCAAGGAATAGCAAAGTAGAATGAGTACAGCATGGTGAGGAAAGCTCACAAAAGCAGCAACTCCCGTAAGGGATGTTTAAGTACTTTACCAGACAGTTCCTGGAGTTGATCTGGGTTTCCATCAGAAAAGAGCTAATAAACTGTCCTTCTAAAGGCCATTAACTGTTGCTTGTGGCTGTGTGCCAGTCCTTCCTCCACAACACATCCGGTTGTTCTATACATTGAATCTGTTAACAAAGGTGAATGTTGGAGGAATTCACTTGGACAGAGGCAATGGTTCTATTTCAACTGAAACAAATGAAACACATCCCCCCAAATTTCAGACACCCACCTACAGATTTTTCCCCTGGTTATGGCCCTACCCCAAGCTATTCTCCAGCACAGTTTTTACAGTTATATTAAAAAAATGTAGAATATATAAACATCTATAAAATATAGTAAATGCAGAGAGTTTGCTAAATTCATGTTACAAGATATGCAAGGCAAAAGAGAGAATTCATAACAAAAATAAAAATTCATTCCATGTCTGCTGTTTAGATTTCAGAGTCCATCCATCTATCATCAAACCCGCTATATCCTAACTACAGGGTCTCTGCTGGAGCCAATCTCAGCCAACACAGGGGGCAAGGCAGGGAACAAATCCCGGGCAGGGCGCCAGCCCACCACGGGATTTCAGTCCATGCCTTATAATTCACAACAAGAAAAATAATCACGCCATGCTCACCACATCAGGTACAAAGCATGGGGCATAAATGAACCAAAAGCACCAGTTAGAGTAAAAGGAAAAGTTGCTGAGCCCCTCCTCAGCCTCCCTGTAAGCGCCTTATCTTCTACTCTCTGAAAATATTAAACCTAAACTCAAGAAAAAATACATAGCTTTCACTATCACTTGTCTTTCTGGATTTGCCTAAATAACCCATCCAATTTCTCTGTTCCAATGTGTTTCATGTGGCGAGTCACTTCATTTTCCTCACTTTAACCCTCATGAAGAAAAATGTAACTGGTATGCTTAGAGCTGGAGTCCAGGCTAATATCTGACAAGTGACTCTCATAATCTTCCACGTTGTGCATAGATAAACTGCATTTTGTAATAAAAAAGGAATTACATCTATTGGTATGCAATGTGCCTTTGGCAAGCTAAGTCTGAAAAAAGGTCAACAACACACTAATTATTTTATGACACTTAAGATTTTGTGGTTGTGGCATGTTTAGTCTCTTTTATGAGTTTAGGTTTTTTATGCGAAGATCTCATTTAAAGGTTTAATAATGATTTATTTTATTATATAGAAATGTTTGTAATTTTTATATCTTGTTGTTAGTAACAGCATGCAATTGCTAACAGCATCCAACTTTGTGGAAAAACCTCAAATGAAAACAAACCTTTTGTTCTCCAGTTAAAAATCCCCATGGGAAGACAGATCTTTCTCAAATATTTTTTGAATGTATTGGACTATGGCATTTAGGTTTTGTCTTTCTGGGTCTGGACTGTTCTTGATTCAGTTATAATTCTGGCACCACACAAGAGTGAAATAGGTAAGGCTACCACAAACACCCACTAGAACAGGCCAGAGTTCTGACTAGCTTGCCCAAAATAACTCTCACCCCAAGGCAAGCATGAGCCTACACACAAGGAAAGCTTTGGGCCCATCTAGGGCTCAAAATGCAGAACAGGCTTTAAAAGTTAAAAATCAGGAGATAATCTCACATTTCTCAAAATCCACTACGACTCCCTCCACATCTATATATATAATTCACTAAAGGCATGCAAGACACTGAGCGCAAGCAAGACACTGAGGGCACACAAGACAGTGAGCGCAAGCAAGACAGAGCCCTGCCCGCCAACTCTAACCCTCCTACCGCGTCATGGGATACCCCACAACAGAGCCACGCATGCCAACTGTATCCGTCCTCCCGAGTCCAGCATCGCACTCGAGGCACACAACAACTCACCAAACACAGACTCTGTCGCTTTTGTCTGTGCAAAAGTCCACATGCACCTCTGAGCCACGTTGACTTTACACCGCACGCAAGACAGAGAGCCCCGCCTGCCAACTCACAGAGCCCCGCCTGCCAACTCTAACTAAGGGCAAGCAAGACACAGAGCCACGCCCACCAACTCTAAGACCATTTGATACACATTCATTTATTGTATAAATGGATATAAATAATTGCATGTAAACAATTCGCCAAAATCTGTTGTATGTAAACGATACTGTTTAAAACGTTATTGTTTTTCCATCAGAAAACTCAGTTTCCACGTCTCACTTTATTAGTTTAAATGGCACTTTTACCACTCGCAATAGGGTGGACACACTGACTTATCGTGTCGACTGGGCAACACAGTGAATGTGGCATCTATCTATATATGACTATGTTTTCCGTAGCCTGCTACAGGAAGGTACTCTCTCGACCATTGGCATTGGTTTCACTCCTTGCTATTTTCGTTATACTGCTATGGTGGTTTCCTAAGCCTTTGTTATACTGAATTCCTTTCTTACCGTTTTCCATTCCTATTCTTACCCCGCCGTATGCTACGGCAGGCTTCAGCTAGTAGAATTATAAAACCCTGGCTTGTAAAGAGACAAATCTCACAAAGATCTTTAAAAAAATAGAATTTATTTACAAAAGTAACAAAATACAAGAAAATGCTCAAAGAGAAACAAGAGTTGCCAAAAAAGCAATCCGATTGATATGCTAGAATGTGCCATATGTTAGCTAGGATGTGTTCCCTGGCTTATATTTATTTTTATACTAGCAAAATACCCGCGCTTCGCAGCGGAGAAGTAGTGTGTTAAAGAAGCAATGAAAAGAAAAGGAAACATTTTTAAAATAACGTAACCTGATTGTCAATGTAATTGTTTTGTCACTGTTGTGAGCGATGAGTGTTGTTGTCATATATACATACATATATATATATACATATATATATATATATATATATATATATATAAATATTTACACACACACACATAAACATATATATATATACATATCTATACATATACACACACACATATATAAACATATATATACATATACATACATATCTACATATATACACACACAGCTATTTCGTATCAGTGCAATACGCTGCTTGTTAAAACGGATAACTCCCGCTCTTACGTGCAATAACAAATCAAATCATTCAGTTGTCTTTGCTCATATGTCATTTTAGAGCTGGTCGCCTGGCATCTTTTTGGCCACAAGTTCGTTTCTGTTTGGTGTGAGGTTCTGTGTTGTGGAGATTCTCAGGATGGATTGCAGGTGCTCATCAGTGAGGCGTCTCCTGTGTGCTGTTTTGTTAGTCTTTATCACTGAGAAGAGCTTCTCACACAGATATGTGCTACCAAACATGCACAAGGTTCGAGCCGCATGTAGACGGACTTTTTTTGTTCATCAAAGTCACCAAAGCGCCGTGCAAACTCAGTGCGCAGTGCGCTCAGTTTATCAGCAAAGTGTGTATTTGGGAACACCGTAGTGACGACTTGGTTTAACAGTACTTGGCAACAGGGAAAGTGGGGCAAGGTGAACTGGTGCATTTGTGTCTCCCATAAAAGCAGCTTCACTTGAAATCACTTTGTGATTGTGTACGGGTTAAAACTTCCGCTGAAGTGTCAGATTCTTATTTAATTATGCTGTTTTCTGTATCTTCTGAATTGCATTCAGGTTACCCTGATGCAAGGCAGCTGAAGCGCTGCATTATGGGATCTGTAGTTTATTGTGTTACCAGCGCTTCATATACCTGGGCTTTAATAACAATAATACAGTATATAAAATGATCTCGGGCGGATATAATTACACGCGGGCGGATGTGGCCCTGCCCTTGAGTTTGACACATATGGACTAAATAGAACTTGAAAAGATATGTTTTTTCAAATGTGATCGCGCAATTCAGATAGAGTTGACGCGCACTACAGCCTGCATGCCTCAATGAGTCATCCTGCCCTCGCTCTTACTTTTTTACCGTTCATCTAATGAATACACTGAGTATGGCTTTACCAAAACAATCATTGATGGCGAATAAAGTATCCATTATTCGAGTATGTAGAGCGGGATATATATATATATATATATATATATATATATATATATATATATATATATATATATATATATATATATATATATATACCCGCGTATCGCAGCGAGAAGTAGTGTGTTAAAAAGGTAGAAAAGAAAAGGGAACATTTTAAAATAACGTAACATGACTGTCAATATACAGTATTTGTTTTGTGAGTGTTACTGAGTGTTGCTGTCATCAAGGATTTGATTATCATTATTTCTTTCAATCAGGTTCGTATTTGTAGGATGTGTTGTGTTCAAGTTACATTCCGTGTTTGTCAATCATTGTAAAGATGACAGGTTTCATTCATCGATTCGTTTCTTACTGCATCAATAAACAGCTCGTCTTCTTCTTTATCTGAGACCTGACACACTGCATGCACGGGTTTTTTACACTGTCTTCCTTTAGCGGGACATTGACTTTTTCCACCGTGTGCTTTGTTTCCGCAGTAGCTGGATTTATGAATATGCTTATCAGACGCTTCATATTTTTGCTGCCTTTTCAATTGTGTAATTCGGTTTTGTTCAGCTCTTTGGAACTGTTGCTTTTATCTGTGCACTGCGCCAGTTCACGGATCCGCTCGTGTATATGCATTGAAGTTTCCCAGCTGTGCTGGTGCCATCTCGTGCTATGTCCGTGGCTGTATTTAATGTTACCTTAGTCCTGGCACTTAAAACTTTCTCTGGCAGTTTCGCTGAGTTTGTGTCAAACACCACTCTGACCATCTCATCTTCCTCTCCATAAGCACAGTCCTTCACCCGTGAATATTTACCCGTGGCAGTTTGCTATTGGATTGCCGCTGACGGACGGCCTTATATGGGCAGGCACTAAATTACAAACGCCAGCGGCAGCCTGTCTATGAACTTAATTTAAAGTGTAGGTTTACATCGTGCTCTGTTTCCGAAGTAGCAGAACTCATGAATATGGTTGTATATGTCACTCGCTCGCTTCTTATTGTTTCGCTGCCTTCTCAATTATATAATGCATGTTTTCTTGAGCGCTTTTTTGAGGTCTTCCTGGTTTTCTATGTACTGCGTGATTACGTGGGAGGCGTGATGATGTCACACGAAACTCCGCCCCCACGGCGTTGAAGCTCATCTCCATTACAGTAAATGGAGAAAAACTGCTTCCAGTTATGACCATTACGCGTAGAATTTCGATATAAAACCTGCCCAACTTTTGTAGGGAAGCTGTAAGGAATGAACCTGCCAAATTTCAGCCTTCCACCCACACGGGAAGTTGGAGAATTAGTGATGAGTCAGTGAGTGAGTCAGTGAGTGAGTGAGGGCTTTGCCTTTTATTAGTATAGATACAGCTTCAAGTACACGCTGTCTCAGCCACGGCAAAACGTTTCAAAGCCTTTCTTGTACGGACCTCGCGGTTCAGAAACAGTTTCATCCCAAGAACTATAAACACACTCAATCAATTGCTCCTTGTAGAACTGTTTGTACTTATAAGTACAATCACCTCACTGTAAACTTGCACTATAATATCGCACAACCTGAGCCACTTTATAAAGCGTGTATTTACATATGATGACGATATCATTTTTAAGGTGAAATGCAGCAAAATATGTTTATTATGTTATACAGATAAAACTTTAACTTCATTTAAATAATCTATATTCTTCACTGGGAGTGTCGTGAAGGATAGAATAATTAAACATGTACTACGAAGATATTTCAATGTTCCTTAAACGTTTTGAAGAATCGGCGCTCCCCAATTCTGATTGGGTATTTGGGGAAAGAAAAGCAAGGACTGCAGTGGCGGCTACGCCAATATATATTGAATATTTAACAGAAAGAGAAAATAACAACACAGCTAAAAACGCAGCGACAAATTTCGGCAAAAGTTAAATGCTTGTGAGCACGAGGCGGCTATGCAGTGTCTGCAACGGATGTGGCCATCCACTGTGCATAAGCTACCTTACTGACATTGGCGGGCGAAGGAGCCACCGATTCTTCCTCTGCCCAGTGCCACCACAAGCCTAGAGCCGCCCCTGAGTACTGCTGTAATAAATTATTTCATCGAAGGTCGTACACAATCACTGCGCCGTGAAAGCCATGATTAATAACGTGCTTTAACTCCTATCATCATAAAAATGATATCACGTATACATCTCAGTATTTTAGTTATTCAGAGAGCTGTAATATCACGAATGTAATGGATTCTGTGTCCAGTTGGAGGAAGAGAGCTGGTTTAAGAAGCAAGTAGTGATTCACACACATAGAGCACATAGAAGATCAAATACAAAACAAAGCATTAAACGTGCTACTTTAATTACGATGTGATTTGAGAAACAGGTTAATTAAACGATTTTAAGATGAAGTTTATGATGTTCTACTTTAATGACAAAATAAACTACGTGATTAAAGTGGAAATGTCGAGATTGAAGTTGACATTTTGTGCTTTTTCCCCACTGTGTGCCTTTTTTTTCTCTGTACCCTAATAAGCTTTGATATGACACTCAGACAGTGGGCTACAACTCACCTTTTCACGGCGACTTTGATATGTGACTTCTTTTTTATTTCTGGCACTGTGCGATTTTGTGAACGTGAGCTTTCAAGTTTCTCCAACACACTATGTCACTCGATCAACTTCCTTTTTTTGATTATACCACGGTTTATTTGAACAAATAGTATGTTTTTCCTTTGCCTCCACTTGGTATTCGCTGAAATTCTTATATTTTCCCCCTGTGCTTTTCCCATTGTCTTTTCACAGAAGGCTGAGCTTAAAGGCGATTTATATTAATTTGCATATTCAAAGAGGCGTAATTCTGGGAGGAGTTGGGGCGTTACATAAAGCGCGTGCACGAGCAGTACTTTTCACGCTCATCGGGATTTATGTAGCGGAAGAACGTGGAAGTTGGAGTACGCACAGATTCCTGCATCTGGATTTTTCTGTGCGTAAGCACATTTCGGCTTTGTGCTTACGCCATGTTATAGTGCGAGTTCTACGCACGGCGTTATACATGAGGCCCCTGGTGAAGGAGTGAGAAAATTACAGTATTTCTTTTGTTTAGCTTTTTCTCCCAAAGTCTGAGTTTTTGTATAAATTCAAAAATGTTATATGTTGCAAATTAAGTATGCTATGATCACGGGCCTGCATGCTCTGATTCAAGCTATTGAAACGATGAAATATGTCGGCAGTGTACTCAAGCTTCAGAACCCACAACTGCTTCTTAAAACACCTTGCAAATTGGGAGTTCTCAGACGAGAGAAATTCATGCAGTTCTTTGTGGAGATCAAAGGCTTGTTGTAAAATTGCTCACATGACAGCCACAGGACCTCAGAATGCATCTGAAGGCTTTCAAAAATGGTACCCATGTCACTGCACAGTTTGGCAAACAGCCTGTGGGAAACAGCTTTGATACTATTTACAACATTATCAGCATCTTGAAGCACTTGTTGCAATTCATCCTCTATTCTTTTAGCAGCAAATGCTTCTCTGTGAAGCATGCAGTGTGTATCCATGGCATCTGCAGCTTTGGTCTTTATTAACAAGAAGACTCCACTATGCTTGCCTGTCATGGCAGCATCGCGATCTGTACAGATGCCCAAGTAATGAAACCAGTTAATTAAATTTGCCTGCATGAACACGTCCAAAATTTGAAAAAAATCCTGACCTGTTATCTAAAATATCCTCAAGAAACTTTCCATCTCCAATAAATCTGACAATAAGCTGTGCTGCATTAGCTACAGTATGTCTGTGCTTTTATCCAACTGACTGTTCCATTCCAGTAATTTAACTTATTTAACTCATTTAACTCATTCCATCCTCAGCCATGTCAGATATCGGTCTACACACAGTGGTGTCTGACAAAAGGACAGTGTCAATTTTACGGGCAGCTTCCTCATCAAGCAATTCCCGAACTATGTCTTTGGTCACTGGTAATCTATACTAATAAAAGGCAAAGCCCTCACTGACTCACTCATCACTAATTCTCCAACTTCCCATGTAGGTAGAAGGCTGACATTTGGCAGGCTCATTCCTTACAGGTTATTTACAAAAGTTAAGCAGGTTTCATTTCGAAATTCTACGCGCAACGGTCATAACTGAATCCTACTTATGTACATATATACGTCCATAGCCTGCAGCTCGGTCGCCGTGCGAGTCGGAGCTGCGTCCCTCATCCCTACGCCTCCCACGTAATTGGCTGCCTGCCCATATAAGGCTGTTCGTCGCTCTGATCTCTTTATTCCCTTCTTTGCTTTGCCACAGTATTCATGTTTCCTTGCTGATAACTGCAGCCTTTTTATTTAATCCACGGCTTCTTCGCTGTTTTATTGTACTGATAACTGCAGCCTTTTTATTTAATCCACGGCTTCTCCGCTGTTTTATTGTTCGTTTATTACGCTTATAGTTATTGTGTAGGTATTTTAGACTTAGTTTACATTGTTCAGGTACCCGTTTCTTTTACCGTTCCAACCGTACCCACATTAACATGTCTATCGAGGTGATCACCATCGATCAAAGAACTGTCACTTACCGAGTGGCTTCCATGCCCGGAGATGCCACCTGCCTTTTACATTCTCTGTGTTACATATTGCATGGCCATAGCAGGCTCACTCTTGATATCTGGAGGAACATTCTGTCTTATGTATTGAATGACTGGGACAAGTTCAAGGCGTGGACTGATGACGGTATAGGAGATAATTATACTACACAGGAGCACTAGAAGAGTGAAATGCTTAAGCCCTTCACCTATGCTTCTGCATGTGAGTTGATGGCTGCCGCTGAATTGTTTGGTTGTCGCTTTCAAGTGTACCAAAATAGCCAAATATTTTACACCTTTGGAGAACCGCCAATGCCTCTTAAACATCTTAGATTCACAGGTGACAATTTGAGTAGTGGACACTTGGATGTTTATGAATGTTTCAACTCTCAAAAGCTGGATGCCGAATGTCACTTCAACATAAGTCCGGCAAATACTAACGTAATTGAAACAAACCATGAAACTCAAACCAATTATGACAGCAGCAATTCAAGCTGTGAGAAAACAGTAAAAAGGAGGCGTGTCAGACATCGTGGTACATTTTCTGATGCAGCTAGACGGAAACAACTTTGTGACGCTGCCGCCAAATACTCGCAGAAAAATCCACAAGTTAATGGACACGTTGTCACTAAATACTTCAAGGCAAATCCACAAGTTAATAGAGACGCTGCCGCTAAATACTTCAAGGCAAATCCACAACTTAATAGAGACGCTGCCACTAAATACTCACAGGCAAATCCACAAGTTCATACCGGGAATGCCTGTTAAACATCTTAGATTCACGAGTAGCGATTTGGGTAGTGAACACTTCGATGAATGAAACCTGTTATCTTTACAACGGTTGACAAACACGGAATGTAACTTGAACACAACACGTCCTCCAAATACAAACCTGATTGAAAGAAATAATGATAATCTAATCCTTGATGACAGCAACGCTCATAACAGTGACAAAACAATTACATTGACAATCATGTTACTTTATTTTTAAAATGTTTCCTTTTCTTTTTCAGAACTTCTTTAACACACTACATCTCTGCGAAGTGCGGGTATTTTGCTAGTATCAGATATTCTCCAACTGTGTGAGCTTTCTTCTGACAGACAATGCGATATAATGCTAAAAAGATGCATTCAGTGCCCTCTCTGAAACCACTGCTTACGGTGTGAAAGCAATCGCTTGTTTTACAAGCAGTGCTGCTTTCTTTTGGAAAAGATCAACATGTTTCACAACATCAGCTGGATGCTTCTGTTCTACATGTCTCTTCAATTTAGACGGCTTTAGACATTCGCTTGACACAATTTCCTGGCAATAAAAGCATTTGGGGGTAATGAAGTTTGCCTTTTTTCTTAGCCAGCACAAATCCAAATTCTATGTATGCCGCTTCATACATTCTAGATTTTCCTTCAGAATATTACTCATTTGATGAATTTAAATCAGAACTACAAAATGAGTTTTCTTTGGAATGTTTCCTTCTTAAAAAGCTGTCATTACATATGATTTAGTCCAGCTTGCTGCAAACTGCTCTAACTACACAATGCGATGAGTGTACATCTATTTATTAATAAGCGTAATTGGCAAGTGCACTAATAAAATGACAACAATATTTTTAAAACAAGGTTAACTGGACAAATGCTTTATTATTTGCAACTTTTTAAATAATAAAATGGTACAATTTTTATTTTCCCCATTTTGCTGCAGACCCCTTTACATATCCCTGCGGAACCCAAGGGGGCCACAGAGACCAGGTTAGGAGCCACTGACATAACTTACCCTTAATGACATGATGTCCAGATGTGTTCATCAGGCTTAGCAAGAAACCAAGCATGAAAGCAGGATAAAAGGCAGGGGGCATGAAGGGTGTCAAAATGTCATCAATATACACCAGATATACACCAGAACACATATTCTTAAAATATCCCTAATACGTCGATCACAAAGGATTGAAAAACTACGGGGGCATTAGCTAATCCGTAAGGCATTATTTTGTACTTGTAAAATATTGTGACTGTGTGGAAAACAGCTTCATGAATGCAGATGAGATGATATGCACTCCTCAAATCTAATTTGATAAAAACAGTAGACATTGTAACATGATTCAGAATCAAAGAGATAAGTGCGAGAAGATAGCTTCTTTTAAGTGTAATTTTATTGAGTTGCCTGTAATCGATACAAGGTCAAAGCCCACCAATCTTTTTTTCAACAAAAAACCCAGGTCCAAGAGGATTATTAGAAGTAACAATAAACCCAGTTTGCAAATTTTCTCCAATATATTCCAGTGCTGCCTTTTGTGTTAGACGAGATTGTGCCTACATTTTCCCTTCAACACAGACAACTGGCATCAGTAAGGTTTTCATGCAGCACCAAAGAAGTTATTACTCCAGGAAATGATTTGTTTTCCAACCCAATCAGTTGTGGGATTGTGCTTCTGTAACCAGAGGAAACCTAATTTTACCTGAGGTTTACAGGATTGGATGATAAAGAAAGTGTTTTGCTTATCAGTGCCAATTTTAGTCTTTAAATCTGGTGTGGTAAAATCTAAATGACCAGAGCCCAATAAGTCTACCATCTACTGCCAACACTTGGGCTTTACATATTAATGATGCTGAAGAAATATTGAGTTGTTCAACAAGAAAATAGGTGATACAATTATTAGCAGCTGCTGAATCAATGGGAGCAGAAACTTGAACATTATTAAGAAGATAGGGAATGAGGAATAGATTTTGGCACAGGGTTTGATTACAAGTACCCACCTCACCAACCCTAATGTGGAGTGGGTATTTTTAGCACATCCAGACACCAAGTATCCTGCCTCACCACAGCAGAAACACAAGTGCACCCTAACTCTTCTTTGCCTTTCTTTAATCCCTACAGATGTTTTAACAGGTTCCATATATTCAGGAATGTTTTTACTTTCCCACCAACATCTAAGCGTCCATTCATCTAGCCTAATGCGCGCATCTTGTGCCACAGACTCCAGGGCATTACAAAAATTGCAACTGGATAATTTATCTTTGATCTCAGTTGATGTTTCTCTCTTTAGTATAGGAATTTATGTTGTAACTGCCCGCTCTGCTTCAGTGGTTAATATGCGGAATTCCAGTACATATTTATTAATTTGTTTATTTCTAACAGTCTATTGGCAGCAAGTTCAGATGGTACAGGAACTTCAAAAACTTTCCTAAACGTCTGCACAAAGAAATCCAATGAAAATCCAATGAAAATCTGATTGTTTGAGTCATACCTGAGTGAAGCTCACTGCAAAGGTTTTTTTATATACCAGTAACATAATAGACAGGTCATGAGTCCTGTCATCCTGATACTGTTGTGACTGAATCTTATTTGTCATCCAGCACTGATTTAAAACACCTCTGCACCTTGGCCATTTACTGCGGTTGTTAAGTTGTCAATCGCTGCTGCTAACTGCTCTATAGATATCTTAATTTCTATCATTTGCCTCTTAATATTCTTATTTCACCCTTGCATCTTCTGCATATTATTAAAGATACGTCTCATCTCTGGGTCATTCATGTCCAAGCTATTGTTGTCTCAGCAAGGCAGCTCATTTTGAAAGGGCAACCAGGAGAACACAGGAAGTCAAAGGCAAAGTCGGACACTGTCAGAGACCTGGAGACCCCACCCAACTGGCTGCCAACCTCACCAGGGCATTCTACAGTGGAGTCTGTGCTGGGCTGTCTAATCTGACAACAGAATATACAGTATCCATCCATTGATTCCAAGGCTCTCATTATCTTAAGTGTATTATTTATAAGCAGGAAAAACACCTTGGTAGTAAAGCATTGGTACCAAGGGTTAAATGTGTTGTTTTGCTTTGTTAAACGTTTTTTGTTTGATATTACGAAAATACAGTAAGAGGTGCAAGGTATTACTCTATAGAGTTCAACTTCATGAATCTTAAAATAATTTTGGAGAATGTATTTTTATTAAAACATGCTAAACACATGTTTTGTATATACTAGAGTGTGTATCTTTTCATATCAATAACACCACATAATTGTTATGTGTATTGAAGTAAAATGAAATTACATATATAGTACAATAAAATATCAGAATTTCCATCTATCTTCTGAACTCACTTTATCCATTACAGGACTTTTAGGTGATAGTACTTATCCTAACAGCATCTATCACAGAACACCTTTACAAACAAAGAAGAAATTTAAAGGTACAAATGATGCTAACCTGCATGGCTTTGGAATATGAGAGAAATACTGAGAAAACCGATTCAGACATAGACAAAAGCATGCAAAGTCCACGCAGACACTAACTGCTCTGCTGCTGTATTTATATCTAGGTCTCTGCAGCAGTGTCACCCATAATAATAATAATAATACATTTTATTTATATAGCACCTTGCCCATGCGCAAGGTGCTTTAATGAATAAAACATTTCTTTGCAGCAAGGTGGCATCCCATGTAGAGTGATCATACCAGTTTTATACTGCCTGCTAACTTACAATTAAGCACATTAAATATTAAAACCATTGATTTTCATTGTAGTGGTGACCCATGCAATTTCACAATAATTATTCAATTCATTCCATTATTACAAGAAAACAATACAATGCCTTAGGTGTCACGAGTTTCTCCATGAACTCAAGAAATAATACATCAAAGCTAAAGTATCTATCCCCAATTATCATTCAGTTATGTCTCCACCCTAGATTCATATACACGGGGTCCTACTCTACTAGTTGCTAGTTTACCTTTCTCAGCTGTGTACTGGATACCTTCCACTCATGACAGGTATTAATATGACCTCACTGCTGTTAGTTATGACATCAATATTTATTTTTCTTTGAAATGGTGACTATAATTTGTACGTTTCAGGCTCTTGTACTGTGCTATAAGGCAAGTAGTAAAATTATATGACATTTTATTTTGTATTGTTTTTTAGATGGGATTATTCAATGGTATATCAGTTGTGTACTGTTTTAAAGATATTCATCCCGGCTATCCTCTTTCCCCAGCTCATGGTGACTTTTTTCCTTTTGATGGACCAAGAGGTGTCTTGGCACATGCTTTCGAGCCAGGAGAAGACATTGGAGGTGACACACATTTTGATGAGGATGAAATATGGACAATGGGCAATACAAAACCAGGTAAGAAACATTAAAATAATCTATGCTAGTGCTGAACATTCCATATAGTTAATGAATATTCTGGAGATTCGCCAGAAGAGCCAGATTAAACATAACATTTTTAAGTGGATACCGAATGATGGGCTTGTATTTTATCATTAGAGAAGCAAAGATAATTCCAGTACAAAATATGAACAAATCTAGGAAAATGCTAAACTTTAAAATCCAAGGTCATTATCCATAGCATTTTATTAAGCTTACATAGTATTTCTCTCTATTATAATAAAAAATCTTGGAAAGAGACGAGAAGTGATCTTCTCAGAGAGACACTTTCACATCCCACAAGACAAGACTTAAAAAGACAAAAAAGTAGATGACAAAGTAGAACATCGTAACCAATTCAAAAACGTTGGTATGATACACAAGCAGAACAGGTTAGAGGTAATGGAAGTATGAAAATTCCAATGTCTCAAAAAAATTATATTAAAGATTGCATTAGAGCAAACAATTGTAGAGAAAAGCCAAGCAAAATGATACCTTTACTGGTTAACTAGAAAGATTAATATGCAAGCTTTCGAGGCAACTCAGGCTTCTTCAGGCAAGATGTAATCATTACATCTTTGATTACATCTTGCCTGAAGAAGGGGCCTGAGTTGCCTCGAAAGCTTGCATATTGTAATCTTTTTAGTTAGCCAATAAAATGTATCATTTTGCTTGGCTTTTCTCTACATTCATAATGGCTAACACGGTACAACACCCTAGTACCGCAAACAATTGGAAATTATTACTCAATGAAATAACAGAACAGTGAAAAGAGACTGAATATATTGTTCAGATTTAAACTTTAAGTCAGAGACTTATAGATCGTCTAGTTCGTGTTGCCATCAGGGAAAAGAAGTGTTTCTTCCTAATGAAGAGGCATATACTCGAGAATTAAAAGATTTGTTGTTTGGTGAAAGTGAAATCCCAAGAGAGAAAATTTCAAGCCCTCCGAGACAACAGCTTATTCAAAGAGATTTGGAAAAATCCTGCCCACATCTAAAACATTTACAACCATGCACACGGTTCAATAACTTTTCAACTGTGTGAATGCTATTGTCAAACACAGTTCGTTTAGAGAGAAAGAAACGATATTCACTCACGGGCAGTTAAATGTTCTAATTCGTGTTGCCATCAGGGAAAAGTAGTGTTTCTTTCCAATGAAGAGGCCTATCCGTGAGAATTAAAAATTTAGTTGTTTGGTGAAAGTGAAATCCACATACGGGAGCGGCAGAGACGCAAAGTTGCTGATGCGTAGCGCAGGCAGTGAGGTTTGCGAGCGAAGCTAGCAGTGGGCAAAGCCCTCTAGTAGACTTTATATAATAAAATATTCAGAAATGGGTTAACCTCCAAAATTTCTTGCCCAACTGTATCAATATCTGCTCATTTTCTAATATAATACATACTGTATTCTTGAAAGGTATTATATAAAGCTCCATAGAAATACTTCTGCAGGACAGCCATCTATTTATCTACTGTACTACTGCAGTCATGATTATAACCTTATAGGTTCTACCTTAAAGTCCACTAATTTATTGATAATAATGCAGCATAGTATATTAGGCCTATACCTCAGTATACAGCTATTTACATTTGATTACACAATTTATTTTATATTTATATGTAAGCTAAACCTTCTAGCATTGAAATCAAAGCTCCAATGTACAATATAAAGTACATGTAGTGGTGCCTGTGAGATGGGCACTTGTATACCATGTCTCGGGGAACCTTCTTCTTCATTCCAAGTGTAAAACTACTGGCCTGATTTAGATCTCTTTTTCTTATTTGCTCTGTATGCATTTGCTTAGATTACAAAAACACACCCTGCCAGAACACAGTATGAACACTACAAACATCTTGCTTGGCAACTAATTCACAGCTCAACTTAAAGTTATGTGTTTGGCACAGCTTCTTGGTCTGTGTTGGTTATAAAAAAATACCATGTCTTTGAAAAACCACTGTCTCCTTCTTTGGCAGAATTCCCTCTGCTTTCCCAAGGTAAACCTTTGTGGGCAGATGTTTTATATACCCAACCTACCATCAATAACTAGCATTTTTTTGCCTTTATTGTTTAGGAATTGCAATGTGCACGTTTTGGCCATTTATGGAGAAAAGTATATTAAGACATCTACATGAAGAGGATATGTAAAAAGGTCCTGACCAAGAAGTGCACCAGAACAAAGTACTTATAAGAACACGTAAAAACATTAGTTACAGATGGCTGTGCTATAGCAAATTCCACATTAATCTCCCATTCTGAACGAGAAGGTGGACTATTGAGTGGGAAGCTATTTGTTTGTCCTCTGTTAGTGATAAGGACCCTGGGTTCATATCCCACATTTGGTTTTCTACTCCCCATGTCTTCCACGTTAACTGACAACTAAAACTGGCCCTATGCAAGTGTGAGTGTGCCCTGTGATGGACTGGCCAAGGCTGCTTGATGCCTCGTGTCTAGTGCTGCTGCAGCTCTGACATTATTTAATCCATATGTGGATTATGCAGGTTTAAGAATGTTAGAGTACATTTTATTAAACAAATGGTCTTCCTTTTATCATAACAATTTCATACAGTTATTTAAGAGCTCACAGTTTAATACAATTTGTCACCCACACACATGTTTACATTGGACATGCTGCTCATGACACGTGGCATCATAGTAACTAACACTTAAAATGGCAAAGCTGATGACATCCCATGACATCTACAAAGATAAATTATTAATAAAAAACAAACATAACAATATCAAAACATTATAATTAGGAAATCCATTCAGGCATTCCCAGAAATGAAACTGCTGAAATTCCCGGGTGAACGGGAACGGCCAAGCTCGCATATATAGCGTGTAAAAGTGTAAAAATCGATCAAGAAATAACAAAGTTATAGTTGAAAATAATTAAGTGGCACGGTTTTTTGGCCCACAGTGTAGTGTGTTGCTCATTAATTCATTCAACAACAGACCAACCAACAACAGTCATTCTCCTGGCTCCCACTAAGACTGAGCACAGTGGACTGGGAGGAGTCTGCACTCTGCAGCTCATGAATGCCGGGACGGTGCAGAGTTCATTGACGTCTGTGCTGTTGACAGCTTTGAACAGCAACTTGAAATCGCAATGCGTCAGTCTGTTGCATCTGCATTATCTGCGCCAAGAGACTTGCCATCACAGAATGATGACAAGAAACTGGATGTATCAGTA
The DNA here is from genome assembly GCF_016835505.1 of Polypterus senegalus. Lineage (NCBI taxonomy): Eukaryota > Metazoa > Chordata > Cladistia > Polypteriformes > Polypteridae > Polypterus > Polypterus senegalus. The sequence continues at coordinate 123,074,618 of NC_053155.1, read as the reverse complement.
AAAGCTGAAATGGCGGTTTTTCAGAGCAACGGCAAGCTTAGACGTTGTTTAGAACAAGTGTATCAGTATCTGATGACTGTGCCGCCTACTTCAGTGGAGGAAGAGTGTGCTTTCTCAGCGGCTGGCGCACTCTACATGAAGGTGTACTCTCGCCTGGATGACTGCACGCTGGACACGTTATGCTTTCTACGCTCTTATTACCGCAACTAACTAGATACATGTACTTATATGACAGCATGAACTGCTTGTAGATAAGGTTAGTCTTTTATTGGTGTCAACATATGGCAATAGTTTTATTAAAAATAAGTGTTGTTCTAAAACCGTTCACATGTGAGATGCCCGTGCACTGTGTCATCCCCGGGAGCCTGGAATTCTCGGGAATGAAATGTGGATTTCAATCCGGAATGGATTCCCTAATTCCCGGGAATGGATTCCCTAATTATAAACTCTGTATAAACTAGGACAGTGACTATCAGTAGAAACAACAGAGAGAGAGAGAGACAGAAATAAGTAGAAGCAGCCATTTTGAGTTTCGGGCACACTGCATCACCATCTACAGGCAGAAGACCTTTACTAGGAAAGTGCTGAGTTGCTTTAGGTTCTTCTTGCTCTGTTCACAGTATTATTTGGTAATGAACCCATTTTCGTGTTAACACTGGCTTGCTTGAGCCAGAAAAGTACCAGCTACACTAGGTGGCAGAAGTTTTCAAAGGAAAAAGAGCCAGGAGAAGTAGCAAAGTCAAAAAACAAGCCAAGAGTCATAACCATGAAGACATGAAATTGATGAAGAAAGGTCTTAATTTGAAACAACAATTTCATAACTAGATTACACCAACAAGAATAACTACTAATGTGTTTCTTAGAAGGAATGTGTAATTTCAAACAAACAAGAAGTGTTGACTCCTGGTCCTCTTGCCTTATAGCAGTATAGCAACGATCAGCAAGATTGTTTCAAAATGGTGGTTTCAATAAGAAAACAGAGACCCTAATTCATTTTTAACAGTACACATTTAAATAATATAAATACTCAGAAATATTCAATGTTCCAAAAGAATATTTTTGTTTTATTTTTTGGTAAAATAATTTATTTGCATTTTACTTTCTCTGCAGGGTACAATCTATTCACAGTGGCAGCTCATGAGTTTGGCCATGCATTAGGCTTGTCTCACTCCAGAGATCCAACAGCATTAATGTACCCAACCTACAAATATTATAACTCTGGAGTATACACCCTTCCAAGAGACGATGTTCTTGGTATACAAGCTCTCTACGGTACTGTATGTTCATATATTGATATCAAATAAATACAATATAAAGTCATTACGTAGTAATTTGTAGTTATTCATTGTTCTTTTATCTAAGACTTGTGCTTGACTCCAGTAAACTAGGAAATATTTCAATCTACCTTAGGACTGCACATGCACATGATAATGTGTACTGTATTACACAGAATATATTGTATGATGGTTGTATAACACTAACTGAATAATAGAGGACACTGTCCGTGTTGCTGTAAATGTTTTAAAATGCATCATTAGGTTTCAACATCTAATCTGTACTTTGCATCAGAACATGTGAAGCGTTTAGCATTTTGTTCATGAAATGACGGAGGATTTAGTGGTGAAAGTTTAGCAAGTGAGATAATATTTTGTAAGAAGTTGTTACAATGCATCCGGAAAGTATTCACAGCGCATCACTTTTTCCACATTTTGTTATGTTACAGCCTTATTCCAAAATGGATTAAATTAATTTTTTTTTCACAGAATTCTACACACAACACCCCATAATGACAATGTGAAAAAAGTTTACTTGAGGTTTTTGCAAATTTATGAAAAATAAAAAAACTGAGAAATCACATGTACATAAGTATTCACAGCCATTGCTCAATACTTTGTCGATGCACCTTTGGCAGCAATTACAGCCTCAAGTCTTTTTGAATATGATGCCACAAGCTTGGCACACCTATCCTTGGCCAGTTTTGCCCATTCCTCTTTGCAGCACCTCTCAAGCTCCATCAGGTTGGATGGGAAGTGTCGGTGCACAGCCATTTTAAGATCTCTCCAGAGATGTTCAATCAGATTCAAGTCTGGGCTCTGGCTGGGCAACTCAAGGACATTCACAGAGTTGTCCTGACGCTACTCCTTTGATATCTTGGCTGTGTGCTTAGGGTCATTGTCCTGCTGAAAGATGAACTGTCACCCCAGTCTGAGGTCAAGAGCACTCTGGAGCAGGTTTTCATCCAGGACTTCTCTGTACATTGCTGTAGTCATCTTTCCCTTTATCCTGACTAGTCTCCCAGTTCCTGCTGCTGAAAAACATTCCCACAGCATGATGCTGCCACCGCCATGCTTCACTGTAGGGATGATATTGGCCTGGTGATGAGCGGTGCCTGGTTTCTTACAAACGTGACGCCTGGCATTCACACCAAAGAGTTCAATCTTTGTCTCATCAGACCAGAGAATTTTGTTTCTCATGGTCTGAGAGTCCTTCAGGTGCCTTTTGGCAAACTCCAGGCGAGCTGCCATGTGCCTTTCACTAAAGAGTGGCTTCCGTCTGGCCTCTCTACCATACAGGCCTGATTGGTGGATTGCTGCAGAGATGGTTGTCTTTCTGGAAGGTTCTCCCCTCTCCACAGAGGACCTCTGGAGCTCTGAAAGAGTGACCATCGGGTTCTTGGTCACCTCCCTGACTAAGGCCCTTCTCCTCCGATCGTTCGGTTTAGATGGCCACCCAGCTATTGTAAGAGACCTGGTGGTTTCGAACTTCTTCCACTTATGGATGATGGAGGCAACTGTGCTCATTAGGCAGCTCAGCAGAAATTTTTCTGTAACCTTCCCCAGATTTGTGCCTCGAGGCAATCCTGTCTCAGAGGGCTAAAGACAATTCCTTTGACTTCATGCTTGGTTTGTGCTCTGACATGAACTGTCAACTGTGGGACCTTATATAGACAGGTGTGTGCCTTTCCAAATCATGTCCAATCAACTGAATTTACCACAGGTGGACTCCAATTAAGCTGCAGAAACATCTCAAGGATGATCAGGGGAAACAGAATGCACCTGAGCTCAATTTTGAGCTTCATGGCAAAGGCTGTAAATACTTATGTACATGTGCTTTCTCAAGTTTTTTTATTTTTAATAAATTTGCAAAAACCTCAAGTAAACTTTTTTCACGTTGTCATTATGGGGTGTTGTGTGTAGAATTATGTGGAAAAAAATTAATTTAATTCATTTTGGAATAAGGCTGTAACATAACAAAATGTGGAAAAAGTGATGCGCTGTGAATACTTTCGGGATGCACTGTATATTACATTTTGCTTACGCTTGAAGGTAGGGCTGGGCGATAAGGCAAAAAAAAAAATCTAGGTTTTTTCATAAAGTTTCACCGATTCACGATTTCGATTTCGATTTTTTTTATTGTGTAACTAGTCAACTTAAAACATTACAACAACATGACTTAAGTAACATTCTCTTTATAAGTAACTTAAAAAACCATCTGGTTAAGGAACATTGTATTTTTAATGGCCATGACATACATAAATTGGTCAACAAGGTGTAAATAAATGTAAAACAAATTCACGAGTTAAATATCTTTGCAGAAGATTTGAATGAAATATGAAAGTAAATATTGTGCAATTTGAATTAAACATTAAATACTTCTGAATATATAGTAAGAAAATAACCATTTTAACCAATGTAAACATTACATCAGTCAACTCAAAAAGTTATGCAAATTTTCAACAGTAAACAAAAAACAAACAAAAAAAAAGATTTGAAATAGCAGTTCATTGTACTTTGACAGAAATATTGTAAAGAGCTTTCTCCTTCATAACTGCAGAATATGAATCTATAACCAACAAACTCATGTTAAGTGATTGGCACTGTTATTACAAAAGCAAAACAATAATAATCATCATCATTTCAGCTATTAATGAAATAACATCTGAATAACTGCGATTTTAATGCTTGAATTATTAATCATACTTACCAATGGCATTGTAAAGACGATGTCCAAAGCACTGAAGATGGGTCCAGCCGTTCATCTTCACTGCTTTGATCATGTTCGTTCCACTGTCAGTGGTCACGCACACCTGTCGATCCTCCACAAGCTTCCAAGACGCCAGCGCATCTTTAAGCCCATGACCAATTATTTCCCCAGTGTGATCGTCAGGAAAATAACATGTCTGAAGGCAAAAACTTCGCAGTTTCCATTCTGCGTCAACATAATGGGCTGTAAGGCTCATGTAAGGCTGAAGAGTACGACTATTCCACAGGTCAGTCGTCGTAGAAAAAAAAGATGCCCTTTCAAGCTGCTCCGCTACTTTTTCACGTGTTTCAGTGTACATTCGGGGAATAGCTACGTCTTTGAAATATTTGCGGCTCGGCAACTTGTATCTTGGATCAGCAGTGTGTAGCATTTTATGAACCCTGGCTTTTCGATGGTGCATATGGGAACCATGTCCTTAGCGATATGAAACGCCACAGCATCTGTCATTTCTTTCCATCGGGCGCCTTTTGTCGTATGGAACGGAATTGGAAAATGATACCGCTAATGACATCTGGCGTTTTGCAATTTTAGGTGGACTTTTTGCACTTGGATTTGGCTTGTTTTCATCTCTTAACTTTGAGCGTTCTTCCCATTCAGCTTGGTGCCTTTGTCGCAAATGTTGGAATAAATTAGTGGTGCTGCCACTGCCGGTTGAAACTGACTTTCTGCATATTTTGCATTTGACAAAAGTTTGTTCGACGTCTGAACTCTCGAATCCGAACCATTTCCAAACCACAGAGGAAACGTTACTACCTTTCTTTGGCACAAGGTCATCCTGACGTGAAGAGCCGTCCATCTCTATGATATTATTTCTGTAGCCTATTACGTTCCTTCATAGAGCACTGTACTCACAGGTGAGAGGTTAATTAGGCGCGTCATCATGTGTTCGGAGTCGGACAAGCCTCTTAATTATTCTGCCATAGGTGCAATTACAATGTATCTAATTTTTTATTAAAAAAAATAATTAAAAAATTAATAAATAAAAATTGAAAAAAAAAAATCGCTATACCTCGATTTAATAAAAAAATAAATCGTCTTAAAACGTAAATTCGAATTAATCGAAAAAATCGAAAAAATCGCCCAGCCCTACTTGAAGGTGAACGCTGTTTTAAGATTCTTTCTTAACATAGCTACATATATTTTATATGTATATACTGTAGAAGTAACCAATATTTGCAGTACAGAAGTAATATTGGTACATTTACAAAGCACAATGAAATTCACTTGCATGTTTGGATAGCAAACAACTCATCAACACTCTTTAGAAGCAAATGTTATTCAGTCAATATTTTGTTAAAAAAGACAGAACGAAAACAAAGTTGCAGCATGTCCATCCTAATGACCATAACAGTGATAGATCTGTCAGCCAAACGTTGTCTAAAATGTTATCTGTACAGCAGTGTGCATACAACATATTTGACTCCGCTTAGGAGTACAGCCCACCATTACTGGACACCAACACAAGAACCATACTCTATATAGTTTCTGACCTCAATTACATGAGCTTTTCATTCACTATTAGGTACATCAGATGTCATATTATTGACAATTTTTTAATGACTTTTTTTTTTAATTTTGAATTTTAGATTTTCCTTTCTACTCAAATAGATTAAATATAATATTAAGGGCATCCACACGGAAATGCCTGGAACATTTAATGCTGCAGTTCAAAATGCAATGTGCCACTGTAGTTCTATTTTCATCAAATTACACTTTACACATTCTGTTGCAGATTCCAGTCCACTAACTGTGTTTAATTTTAATTAATTTCAGGAGAGAAAAATGCTAGAAGACCTGAGGTTGTAACTGTTCCAACAAAATGTGAGCCCACCTTGTCCTTTGATGCTGTTGCAGGATTTGGCAATGAAATTGCCTTTTTCAAAAACAGGTCATTTGAAATGAATTATTATACTTCTTTTTTTACCACAAGACAACACATACAGAAGAAATTGTGTACAGGAGCAGGAATCGGTGTACATTAAAAGCAGTTAATGTTCAGTCTTGTGCCAACAGCAGCTCAATGGAAACCAATGCCCTAAAAGAGGCTCCTACTGTAGTGGTGCCCTGTTTAACAGCTTTCACCTAGCCACAGGTGAATTTATGGGATGCTCATTTCTCTATATTTGTCAATAAATATTAGCCTTTATCTAGATCGCCGGTGCTGTACACCAGCAGTCTTTTCATGGACCCCAACCATCAAGACAGAACCTAGGTAGCAGCCTTTACTATATTAGTTGCTAGCAAAATACCCGCGCTTCGCAGCGGAGAAGTAGTGTGTTAAAGAAGTAATGAAAAAGAAAAGGAAACATTTTGAAATAAACGTAACATGATTGTCAATGTAATTGTTTTGTCACTGTTGTGAGTGATGAGTGTTGCTGTCATATATATATATATATATATATATATACACATACATCCACATATATATATACATATATATATATATACATATCTACATATACACACATACATATACATACACACACACACCCACATATACTGTATATATATATATATATATATATATATATATATATACACACTTTTTGGGGTGCGAGCAACTGTTGCTGGGGGTGGCAGAATCCATCAAGAAAGAAAAATGAAAAACATTATTTGTACAAAATCTTAATCTATTTATCCATTCCTAAATAATTAAATGGGCAGGCTATTTCATATTAGTGCAATACACTGTTTGTTAAAACTAATGACTCCTGCTGTTACGTGCACTAAGTGCTGCGTGGGTATTATGAACTATCGTATCTGTTCAAGTTCTATTTCAATTTTAAACAGAAGGAATTTTTATTTAGTCGACAGAAATATCTTTGGTAGGAATGTAAGTTAAATGTAGGCATCATTGCATAAATTTTTCTTCACCATACAAATGTAAAGAGTAAATTAAGCCTTACATTCCAACCAAAGATATTTGTGTCGACTAAATCAGGGTGTCAAACTCAATTGCACAGGGGCCAAAATCCAAAACACACTTTAGGTCGCGGGCGAACAGGATAAACATTTATTGAACACACTAAAACTAAACTTTTAAAATTTTAAAACTTTTAAAACTTAACTTTTTTGAACATAAATATGAATAAAAACAGACATGAATATTATTCCGGAATAAATCAACTCAAACCTTAAATAACTTATAATATTTTGCTCTCCATAAAAATATATCCTGTCTAAATTATACAAGTTAGAAATAAAGTAAACGTTAAAAGAACAAACATTCAAATTTCTTTACTCTTATGTAATTTTATATAAAAATAAACTTAAATTTTAAATATCCCAAAAGATTTTGCTCTCCATAAAAATATATCCTGTCAAAATTATACAAATTCAAATATGAACATGCTGCATAACAAAACCTGGAAATATAAATAAAATGTGTTCTTTTCAGCAATAACAAATCAAATCATTCAGTTGTCTTTGCTCATATGTCATTTTATCAGAGCTGGACGCCTGGCATCTTTTTGGCAACAAGTTCGTTTATGTTTGGTGTGAGGTTCTGTGTTGTGGAGATTCTCAGGATGGACTGCAGGTGCTCATCAGTGAGGCGACTCCTGTGTGCTGTTTTGTTAGTCTTTATCACTGAGAAGAGCTTCTCACACAGATATGTGCTACCAAACATGCACAAGGTTCGAGCCGCATGTAGACGGAGCTGGAGCATTTCTGCGGAATGGAGTGAATAAACTGTGCGGGCCCTGCAGTATCGTACTTTGCCTTCAGTGTGCCATTACACTGCAGCTCAATCACCTCCATCTGAATCTGCACAGGTGCAGTTTCCACATCGACGGCAAATGGGTTGCGAAACAACTCAAAATTCTTTTTTTGTTCTTCAAAGTCACCAAAGCGCCGTGCGAACTTAGTGCGCAGTGCGCCAGTTTATCAGCAAAGTGCGATTTGGGAACACCATTGTGCCGACTTGGTTCAACATTACTTGGCAACAGGGAAAGTGGGGCAAGTTGCACTGGTGCATTTGTGTCTCCCATAAAAGTAGCTTCACTTGAAATCACTTTGTGATTTTGCACGGGTAAAAACGTCTGCTGAAGTGTCAGATTCTTCTTTAACTCTTCTGCTTTCTGTATCTTCTGCATTGCATTCAGGTCTTTCAGGTTATCCTGATGTTTTGTCTCATAGTGCCGTCTTAGATTAAATTCTGTAATTACAGCCACATTAGCTCCACAAATGAGACACACAGGTTTACTGGCAATTTCAGTAAACATATACTCAGCCTCCCATCGGTTTTTAAAGGCTCTATTTTCAGAATCAACTTTTCTCTTTGGCATCATGTGGGCTAGCTTCGCAATAACTTGCAGCATCATAAGCTAGACTTGATTAACGCGGTAAGTGTTCGGCAAGGCAGCTGAAGCGCTGCATTATGGGATCTGTAGTTTATTGTGTTACCAGCGCTTCATATCCCCGGGCCATTAATAACAATAATATATAAAATGATTTTGCGGGCCTGATATAATTACACGCTGGGCCGGATGTGGCCCACGGGCCTTGAGTTTGACACATATGGACTAATTAGAACTTGAAAAGATATATTTTTCAATGTGATCGCAATTCAGATCGAGTTGACGCGCACTACAGTACATCGAGCCCGCGTGCTATTGTGGTTTTTGCCTGCGTGCCTCAATAAGTGACCCTCCCCTCGCTCTTACTTTTTTACCGTTCATCTAATGAATACACTGAGTATGGCTTTACCAAAATAATCACTGATGGCGAATAAAGTATCGATTATTCATAAAGCTTCAATTGGTGATCTGTCTTTCTGCGTTAACCGCATATTTTTTCATACGTCTCAAACCAAGGGGATGCGAGGGTAAAATGAATCGGGAAACGCACGTACATTCCCTCTTGGGACTCGAACCACGGACGTCCACGCTAGAGGCGAAGCCTCTACCATTGTGCCACGTCATTCATCAGTTCGTTTCTTACTGCATCAATAAACAGCTCGTCTTCCTCTTTATCTGAGACGTGACACACTGCATGCACGGGGTTTTTTTTACACTGTCTTCCTTTAGCGGGACATTGACTTTTTCCACCCCACGGCTATATTTAATGTTAGCTAAGACCCGGCACATAAAAGTTTCTCTCGCAGTTTCGCTGAGTTTGTGCCAAACACCACCCTGACCATCTCATCTTCCTCTGCATAAGCACAGTTCTTACTTGTAAAGTACTTTTTGTAATTATAAAATTAACCCTGTTGTGCGCTGTCTTTCCACTTAATAGTTTTCTCTCACAAATCAGGTATATGTGGCTCAGAGGGACCTGGATGATGTATTGGAACCTGATAAGGGAAGGCTTCATTAATAAACTCCTAAAAAACTTTCACTCAAGTATTGATGCTGCTTATGACATCCCTGGAACTGGTATTACATACCTTTTTACAGGTAACATAGCATTCATATTTTTTATTTAGCATACATGAAGTGGAACACCTCAAGGCAATGCATTTATTTAACTTTAAATGGCTTTTCTGTATTAAATCTGCGTTCCTGCCAAGAGCTCATTTTTCCTTGGGAAGTACATAAAAATATGTGACATTTAATCATAAGGAATACTGGTAATATTTACAAGGCATCTATGAATACATGGCTGATGAGAAAGATGTCACTCATATCTTTATTATAGATGCTAAGATTGTATACATTATGTGGAGGAGGACTGGGATTGTTGGTCATTCTCCTGTATTCAAAGTAAGTGCCTGGCTGTAAGATCACTTGGCAGATTGTTCACTGGGAATGTCAACTCTTGGAGGTCTGCTGCCACAACCAGCAGTGTACAATGATCCATAACTGTGAACAGAGCTCCAGATATATGTACTCATGGGGTAACAATGTAACAGAACAACAAAGGGGAATACTAGCGAATTGTATAAATCCTCAGCATGAAATAGGTGGCATGAGGGAAGCCTGTTATATATGGCCTCTGCTACCTGCTATAGTTTGCAGGTTACCTAAGGTCTATTTAGCCTTTTAATAGAGAGCTGGGGTTCAATTGCCTAGTCATCTGGGCCTATCTTTCTAGATTTTACTGTAGTACCACCAAGAAATCCCAATGCCAATGCTGAGCTTAGAGGTAATCCCAATGGATGTATCTGGAAAAAGTTCCTAACAGAGGCTTAATAGCCACTTATGGACAGTCCTCGACTATCCTTGGAATCGGATACACAGGTGTTGTCAAGAACTAAGCAGGCAGAAAGACCACCAGTGGTCATGAATAGAGAAATGCAAGAGGTGATAAAGGAGTATTCTATATTAGTACTTTAATGGAAACTTAACCAGCCACCCCACAAAGTGCCGCTTTTATTTAGGAGAGTCGGGAAAGGTGGTAGGGATGTTGTTTTCATCTATTTATGCACGTTGTTCCTCTTTATGTGTATCCTGTTCTTGCATGTTTTATTTTCGCAATAAGACACCTTTTTTGCATTTCTTTGAACTTCTTGGTATTCTTGGCATTCTAGAGTTCCCCATATTTTCAAAACCCAGCTCTAAATTTATCCAAGTATTATCTTTTGTAATATCCATTTCCAATGAGTGTGCAAGGTTGCTTCTACAACAGTGTTTTAGTATGTGGCGTAGACAGAAATCATCTACTGAAGATTTGTTCTTCAAAGAACAAATCAGCCTGCACTATTTATGGTCACATTAACATTGTTCTTCTCCAAATATTGCCCTGTAGGCTCATCTGTCTACATCTCCTGACAAGCTTCTGCATCACTAACTACCCAACTCCAAGATTGTTTTATAGCCCTTCAGGGTATCAAGTTCAGAGGAAGAAGTATACCACATGTGAAGTGTAAGGGCAGCGATATAGACGCTCAAAACGCTTACGCTCATGCATCATAGCTGCTACATGTTCCCAGTGCTCATTTGACGCATGTAGCCTATTCTGGCAGCAGTGGCCAGAAGGCAGGAACCTTTCCTAGACAGGGGGTCAGTCAAACACAAGGTAAAGTCACACACACACACACACACACACACACACACACACACGCACGCATACTAAATTATACTGGGCCAACATCTAAATATTAATTTATTGCATTCATTTATTTATTAATGCCAGTGATGTTGTTTTATGTTTTTTAATTATGTGGTTTTTTTTTTGTTTGTCATTTAAATAAATCACAGGTCCAAAATATTGGATTTTAGAACAAGCAACAATGAAAAGCCATGCCAGATCAATCTATGATTTTGGATTTCCAACTATCGTAAAACAGATTGATGCTGCTGTATATATCAAAGAAACTGGAAAGACATTCTTCTTTACAGGAGATGTATATTACAGGTATGATTCATTTGAAAGGTTAAATGTAAGTAAGGGTAGAATGTTGCTGCTAGAGTTAGCATTTCCACTTCACAGGTTATTCTGAAACATGCATACTTGAGTTTCCTAGGTTTCTATCTGTTTTGTTTTTATGCTTATATCCAATCTAGAGATGGATATATTATATTTTTATATTAATTTGAGGGTGTGTATGTTTAGGAGACTGTGTGAGAATCTAACCCAGGACTTCAAAATCCTTGAAGATATTGATAAAGCAGAACTAGCAGAATTCTTTCAACTAAAGGGTGAATCACATACTCGAAGACACCAGTGGAAATTAAGGGGAAGTGCATTTAGGACTGAAGAAAGGAAGCACTTCTTTATGCAAAGAGTTTTGGAAATCTGAAACAAATAACAGGAGCATGTAGTTGGAACAAAATCCTTGACAACCTTTAAGATGTATCTGGATGAGCTATTGAGACAGCTTAGCGATTAGCTAAACAAACAAGCTTGATGGACTGAATGGTCTCATCTGTCAGATATCATATGTTGTTATGTTGAACTGATTTTACTTGCATCTTTTTTTGGGTGATTCTTACTTTTACAATGCCTTGAATCCTACTTGATAATCTGAATTCAGGTTTTTCTGCCAGGTGTAAGGATTTGCAGGGCTTACAAAACTCAAGATTCAGTTTCAAAAACAGGCCTGTACTCCCACACCAACCTGAAAACACTCAATAGGCCTCACCAGCACAAGGCCGGCTTGCCTCCCAAAAGATACAGGCTTTGAGGCCTGTGCCCTCAAATGGGTCAAAACCTTAATTTCTTATAAAAAAGCAGGGAGTTTTAAAATCTCTGGAACAAACAACACTCGTTTTTAATAAATAATGAGTTTATTAACAAAAAGATTCAGGAATCAAAATAATAGTTTTTAAATTAGCGAGTCACTTTGGTTTGTGAAAAACCTTAACGTTTATTTGCAGGCTATGGTTCATGTGTGGATTTGGGTCAAAATGAGACCTGCATGGGATTTTACACCAAGGATGATTATGAAATGATTTCCGATTATCCAAACTGGTGAGACAGGCAAATGGAAAGAGCAAAAGCATTCCTGCAATGGCATTCATCCATACACAAATAGTGCAATCAAATTAAAACTGAGTTGGCAAACAATGTTAAAGCCAACAACAAGATCTAAAACAGAGGCAAAATACGAGTGATATAGAAGGTGTAAAGATGGAATTAAAAAAATTACCCAAAATCTAGAAGTGGTGAGTTCGGTACTGCTATGTTTTAGACTGTATTTATTCAGTAGCATCACCTGGGTGTCATCCTGAATGGTAATTTAGATATAGAGGGAGGGCAAATATATGCCAATATTGACTAAAGATGTTACTGATCTTTTTTTTTTCATTGAATGGGCCACCAGTGGCCAGATTCCGGTGTTTATTAAGTCGTAGCCAAAAGCCATAACAGGCACAGGTCATTACATTTTGTGCTCACTGCTGCTACAAAGTTAGACTTGGATATGTTGATAGTGGCGAATAAAGTGAATATTTAATCCTTGACTTGGGTTATAACTATTTGCATTTTCTCAAGCAGTCATTTGTAGAGATTGTTTAGTTAGCAATTAAATTTGTCAATGGTATAAATATGTACTTTCATTTAGCACACAAATCTGTCTTCTAAGATGAAGCATAAAAACAATGGAACTACATAATTACCTTTATATTAGGTAGACTACCTATTGGGGGTTAGATAGTCATTTTCTTTGCTGCCCTATAGATGTATTTTCTCCAGCTGGAGTTTGTTTTTCTGATTCCCCCATGGGCTATCTAGACATAGCATCTGAATTCTGTTATAATCATTACAGGCTTAAAAATGAATTTAGCAATTTAATCCATAATTAAGAACTGCAATTTATCTATTACTTGTTTATCTCTATTATGTAATTATCTCTTGATTTTTTTCTTGTTCATTACTTTATTTGATATTTATTTATTCATTTGTATACATACTTATTTCTAATTTATTATTTTTCTTATCATCTACAATTTTATTTTCTTTAACATTTTGTTACCTTTTATACAAAAGTGTGATAAAAATTTAAATATTGTTGCTGTTGCTGTTGAATGAAGTTATTCAAGAAAATTGATACAATTATGGTTTGAATTGAAATCACTTGCAGATTCACAACATTTGTATTATAATGTAGCATGACAAAGAAATGATGGAATGAATCTAGCAGTACTTCCCCACATTGAAACTTTCACCATTTTGTTAATAATGAACCAATTTAGTAATTCTCCATTAAAAAACTAAAGCAAAGCTAATATTCAAAAATTGTGATCTTATGCCAATTTTACAGACACTTGGGGCCTTATGTGTAAAACATGCTAATGCTTGGAAAAATGTAAGCCACTTCTTACATCAAAGTTAGGATTTATAAACCATCACACACTTGATGTGGGAATATGGTTGACATTTATGGCAACTTTCAACCATCTGTAAGTCCTACGTAGGCATTTAAAAGGAACTCATGCAAAAGTGAGCAGAAAATTTCATTGTGTTTTATAATGATGCATCACTCACATCTCAATGTTCTTGAACTCTGGAATCATACATATCACAGTTAACTGACATGTTCTCTCAATACAGCTGTCCTCTGTGTTGGTAATAACACCTCATACATAAACCTAATGTTAATTGCCTTAGTGGGCAACCTACCTGTTTTGTCTATAAAAAGAGTATGATGTGTTTTGTACAACATGACTGTGAAAGGCAGCATTACCAAAAAGTCAACCATTATACAAAACATGACCCTGGAGTTTGTTTCCCATACTACTACTTGATAAAATAAAGGATTTATGACTTCAGCCTGGCCACCTTGTAACAACATAACGAACTGTATCAATTTTTTCCAATAACTAAGATTTCCGATTTCTTCTTATTTAATTTGAGAAATTTACTACTTATCAATTCAGAAACACAAGTAAGACATTGGGTCAGTGAACCAAGAGAGTCTGGGTCATCAGGCGCTATTGATAAATACAGTTGTGTGTCATCAGCATTGCTGTTGTAGCTCACGTTATGCCTTGGCATACTCTGACCTAATGGAAGTATGTAGATCGAAAAGAGTAGTGGATCTAGGATAGACATTTGTGGAACACCATATGGATCTATCCTGGGTCCACTGCTCTTTTCGCTCTACATGGCAGGAGGTGATGGGGAACGGCTAAAAGCGCATGCACGTGCAAATAGTTTTAAACTGATTTGAGATTTAGAAAGGAACTTGGCATGACATACAGTGGGATGCAAAAGTTTGGGCAACCTTGTTAATAGTCATTATTTTCCTGTATAAATCGTTGGTTGTTACGATAAAAAATGTCAGTTAAATATATCATATAGGAGACACACACAGTGATATTTGAGAAGTGAAGTGAAGTTTATTGGATTTACAGAAAGTGTGCAATAATTGTTCAAACAAAATCAGGCAGGTGCATAAATTTGGGCACCGTTGTCATTTTATTGATTCCAAAACTTTTAGAACTAATAATTGGAACTCAAATTGGCTTGGTAAGCTCAGTGACCCCTGACCTACATACACAGGTGAATCCTATAAATAGAAAGAGTATTTAAGGGGGTCAATTGTAAGTTTCCCTCCTCCTTTAATTTTCTCTGAAGAGTAGCAACATGGGGGTCACAACACAACTCTCAAATGACCTGAAGACAAAGATTGTTCACCATCATGGTTTAGGGGAAGGATACAGAAAGCTGTCCCAGAGATTTAAGCTGTCTGTTTCCACAGTTAGGAACATATTGAAGAAATGGAATACCACAGACTCAGTTCAAGTAAAGGCTCGAAGTGGCAGACCAAGAAAGATTTCGGATAGACAGAAGCGACGAATGGTGAGAACAGTCAGAGTCAACCCAGAGACCAGCACCAAAGACCTACAACATCATCTTGCAGCAGATGGAGTCACTGTGCATCGTTCAACCATTCGGCGCACTTTACACAAGGAGATGCTGTATGCGAGAGTGATGCAGAGGAAGCCTTTTCTCCGCCCACAGCACAAACAGAGCCGCTTGAGGTATGCTCAAGTACATTTGGACAAGCCAGCTTCATTTTGGAGTAAGGTGCTGTGGACTGATGAAACTAAAATTGAGTTATTTGGGCATAACAAGGGGCGTTATGCATGGAAGAAAAAGAACACAGCATTCCAAGAAAAACACCTGCTACCTACAGCAAAATATGGTGGTAGTTCCATCATGCTGTGGGGCTGTGTGGCCAGTGCAGGGACTGGGAATCTTGTCAAAGTTGAGGGACGCATGGATTCCACTCAGTATCAGCAGATTCTGGAGAACAATGTCCAGGAATCACTGACAAAGCTGAAGCTGTGCCGGGGCTGGATCTTTCAACAAGACAACGACCCGAAACACTGCTCAAAATCCACTAAGGCATTCATGCAGAGGAACAAGTACAACGTTCTGGAATGGCCATCTCAGTCCCCAGACCTGAATATAATTGAAAATCTGTGGTGTGAGTTAAAGAGAGCTGTCCATGCTCGGAAGCCATCAAACCTGAATGAACTAGAGATGTTTTGTAAAGAGGAATGGTCCAAAATACCTTCAACCATGATCCAGACTCTCATTGGAACCTACAGGAAGCGTTTAGAGGCTGTAATTTCTGCAAAAGGCGGATCTACTAAATATTGATTTAATTTCTTTTTTGTGGTGCCCAAATTTATGTACCTGCCTGATTTTGTTTGAACAATTATTGCACACTTTCTGTAAATCCAATAAACTTCATTTCACTTCTCAAATATTGCTGTGTGTGTCTCCTATATGATATATTTAACTGACATTTTTTATCGTAACAACCAACGATTTATACAGGAAAATAATGACTATTAACAAGGTTGCCCAAACTTTTGCATCCCATTGTATGTACAGTACGTATGGTTTTGATCATTTTGATTTTTTTTGTGTGTGAACTCTTTTTGCCATCCTAGCATAAGCAAAAGTTTAGTATGAAATTGAAGGCTTCATAAACAAGGTTCCTGGTATCAAAAATACTTTTATTCTATTAGTAGCAGAATTACCAATTTTGTGTCAGTCATTCAAATCTGTCCATAATGGTGAGATTCTTAGTCTTTAATTAATTATCTGATTGCTATAAATGCAAACAATACATGGCTTTGGAGTTTTCATTTTCAAAATATTAGTGCACAAATAGCAAATAAATTTACTAGACAATCTTAACATGCCTCTAACCCTTAATGGTACAAAATTGTTTAATAGCACACTTTTAATAGTCTGTTTTGTACCGTTATTTCTATTCTTTTTAAAAATTTACAGTTGCATCAGAAATTAAATATAGTACTTTCAGAATGTTCTGAATAACTGCAAATTTTGTTAATAACTGATCTTAAAAAAAAGATGAAACATGTATCCTAATATAAAAATTCACTGCTTTCAATGTTTTACATATGCATCATTGGTGATAAGTGATGTTTGCAGTTTTGTACCTGTTCCCAAATGAAACAAAAGATGAAAGCATATAACTTTATTTGAAATTTTCATTTTTAACAACAATGGAAGACTGGCTTAATGTAATTTTACTATCCTAATAACAAGTTAGAATTTCGATAAGGTCTAATTTAGCAAAGATGAAAAAAAAGGTGAAAACTAATTTTATACTGTAAAAACTGAATTAAGAGGTGCCTAATTTTCATTATTATGATACATTGTCATAATTTTTCACAAGATATGATGAAAGGCTAAATAAGATGGATCCTGGATACCCCAGGAGCATTCAAAATGACTGGCCAGGAATAGGAAGCAAAGTGGATGCTGCTTTTGAGTTGTCAGGTGAGATGCATTTTATTTATTTTAAAGCTGGTAGAGGAGGGTTGCATTAAAATTCAGCTACAGTATGAAAAAAGTGCAAAAATGATGTTTAAAATAATAAGGAAAAACATTTGTGTGGGGGGGCCATTGGTACTGGTAGTGTAAAACCTGTCTGACGATGAGTCTACAGATAAAATAGTATTTCCAACTTCATTCAGGTGATAATTTACTTCCACTGACTTTCCTAATTTTTTATATTTAGATAATTATTATTGGTGATAATGAAATAAAAACAGTTACTCTATGTGTTATCGTCTATTTACCCCTTCGTTCAAGTCCATTATTGGATTGGTTTACTCCCACACCCTAAATAATAACACACACATACATAGATACACATACACGCTCAGACCCTAACCGCAACAGTGCCCTACAAATGACACACACACAGTTGGCTAACTTTGCTGTTGTAGCTCACGTTATGCCTTGGCATACTCTGACCTAATGGAAGTATGTAGATCGAAAACAACTGACTCAATTATCTCACTGTATCTTAGTTATAGCAAGAAAGTTCTATCTCATATTTACTTACAGGGGGTAAAAGGCTATACCATCTGTCTATGACTATGAAAGAAAATTATTTTCTATTCAAATTAAGTAATCACTAATTTGAGTTTAACTCAAAGCTTTAACTTTCTAAGATTGGCTCTAACACCTACTAAATTCTAAAACTTGTTCAACTTTTTTTTCTTCTTTTCTAGGTTACATTCACTTCTTCTCGGGTCCTAAGGCATACAAATATGATTACCAACAGAAATACGTTCTCTATGTTGTTAAAGCCAATGCTTGGTTGGGATGTTAGCAGCCATGGTAAAACTGTGAAAATGTATTTTTTAGAAAACCGTTTTTTTTTTAAGCTGTTCAATTTGATGGACAAAATACTTCTGGAATTTGGATTTCCTTTTTGAATAATGCAACGCTGAACAAGCAAAAAATCTATATATAAAAAAAGAAAAAATAACCCCACTTCATTCCATGAAAATTATAATGAACTTTTTATTGTATACAACAGAGAAGACATTCCTGGTTGTGTGTTCACACTGTTGTTTTACTTTAAATGTTGAGGAATTGTTGTGCATCATGACTTACTATAAAATAAATATTATATTCTTCAGAATATTTTATTTTCATGATGGGTTTGTGAGTTGCAATTAAAACTTAAAATACCCATCTATCTATCCATTATCTAACCCGCTATATCCTAACTACAGTGTCGCGGGGGTCTGCTGGAGCCAGTCCCAGCCAGAACAGGGCACAAGGCAGGAACAAATCCTGGGCAAGGCGCCAGCCACTGCAGGGCACACATACTAGGGACAATTTAGGATCGCCAATGCACCTAACCTGCATGTCTCTGGACTGTGGGAGGAAACCAGAGCACCCGGAGGAAACCCACGCAGACACTGGGAGAACATGCAGACTCCATGCAGGGAGGACCCGGGAAGCAAACCCAGGTCTCCTAACTGCGAGGCAGCAGCGCTGTGCCGCCCAGGTGAAAGCTCAATTATATGAAATATAAAAGCACAATAGAGTGAAAGCACAATATATGGAAGCCGCCCTAACTTACAGGTAATATATAGAATTCATTAGTTTATTTAAATTATCATTAAGCATCATTTTCTAATCTGTGTATTAATTGCCTTGTGACATCTTCTATTTTAAAGTCATAAATAAGTAATTTGTTAAAAATGGAAATTTTTCCCATGCATATAGAATGTATTCAGACTTCTATGCACCTGAGGCACTGAGGATTTCACATGAGAAACACATACTTAAGATATACTTGGCCTCTGCCTGTGCAACACTGAGGGCACAGTCAAATTTTCTTAATAAAACCTTCTGTCTGCTAAATATTATCTGGCCACATTGTGAATATGAAGAAATGTTATCAAAATAAAGACTAAAGAACATCCTAAGGAAGGCAGAATGATAAAAATGCATGATTAGGAAAACGATGCAAGAAGATGTGTTTGATTACTCATCTCAGCAGTTTTTCACTGAGCAATCATGAAATTGAAGCTTTGTCATGCCATGGAGTCACCACTTATAAAAGTCAGACTGTCCATCAGACTAGTAGTGATATTGTGAGGGAACCCACTGATTGGCCAATAATCTGCTAGCAAGACTTGCTGAGCTCAGTGGATGTGGGTGGATTAATGATGCATCAGCCAACTATGTTAAAAGCTCTGCAAAATACAGCAAAGTAGATGTTACTTAAAAACAAAAGCCTGTTTGGCGATTGCTAGAAAGCAAAGGTACTCTGCAGAAAGTAAAGTCATTGCTGCACTTTTTTGAAAGGACTGGAAGTGTTTATTGTCCAGGAAAGGTCCTCAGAGATGTGAACGCCCAGGAATTTGAAGCTGGAAACACACTCCACCTCAGCCCCATTTATATGAAAGCAAGTGCATCTAATGCCTTTGGACCACCAGTTACCAAAAAGTACTTAATGAGCAAATTCTACATATGCTTCTTAATTACAATCAGTGTTAAAATACCGACATAATGACTTTTGCTTTTGTTTCACACTGTGTTGACACATTGAAAACTGTGGAGCAAGTTTCAGGAATCCACACTTCCACTTTTGTCCTGTATAAGAAGTAAGTCCACTGAAATTTGTAGACATCAGTTTGATTTTCTTCTTCTTCTCACCATGCTCTAGCCAACTCCCATTGAGATGGGTTGAACATTTTTACACTGCACTTAATAGTGTCTGCCCTGCTTTAGCCACAATGTTTTGTGTCTGGTGAGCTTAGACACTAAATATGCCAGAGGTTACTAAATGAAAAACATGGGGTTTGGCAGACGTTTTGATACAAGCCACGGCACATGAGGTGGTTTCAAAGATGAGCTATATGTTCTGATCTGACCTTTTCTTTTAGGTCACTTTGACTTTTTCTGCACTCTAGTGGCAGACATAGGGAACTGATTTAAATTAAGGCATCATCACAAACAGAAATTGTTGATATGCCAGGAATGTATTAACTTTGGATGGTCCGATGAAATCATTTACAATCAAACATCTACCTACAATACTCTATGCAAGTTTTTACAGCTAGCTTGTTACTAAATGGCATTATTCCCTTTTCCTCTTATACTTTTCATTAATTAATTTATTCATCTGTTTTTAAAATAAACAAATCTAAGCAGGATCACGGAATATGGGAGCACAGTGTATGCCTTAACCCTCCAAAAAGAGGTAGTCCATTAGAGGTCAAACTAATATATACAGCACCAAAACTCACAAGTGGGCAATTTATTCTAACAAGTCATTGAAAAGAATCTCAAAAGGCAATCCTCCTACAGCCTTCAGCCATGTTCTAAACACTGTAGCCTTAAAAACACTGTGTTGTGCCATAGGGATGTACACATTTCAGTCATTTATTCTTCCATTTTCTGAACCTACCTCTTCAAAAACATGGCCCCTTCTATTGGCAGCATAACACACAAAGTCATAATCAACCATGTAAGGATCGTCACCTCATAAAGAGTTCACTTAGCCATCTACTTCACAGTCAATTCACCATTATTGTACATAGTGTCTGATTACTAATGCTGCTCTTTAAAGCAAACAAAAATAGAATACAAAGCAACCCAAGATATCCAGATGGAAAGGTATGTATCAGTCTAAAGATTAATCACAGAAGAGGAGAAACTGCAGGAACTAAAATTGATTTGAGATTAAACTTGAAATAAAACTGAATTTGAAAAAGTAAGAATTAACTTAAGAGCATGAAGGAAGACTATCTATCCTGGAGAAGGGAAAAGTAGAATGTCACAAATCATTGGTAAGCCATATATTTGAACTGTTTTTTTGTGAATTCATTTAACTGAGGGTACTAAAAAATGGGTCATCCAGGTTTAAAAAGCTGTGAAATCATCGGCTTGGTGATAGTTGCTGGCATATGGTCCTTAGCCCGAGGGGAGATCAGGCGGACATACAAAATGGTCATTAACCTCAGACCTGTTAGATGACAGTACATTGTTCCTAAATGGGAGAAGAGCCTGTTTAATTATCCATAAACGACTCATTTAACAGACAACTTTTCTAAGGGATGTCTAGGATCAAGAGGTGTAGGAACACATGAGAGCCTCAAGAGGGGGTTCTAGTTCACTAACGCTGCAGAAAAAGTCAACCCTGACCTGAATTTTAAAGCTACAGCAGATTTCAAAATGAAAAGTATGGAAGCAGATGCAGTGTCTGGGGTGACAACTCATTAATAAGAGACAGGTGTCAGGTATGTTATAGAGGGAAAACAACAGAGAGTAAGAGAGAGTGCTTGGTAGGGTACTTGAGTGATGAAAAGTAAATAAGCCACCCCAGTTTGTTTTTACTTTTTTTAACGTTTTGCTTTAATGCTTATGGTTGAAATTAGGTCTCAAGTGAGATTGCATTGGTTTGGGCATGTGCAGAAGAGAGATGTTGGGTATATTGGGAAAAGGATGTTAAAGATAGGGCTGCCAGGCAAGAGGAAAAGAGGAAGGCCTAAGAGAAGGTTTATGGAGGTGGTGAGAGAGGACATGCAGGTGACTGGTGTAACAGAACAAGATGCAGAGGACAGAAAGATATGGAAGAAGATGATCAGCTGTGACAACCCCTAGCAGCCAGAAGAAGTCGTGTGTAAATTTACTGTATGATATGCTGCATGGGCTCTCAGGGGTGAGTTTCTTGAAAATGATGAATTTTAGAAATGAAATAAGTAGCTTTATGAAGTACAGAGAGGTATGTGCTACTTTCTCTTGTGTTCCCTTTAACTCAGCATTTTACATGTAAGTATAAAGTACTTCTTTACCAACTCTGACCCAGAAGTTGCTTAGTATAAAGTATCTTATCACACGTGGATTAAAAAACAAAATTTTATACGGTGATGTTTTTGGTCCTCTGGTAGGATGAAATAAATTTGTGAAAAGTAATATAAAATAACTGTTACATCATTTAGTACCTAATAAGCTCTATCAAGCTCACTGTGTGTCAAGTTCCACAAAGATATCTTATTGGTTAGTTTATTTTTGGTTTGATTGGTCAGTTTGGCTCTGGCGATGCAATCAAACGAAGAAGTGCAAGTCACACAAAGTACAGTAAAGGCACAGGAGGCACACTGAAAGAGAGTCTCCTGCAAAGACGAGAAATATAAAACTGGACTGGAGGCAAGAAAGGAGCCTTAAAAGTAATGATAGAATTTGAGATGTGGGCTTTATGGAAACACACTTGAGAGAGGGAGCACCGATCAAGAGAGGTTCAGACAAACATGGATAAAGAAGAAAGACAGGCACTGAAGGTACATGTTGAGCAAGAGATATTAAATATTTTTAAATTGTTCTATTAACTTTGACAGATAGCATGGCTAACATTTAATAAATTTGAAAAACAATTAGTCATAAGCCCTAAACAACCAACAACTAACAACAGAACTTCAATCAATGCCTTTTTCACATCGCCTGAGTAGGACTGTAGTGACTATGAAAGCAACTGAGCCAAAACGAACCTATTTGGACTGCCTTTTTAACTATATGACATTGTAAAGTGCTGTTAAAAAGCATGTTTTTAATGTCATCTACTAAAACATGTAATTTCATTTTGTTATCACTGTTATATTTGTGGGCGGCATGGTGGCACAGTGGGTAGCACTGCTGCCTTGCAGTTAGGAGAGTTTGCAAGTTCTCCCCGTGTCTGCGTGGGTTTCCTCCAGGTACTCTGGTTTCCTCATACAGTCCAAAGAGATGCAGGTTAGGTGCATTGGTGATCCTAAATTGACCCTAGCGTGTGCTTGGTGTGTGTGTGTGCACCCTGCGGAGGGTTGGTGCCCTGCCCAGGGTTTGTTTCCTGCCTTGCACCCTGTGTTGGCTGGGATTGGCTCCAGTAGAACCCCGTGACAATGCATTTAAGATATAGAGCGTTGGATCATGGATGGATGTCATATTTGCATATAAAAACTGCAAAAACTTTTAATAATTAAAAATGTAATACCTGACTCTTTAATGAAATTTTTAATAAATGCGAAAGGCTTTCAAATCAGCTAGTTATGCCACACATACATTTTCTAACTTGTTCAAACTCCCAGTTTATTTAAGGTATTGTAGTCTAGATAATGGACTGGATCACACAAGTTCCACCGCAAAAGACACTATTTCATATGAAAAAAACACTTTTGTATATTATCATCTTTTTAGATAGAGTTGCCAATATAACATGTTGCATGTGCACATAACAAATTAATCCCGTTAACATGCAAGGAAAACTTGGACACAAGATTGTCTGCTTTTTAGATTTCTATTAGAAAGCAAAAATCTTTCAGTTTAATTGTTATTATTTTGGAATGTGGCACCTCTTCTGAAAATGCTGTGCTCTAGTTTTGTGTTTAACATGTTGTTATATTAGGTCAAGAGCTTGTCAGTTGAACTGAAAAACCTTCATATTTCCCCGGGCTAGCGTTTAGATGCTTTTAGGGCTTCTCACGTCATGTTCATATTTGCCTTCCTGTTACTGTTAAAATCTTTAGAGACTCAGTATCAGATGTTGTGTATTCAAACAATATTTGGGATATTTTTTTCATTCTTTTATGTCAGTCAAGTCATTACATGGCAAATCTTTAAATATAATAAGCTACCGTGGCTGTTGGTCTGTCCAGGATTTTAAATCACCTGTAGCTTGCAAACCGTTTTACCTGAAATTTGGTAAACATATACTACATGACGTCTACTGTCTGCTTTCATGGTGATGATTGACCTCCAAGGTTATTCCTCTTTTTATTTTATTTTATTGTAGAAACAACTCTCGGCAATGGCGCCGTTCTCATCCCTACCACCTTTGCCGTCACTTCCCCTACCTCTTCATATCTTAAGTCATTCTTGAAATAGATTGAAGACTTAAGTGACAGTGTAATTAAAAAATACTAAGGAAAACATACTAAGTAATTGCAACACAAACACTGACTTAATTTAGTTTTAACACAAAAAGATTCAGACGAAAGAAGAGAAATAAGCGGACTGCTAGGGTGGAGAAAAGAAGAGCTGCTCGGGAAACAGCAAGTGCATCAACCTCTGAGCAAACAAATGCTAAACATACAGAGAATGAGTATGAAAACTAGGAATACTCAAGTCAAGTGGATTCACTGCATGTTATTGTGCAGTACGCCATTACTGGTAAAATATATTTTACTAAGAGTCACTGTATTAAGATGTGTTACCTGAAACATTGAATATATTATGCGATTAACTATACTTTAGTTGCTATGTATACATTCAAATTCTACAAGCTTGTTTTTGTAGTTTATGGCCAAATATTTCTTTAAAAATTATTTCAAATGTAGTTTTTAAACAGCAATGATAAAGTGTGAAACCTCTACAAAGAATCTTTCTTTACTTTAGTTTCCTGGAAATAACTTATTCTAAACATTCATGGCATTAATTCAATGTCTTTATGCCACAATAAACTGTTCTAAACTTCTCCTTTTGCTTGTATATTTTTCCATCATTTCCGAATCTGCTCCTTCCTTAGGATATGACAGTTTCTATAGAGGTGAAGAACTAATTTTACAGGAGCAAAGCTATTAAAACATATGTACATTTCAGCCATGGTTAACATTTGAATATGTTTCAATAAGCAATTGATAAAGTGCCAAAACATGCAACATTTTACAGCTTGGGCCAAACAGCATGATCAACAATGTTATAATGTGTTTCCATTCATTAACTAATCTTTAAAATAATATGTAATTTTCAACATTAAAATTCATGAGACAGAAGTAAAAAAAAATGTTAAATAATCCTTTTTTAAAACAAGGCATTGGATGCATTAGTAATAAGTGTGTGCTTTGTCTATCCACTGCTCACCATGTGTGATCCTATGGCCCACAAAGAAACTAAGATGATCCACTAAGAAGACAACTGATAAAGGAAGACAGTGGCATACAATGGTAGGAGGTAATGAAAATCACAATTATTATTGATTAAATCATCATTATTATTGATTCAATTTTTTCTGGTTTTTAATGAATAATTTATTTTATTTTTCCAGATGTTTAAGATTTATCAATGCATGATTATTGGATATAATATCGTTTACTGTATTACTTAAATATTGACCTCAGACCTTCAAAAAAAAAGAATTCAGACACATTTAGGAGGAAACCAGTCTTCCAGCTGGAACAAGTCAATGCACTAATCTCAGACCTGACAATCCAACACCCACCCATCGAATGAAGCAAGATCATCCATCCTAACACCTGGTAAGCCTGTAAACTCATTATAAGTACGGGCTGTGATGTCATATCTGTAACAGCTCAGCTCCTAGATTCTGGCACTCCTTCAGGAACATCAGCTAACTAATATAATCTAATCATTGATCAGTAAGTCTGTTTACATCATTGTCACTCCTGGGATGGGGTGATATTTTTAAGACTTCATTCACTGTAGCTTAACGATATGGTTGTGTGTTTATAGCACATTCGATCCTTCCTGCACCAGACTGCTGGCACTACAAGATCAGTGCTCTAAGAAAGGGAGCTTATCAACTACAATACTGACATGGTGTATTTCTCACATCCTATCTAAAGCTAAAAAGAATCTAAGCTAGGAAGGATTACTCCAACTTATTTCACAAACACTCTAGGTGGCCCTCCTTATCTGGAATGCATATAAGCCATATATTCACAGAAACATTAATGTCGGTTCTGTAATTTACGGCCGTGTTTTTGGCCTAGAAATTCTGGTGAGGCCATGTGCACACAGAGTTCTCTAATGATAAATTTAATTTATAATATCTGTCCCTCTTTTGATAATGACCAATGAGACATTTGAGTTTGCACAATGCTTGAATCATAAAAACACCAATTAAACATTTGTATTCTGCTGTCTGGGCTGTCTGAATTGGAATCAGATCAATGTATTTTGTCATTATCATCTGACAAAATACAGTAAAATAGATTTAAACAATAAGTAAAGTAGTGTGTCACTTGTACCAGCCAGTTAGGAAACTATGTTAACTATAAACAGAAATATCTGAAGTTTAGAATGAAATGTCTTTCAGGTGAAAAATGACAAGCCACAACAACATAGAAAGAATAAGCAGACTAAACACACACTATCCTACTCGAATTGCACTTGGCATGTCTGGTGGCAGCACCAACCACCAAGTTGACCGAATATTGCTGATCAGTGCAAGGCAGCAAATAATTAAAAAATGATTTTTTACATACATACTTGTGTTTTCTGCACCAGGACTCTGTGGTTCTTTGAAACAGGGTCATAAAACTGCTGGCTTCTTTTCCATGTATGTGTGGAAGCACATATGAGGCTTCCTTGGTGGTGTTTTCAAATTTTCAGGTGGATATCCTCAATGGTGGGTGAAAAATCAGGATTCTGCTCAGCCCCAGTCTGATCAGGGTAACATTTAAAAATGACTGTGGTCTTTAAGAGAACAAATGGCACTGGAAATTTTAAATCACTTCATTGGCTTGGACTACATAGATTTGACTGGAAAATGGTCAAACCAGAAGTAAAATTGTTTGATTAAGTGGTCGTCATTTTAATGTCCAATATAAGGGGGCTCTAGCCTTCACCCCCTATCAGTAAACTGAAATTCAAGCTGCATATGGGCACCCACTCCCAAGGGCAAACCAAGGAAACTGCAGGGCCAATTGGTTCAGTTCCTCAGCCAGAAACAAGCACTCATCATTAAGCAATTCATTTTCTAAAGCGATATTTTTTTATACAATAAACTACATCTCCCCGTATCTGCGTGGGTTTCCTCCGGGCGCTCCGGTTTCCTCCCACAGTCTAAAGACATGCAGGTTAGGTGGATTGGTGATTCTACATTGGCCCTAGTGTGTGCTTGGTGTGTGGGTGTGTTTGTGTGTGTCCTGCGGTGGGTAGGCACCCTGCCCGGGATTGGTTCCTGCCTTGTGCCCTGTGTTGGCTGGGATTGGCTCCAGCAGACCCCTGTGACCCTGTGTTTGGATTCAGCGGGTTGGAAAATGGATGGATGGATAAACTACATGATGGAAAATGGGATATATTGCTTAATGTGGCAAAGTGGTGGGTTTTTATAAACAACTTAATTATGAATTCAATTACCGATGGAAGCTTATTGCTTATTTTGCACACATCTGGTTGGCTGTGACCCGTAGGCCCTTTACTCAGAAATGCCACTGTTCATTTATTATACAAGCACTGTATGTCACTCACACTTACAGGTAATTTGAAGGGAAAAAAAACAATAGAGCAGAGAAAAATAATGATTTGATCCAAAATGGGAAAGCATTAAAACAATGCAATAGCTGTAATTCTTTATTTGATTGGTGTTTCTGCCTTGATATAATCTAAATAAGGTAAAGCACTATAACACTATCTTCTTTACAAAAGGTCATAAAGAAAATTTTTTTTTATTTTATTTGAACTGAACTTAGAAGGAATTTTTATTTCTGTAAATAGTTGTTGCTGGTTTTAGACATTCTTCCTGAAATAAGATAATCTTATCGCATGAATGTGTGGGGGACAGTTTCTGAAAACACTTTGCTTTTGCATTTTCCCTCATACAGGAAATAATATAACTCTGGAATGAGTCCTAATTTAATCATCACTGCTGGCACTAACTGCAAATAATTAGATAAGCAATAGCCACAGGAAAATAATTCACCATGAAAAACAAAAAAATGTTTTAAGTAGTGTAGAAGGGACAGACTTATTTAAAGCAAAAATGATTGCTAACCCTTGGAGCATCTGGTCAAGTTATCTATACAATTGTAAATAACATTTTGTGTCATTTCTCTGCTTTAGTTTAGTAGCATTAACCAGATCATTTAACTATAAATATGATATACTTAAAAACCTGAACTGAAAAAAGCAGGTGTGAAAATGTATGTAAAATGTAAATCTGAAAAATTCGACATATACTGTATTTTTGCATGGATTATCCTCCAAGTACTCCAATACTTTCTCACATTTTTTTGGCATGTCAGATTGACTGTCACATCTAAATTGGCTCAGTCTGAGAATGTGTGTATGTGTGTCTGTCAGTACATGTGTGTGGTACCCTGAGATTCTTTCACATTATGATGAGAGGATACACACAAGTTTGACTTAACATTTCATCATAAAATTGGGTTATCAAAAGGATGCATGCATTATTTGTTCAGAAACACTTATGCGTACTCATAATGAAATTGTTAATGGACGAAGCACTTGGTATAAATAAAAAAAAATTGTCAATGTAGAATGAAAACCATTGATGTGAATTATGGAACAGTAATAGAAGGACATCTTTAGTAAAGCTAATACTAACAACATCAATTGTTTTAGGTATTTGTATGCACTCCAGGATTATTATAAGAAGAAAGGAAATAATACCAGGAGATGGTTAGAAAAGGGCAAGCGCAAAACACAGACAGCAGGCACAGGAACAATACCAGAGATGTACGAATCTAACGACAAAGTTTTAGGGTGATCCAAAATAGAAAAGGCTGATAATGAAGCCAGCGTAGGAAATCCAAAGTGAAACCTCATTACTTTTTAGAAAGCTAAACTGATAAAGAGAATTATTCATGAACAAAATTTTTATCTACCAAGGGATAAAGAAGCGTGCGATTCTTCACAAAACCAAAATGGTGTCGCAAAAAAAAAGAAAAAGAAAATGGCAATAAATATTAACATCGTTAAAATGACACCAAATTTAAAAGAAACAATGATAAAATCAAATTCTTTATATTAAAAAAACTAAGATACAAGAAACATCCATAGTCCAGAATTTTACAAACTAGAACGAAAGCTAAAAAGAAGCCTACTCACGACTTCTCATCAAGGATATAAAATGGCAACCATATTATGGTTACATTGCACCTTACATTGAAATGCACAGAAAGAAAAGCTGTTAATCTTAACTCACTAGATTTATTCAGGCCAAATATTGTAAACTGCATTGCTTTAAATTTTGTCAACACTATATATCTAATATTTAAATTAGTTGCTGAAATCATATACACATATTCTGTGTATTAGTGCAAGGTTGTTTTATTTGTATATGCGCATTTGAGTAGTTTCTAGTTTTTTGGTGATATGCATGTGCAAAGTAAAATCTTATAGGTTTATAATATAAACTGTGTTTGCAGATACACCACTTGCAGTTTTGGCATTTGTGGTGTGCATTAGCTGACCATAATCAGAATATTATGAAAATATTCTGTATAGTTTCATTGTCCGTTGTATTGGATTATGCAAATAACATGCAAAGTAGCACTGATTATATAGTGACAAGGACAGCCCTTTCTGCCTCTCAGGTCAGGTCACGTTTTTAACCACAATAATTAGTCCAGCATAGTTGACAGATGCTCACCTTCTCTTTGTGGACACTTAAAAGACTGCTGCACAATTACAATCCACTCAAAACTAGTTCAGATTCCCCTTCCCTACTGATTTCAAAGCGAATTATGAAGTTCGCTGAAAACCTTTCTGTGTGTTTGACAAACATTCTGACCAGTCATTGTTATTGTTTACACACGTCTTAAACAACTATTATCATACACTGATAATTTCTGTATTATCTATATCTATTATTTATTATTCATTTATTTATATTACATATCTTACACTTCAATATTGCTGCTACTTCTTTGTCCTATCTTTGCACAATTTCTTGTCTTGTTTGTGTTTTAATTTTAAATTTTTATTCTATTTTTAATTTACTATTTGCACATCATGTTGTTACACTGTGGACCCTGAGCTTCGCAATTTCGTCTATCTGTATACTTGTATATGGTTGAGATGACAATAAAGTTCACTTTGACTTTGACTTTGATGATTCAAAGCAATTTCACTCATCACTAGATATGACCTTCCAGTTTGTGCATGTACATTCATGGTAATAATGCATGTAGCCATTTAGAACTCTGTAGTTCTTCCTAATGATACCATTGCTGTTCTAAACAGTGGTCAAAAAAAGTCCTTGCCCATATAAATACAGAGTCTTTAAAGAAATACTAGCAGCCGTTATATTCTGAGAAACAGGAGAACTGCATCATTATTGGCAAGAGCAAAGCTTGCAAACTGAAAATAAATCGCTACTAAGTCTATAAATTATTTATATTTTCAGACATCATCTTGGATGGTAATTGTAAAGAATGGCAAAAATGAGGAAAGTTATTCATCAAACTACCTAAGATATACAGAAAAGACTGCTTGACTAGTAATGGCCAACAGAGATTAGACAATTGTTTGCAGTAAACATTCCACAAGAGTGTACCAGGCATTGAAACATAATATGTTTGAACAGCATGGGTTGTTGTTATTTTAATGTCAATATTTTGGCCTGTCTTAAATCATCATAGTCTAAAAAGGCAATAGAAATAACTCACCAAGCAACATTTTCATAATATAAATGGAGTTTAGAATTGGAACTCCAGCCACCATAAAAAAAAAAAAGTCACACTGTTCCAATTTGGTGCTGAGGTGTCACCCATTGCACGGCTGCACTCGTGTCCCAGTTTGGGTGGTTTGTCATGTGGTTGGTATGGTAACATGCTGTATCAGCGCATGGTCCCAACCTCTTTCTCTTAGGTGGATGGTTCCGAATTCCTGGCTGCAATTAAAAAGGAAAAGTAGTATGATAAAAAACAGAAAAAGGAATTGCAATATTAATATAGTGTCATGCATGTGCACTCTCCTAACAAGGTCAAACTATAGATGCAGGGTTCTGTATTATACAAAGATTTCATAACTACTGTTAACAGAATGACTTAACTGTGTAGGTGGATTGCTCCACCTACATTCAAACAATGCTTTAAGCTCCTTCAGCCATTTTGCAAACATAGATTGCTCAAAACATGCGCTACTGTACATTTTGTAAACTCATAAAACAATAATCTGTGGTTTATTTAGCAGCACTCAGATTTGCAAACCTTGTAATATATGTGATGGTATGGGTCGGCTCCATGCTTCCTGGTGCATCCAGGAGCCTCTTGAACCCAAATCGTCAATAGTCATGAACTAAAATGGGCAAATGAGGACACATACTTACAGCAAGGGATAGGTATAAAAGTGTCTAGTGCTTTTATTAAAGACAATCGAAACAGAAAGTCAAACCTTGTTTAAATTAAAGTGCAGTGTATCAAAATTTTTTGTAATAAATAAAAAATCAGTAAAACTGGGGAAATCTGAGGAGGTTAAAAAATCCAATTCAATAAATAATCCATAAAATGAGGTTAAAATCCAAAGACAGTCATTTTCTTCCTTTAAAAATATGAGCTCTAATGCTTCCTACTAAAAACATGGCATCTCCTCCGCTTATCCAGTCTTGCAACAAGAAGAGATGGCCACCAACAGGTGCAGCTAACCTTTAACTCCTGGCTCGAGTCCCCATTGCCAGGCCTGCTCCATCCATGTGGCACCGCTCTGAGCTGTATGCCCATCACCCTCTGCCAGCTCCTCAGCATCCATAGGAGACATCACACAACAGGCCGCTCCTACTCCCCAGCATAGTTCAATAGGAGCGTCCCTTCTTCAGCCCCAGGCTCCTCTGCCTGAGGCTCAACCACAAGTATCTGCCTCCATCCTACTTTAACACCAGCTCTCCTTTTTCTGCCTCTCGCTTCCTCTTCTTTAACCATTGTTTTCTACTTTGCCTTTTCCTTCTGATTTCTCTACCTCTGTCTTCTTCTTTATACTGCTTGATCGGGCGCAGATAAGACTCTACATCCACTCTGATCCACTTGCAATTGCACATTGAATGCATGATCAGCCAGGCACCGCAATCAACCTGGGAGCAGCACCATCATGCGCCCACCTGCACCTGGTCTGGGCCTCCACACTCCTGGGACCTGCGTATTTATTTAAAAAAGCTGCACAACAACATGGACGACTTATCACAATATAAACCACCCATCCATCCATTAACCAGCCCGCTATATCCTAACTACAGGTTCACAGGGGTCTGCTGGAGCCAATCCCAGCCAACACAGAGCGCAAGGCAGGAAACAAACCCCGGGCAGGGCACCAGCCCACTGCAGACAATATAAACCATTTTTTTTAAATTCATTTTTATGTTGAGGGTTAAGAAATAATAGTTCCCTATATTTGAAATACTAAACTATTTAAGTTCTGTGTCATTCGGTCTACCAATCTGTAGTAAAACCACTAAGATAGTTGTGATATTATAATGTGCAATTTTAATAAAAGCAAATGCCTTTAACCTTTTTCTTAAGGCTTTTATTTATTTTAATTATTATAAATGTATTTATTTATCAACTGATTGATTGGTTGGCTGTATTATTTGTCCAGTGAGTCTGTATTGTTTTCATGTTTTTGTTGCTGTATGCATTTGAATTTCCCCTTAGGTGCATTGGCAATTCTAAATTGGGTTTGTTTCCTGCCTTGCGCCCAGTGTTGGCTGGGATTGGCTCCAACAGACCCTCGTGACCCTGTAGTTAGGATATAGCGGGTTGGATAATGGATGGATGGATGGATTAATTAAGTTTTATCTAATCTAATCTAAACTACTTTTTACAAGAAATGCAAAAAACATATTGTCCTAGGTGCAGCATTCAATATACCAGCTGTGCTCAAAATAAAAAATGGTACAGGACATGTATTGTGGACCAGCAAACATGCATGTGTGTTTTCTATTGCATACAGTAAAATTGTTTACTCTGTTACTTCAAGACACATTGCCAATTTAAACCAAAATACAGATAGGAAGTGAAATATTATTCAAAGTTCTGAGCATGAGCACAAAAACTGCAAAACAACAAATCTAGGTAAATGCATTCCACTGGCGGCACAAGTCAGCCCTTGATTAGAGGCTTGTTGCAGTCATTTGGTCCTCGAAGAATTGGATACAGCCACCATCCTATATAGGATCCAGCGTGTGATCAATAAAATGATGTAACTTATCTACTGTAAGTCCAAACTCAAAGCAAAGAATTACTATTTGTTAACAATGTGTTGGCAAAAAGTATGTTCCATAAGAGTGACTTAGACAGCCCTGTTTGCCTTGCTACAGTGCCAAGGAGCAGGGAAGCTCAACCCTGCTGGGGCCCGTGGCCACCACCAGGGGGCATAAGGAGAACGTCTGAGCCCTTTCCTGCAGGGCTGCTGTCACACCTGGAAGTGCAGCCAGATGGAGATCATGTAACACCTGGGCTGCCCTCTGTCGTCCCGGGGGAAGGTATTGCCCCATGCAAGCTCCTTCCCCCGGTCCTTCCATTACAGAGGTGCTCTGGCTGGGTAAGAATTCTGGATGCCTGTTACAACATATTGTCATGCTCTAAATCACATAAAGTTTTACAAATGAGGACCCTTGTAATCAGAGCACTGCTCCTTACTGAACATCATTTATTTCCTTTCATTTGTTTCCTATAAGAAAACCAGACTGATACCTTTTTGAGTTCTCCTTCACTTACACTGCTGTTGGGTTTACATTTTTTCTTTGAAATAAATGGAAAGTTTAATAATCCCCCACTAATAAATCAGGCTTATTCTTTTTTATTTTTTTTTTTTACAGATTTTTTCCACATTTGGTTCTGTTGCTTTCTGATAATGAATCTGTGAACTAATAAAAAAAATAATTTATCATGATGCACTCGACAAAGCCACATTTACATGTCGTGTGCTTTATAATCATGTTTTAATCAACAGACAGTGTAATAAGTCCCAAAATGTAATAATTTCTAAAAAAAAATCCAAAACAGTATAAAATGCATTGAGATGGTTATGACAGATGTGGCACAGACTAAAAAATAGCATATTACGATGTTGTTGTGTTTATTATATTGGACAGTAATAAGCAAAATGGATTTAGTAGTCAACAAAACATTTTCACATTTTTAGAGATTTAATTAAGTTGCCCAATGGCAAATTTTAGTTGTATGTTAACCAAAATAATAGGTTAATGAATGTCTTGATTTTTCAAATTTCTGTGAAAAAATTAGGTACCCTCAATCCTTACATGTCAAAAACCATGAACTTTTATCCTTTCGTGTATCTGTTTTAATTTATAGTCACGTCTATTGTTTATTTGTGTTACGGTTTTCAAGTATAATCTTCTTCATTTAAAGATCTTTCCTTGTGATCTGTTAACAACAAGAGGGGACATTTATAAATATAAATAAGCTTTACCTTCAGTCATGTTTATTAATTTAATCTAATTGTTCAAATGCAGTGCTTAAAGTCTACAGGTATATATACAGTATTTGTTGGTTTTACATCTATTTATTATATTAAATGTTAGAGTTTCTAAAAATCTTTCATGATTCTCTAACTTTTGTAATTTAAAATGAAGCTTTCAAGACTTTGCAATCATTTTACAATACACTCTTCTCCCACTTAACAAACAAATGTCTAAAGCAGTGTTTCTTAAACTATGGGTCGCACAGTGTCTGTACATGGGTTGCACAGAGTTCAGAATTGCAATAGTAATGAATGAGAAAGGGTCATGACCAGTTTGAGAAGTGCCTTGCGATGGGATGCCACTTGCAAGGAGGAAAAAAACTACACCCAGACCATGATTGGTGGTGATTCTCCAAGCGGGGAGGGACAGCAACGTCAGCAATTCTCCAAAGAGGAATCACCCAACCACTGATCCCTGACGATGATCGTCAATAGTTCTGCAAAGAGGACTGATGCCCTGGATAACGTGATCGTGGAGGCACACAAAAGGCAAAACTGGTTCATGAGAAGAAAAAAGGTTTAATAACCACTGGTTTAAAGTAAATTTGTATATACAAAGAAATGTTTTAATACACTTTTCTTTTTATGAATCACAATGAAGGTGGATTTTTGTCTAAACGACCAGTGAATCGGGGGGCAGTTTTCACACGTCCCTCTAGCACCTGCACCCAATCATCTCTGCAGTCATTCGAAGCACACCTCATTGCAACATACAGAACATAGCTGGATGTTTGGATCGGGGATGAATGCCAGTGAAACACGATTCCAATCTCAGTCATTCTTACAACTGATGCCGTATTCAGGGCATGTTATCATGGTAGTCCGCCCAGTTGTATGGAGCTGGATCAAGTGTACTTGTGTGTTCATGTTTACTTAATTTCACTAAATTCGTCAAGTGTGTTGCTCACATCGAATTATCCCGAGCATCCTGGCTCCAACCAAAGATTATTAAATAGTTGGAAAAGCCCAAGAAAAATTGAAAGACCATTTATTTGAATGTGAAACATGATGTGGTTAAGGACAGGAAAACAGCTTTGTTAAAGAGTATTTAATGAAGGGCAACATTTTATTAGCAGTTGTTTAATTGACTAATTTTATTAAATGAAATTTGATGCATTTCAATGTTATTTGAACAAAAAATTGGAAAATGTTTGGGGGTCAGGTAAAAAGATTTTCATTTAAGTCATAGTAATTAGGTATATGCCTTACAAAAGGATTTTTAGGAACAGATTAGTTTTGTAAAGTGGGCAAAGTCTGCACAAGAGTATTTCAATCAATGAACTGCTTTTCTTTCATTGACTATTTTTAATTGTATTTTCTCCTATTATTACAGTACAGTAATAATTGCTTTTAATCCACAATTTTCAAATAAGTGACTAGTGAAATCAATAGACTACATTGTAGAATAGTCTGGATATACAGTATGTATCCTGGGAAATGTTTTACATTTTTTTTTACATAAAATATCAATTGTAATCAGCTGTAATCTACAAAAAAAAATATTTTGATGTTAGATGCAATGACATTTATCACATACGATTATTCTAAAATCTGAAAAATTGTGAAATTCCAACATGTCTCAATATGTGCAGTATTTGAAACTATGATAACTGTTACATTAATCCAAAACAATTCACAGCAACCACAGTTTTAGAATCTTCGGTATGAATGTGAGTCACCTCTCTGTTTACCTCACACAACTAATCAGTAAGTGTTGAGAAACTACTGCCATTGCCCTATTTAAAGAGAAGAAGGGAATGCGGTGTAGTTTTTAATTGCTGGTCAAAATGATGAGTTTAAAAGTAAAGTATCTGCTTTTTTCGGTTATGGTTGCTTTCATGTGCACAGCTTTTTCGTTTTCATCTCCAGTTCCTCCAGATGTTAAAATTAACCAAGATGCTCAACAGCTTGCAGAGGTCTGTTTTCTGTTTAAATCTAAAATTTTTATCTTTTAAAAATGTAACATTACTTTTTTTTAGACTCTGTTTTTTCAGTGTGTTATAGATGCAGAAAATACTGTTGATTATGCCACTATATAAAATTACTTCAAACATAAAGAAATTCTTCTGAGAGAAATCTATTTATCATTACTTTTCTTAAAACTTCTTAAAATATAGCAAGTGTAAGTAATTAAAACAAAAATTACAATAGAAATGTTGGTAAGTCTTTGATCCGTACTGATACATTTCATTATTTGCAGAGTTACTTAAAACAATACTATAACATGTCTTCCGTAAAAGCCAGAAGCAAGAATGGTAACTCAGTCTCAGAGAAAGTGAAAGAGATGCAGAGGTTCTTGGGACTAAATGTTACAGGAACACTAGATTCGGAAACATTAGCCATGATGAAGAAGCCAAGGTGTGGGATTCCAGATGTTGCAAAATACAGCACATTCACATCAAAACCCAAATGGCCAACTAATAAAATAACATACAGGTACGTATTTTCTTTAACGTTGTGTACCAAAATATGAAGAAGCATTCTGCTAAACATGCAATTTTATAAAAACCTCAGATCAAAAAGTGATCAAATTTACTAAACATAATACTTTATGTAAGTTATGTAATTCTTTTCATATTTGTGTAAGTAATCATTTATTTCTGTAATTGCCATGTTCTTATTAGACACTAGAACCATAATGATAATTTTTTTCAGTATACACTGTGCTCTTTCTCTTAATGATATTGAACTCAATTCATATTGTATCTGAAGCAGCTAGGAAAGAGCAACAACAAACCATGACTGCAGCTCTGTAGAGCATAGAATTGCATTAAGTCATGCGCCAGTCTCAGCTAGTACAGTATATGAAAGGTTGACATTTTATTAAATGCTAGTTCCAAATGTGATGATCTGTGAAGCAAATCTAATATCTTAAGATGAAGCACTGTTGTTATGGTAAAAATAGTTACTCACTCCATTCTAAGCTTAATAACGTTTGTTCATGGTTAATTAGCCGGAAGGACGCCACCCTTCCATTTAAGTTTGAAGTACACATTACACTTTTAATGTTATTAATTAAGCTGTCATTGTTCTTAAAAAATTATTGTTGCATGGTGAAAAACTATAAGGTGTGTTGCTACTGTGTACAGAGGGGGCAGTGGCATAATTCTTCTAGAATATACAGTATTGCAGTTAATCAAAGTTTCTCTAGGAAATGAATCTCCAAATTCATAGACACATCGTAAAGTCCTATGCCTTTAGTTTCTCTTATTAATTTTGCCAGTAGAAGATTCACCCAGGTTCTTACGTCAGTAAGGTGATAGCACACTGTCAGGGTCAAATCATTCCTTTATTGTCCTCTTCTTTTACCAACAGAATAGTAAACTACACACCTGACATGAGTCCCGTGGATGTGGATAATTCCATAGCGATGGCCTTCAAAGTATGGAGTGATGTCTCACCTCTGACTTTTACAAAAGTAAACAGTGGTACTGCAGACATCATGATTTCATTTGCTTCAAAAGGTAATGTGTTCATAGTCATCAACTAGAGACAAGGTGCAAAATACCAGTGGTCTTAATTATAAATTTAAAAGTAATCTGTGGTGTTATAATTCTAGGGATAATATTGTGGCAGCAAAAAGACAATTCTACACTGGCTGGGCAGCTGTCTGTCAGCTTTTCCAGATAGAATGGGCTAGATGCTTAAGAGGCAGCAGACCATCCTGCTGGAAAGGGGAACACAATCTTTGACAACCCTCAAGAGGATTTGAGAAAAAGGAGTTGAGACTTTAGTAGGAAACTATTAAAAAGGCTAGTCTTGGTCTCAGTAATGTGAGTGTGAGGGCAGATGGCAGATGGTGGTGGTGATTTCTCATTCCATGAAATTGACAGTTCTTGCATTTCTGGGGAACAAAATATAAGGATTGCCATCTTGTTCAAACTTCTTTCGTCCTTTTGGAAACATTTCCCTTGGCTCCTACAAACTGAAAAGGAAAGTAATCTTTTTCATTAAAGATTTAAAGTATATTCTTAGAGTACAGTGTTTCTGTTTACCAGTAATTAGGCTGAACCGCCATTCAGTGTGAACCTCAGTTCTTCCATCTCTGTGCTCACTGCGATATACTCACATATAAACTGAAGAAAAGACCATTGTTAGGGGGTTTCACTTAGTGTTACCCTCAAAAGCAGATGCTTCTGCCTTCTATGACTAGTGTCGTAGTGCTAGTCAGCGGAAGGTAGTGTTGTAGCAGATTGGTTTATGGCACACACTTGCATTAATCCACATGAAGATATAGCCATTTTAATGTTACAGCAACATTTTTCTTTATGTAACTGTCAAAAAATGTCATCTGTTCTGCGCGATGCTGGTGAGGAGTACCAAAGCGGTGAGTCTTTTGTTTGCAGTCTGCACGTCTGTATATTATGTGATTCATCTACATAAGATATGCATATCCTAAATGATAGCATTCTCCATAGTTCCATAGTACCAGAGGAAGATTTCATTGTTCATCCAAAACTGGAGCACTGACATGACCACTTGATTCCCACAGGGTTTTTTGTAAACTATGTAGTAGGTACTACAATATACTACAATGAAATCATATGTTGTTACATATTTCTCTAAGTGCTCTGAGTTTGTGCTCAGTAAAGAGCACTATACGAAAATGAACTGAATATTTCACTAACTAATGTTACAATAATACAGTCATCAGTTATCATACCTGCCCCTTCCTGCTACTTCAAATCATTTCAAGAAAGTAGAATTTAATTCAGTTAGCTGCTTGTTAGCATTAAAACTTAGGAATTGCACAACTTGCTTATTGTATATTAAGCTGCATGACAAAGGATAAAATGCATAACTTTTTTTATAGTTGACAATCTTAACAAGTTTTATACTCTGAATTTTGGTTTGAGTCACGCTGGCCCCAACAGTATGTCAAGTACACAATGTAAACAAAGAAAAATTAAATACAAATAACTCAGCCTCTGCTGCATGCTAAACACAATTCTTGTTTATCATTGTAACAGTGCGATATGTCCTTTTCACTAGCACAAATTGCAGCTCTGTGTCACAGAGTCCTTTGACTTTTCAAACTTGTCAACATCCATCCATCCATTATCCAACCCGCTATATCCTAACTACAGGGTCACGGGGGTCTGCTGGAGCCAATCCCAGCCAACACAGGGCACAAGGCAGGAAACAAACCCCGGGCAGGGTGCCAGCCCATCACAAGGCACACACACTCACACACCAAGCACACACTGGGGACAATTTATGATCGCCAATTCACCTAACTGTGACTGGACTGTGGGAGGAAACCAGAGTACCCACAGGAAACCCACGCAGACACGGGGAGAACAAGCAAACTCCATGCAGGGAGGACCCGGGAAGTGAACCCGGGTATCCTAACTGCGAGGCAGCAGTGCTACCCACTGTGCCACTGTGCCACCCACTTGTCAACATTCTGACTCCCATTTAAGTTCTGACACTCTTAAAATCCTATCTTATAAAATCTGCCTCCTTTCCACAAACATCTTAAATCACATTCTCACACTCAACTGCCCCTAGAAAAGCAGGTGAAACAAGTTAAATGGACCTAGGGTGGGGCTGATAACATCACTACACTGTCTTTTATTGCTGCCTTGGCTGAAATTTACTACGTTAGTGAAAGGCTTCTTGTTTATTGCTCCAATGTTAATATCCTCCCCACAGTTTGCCAAATTGAGTGATGCTGCAAGACAAGCTAAAGACACGTTCTGTTAACCTGCATCTCTCTAAACTTGTCACAAGCTCACATTGGCTGTTGATGGTTATTATGTTGTTTTTACTTGTGATACATTAGAACACTACTGTATATGCTCTCAACATTTTCTAGTTAATTGTTTAGATTTCTAGATTATTTAGTAGCATGACAAAATACAAAGCAGTAATTGGGTGCATAATTTGAACCCAGCATGCTTCAAGGAGCAGTAGTAACCACAGTGCTACATTGCTGTCCATTGAGATTTGTAAAGAAAATTTGATAATTGAATATATATTCAGTCTCTGAAAGAATATCCACTGACACCAAAAACTAAGAAAATAAAAGTGTTGCTTTAGGAAATACACAGCCTGGAAATGAGCAGTAAAAACAACAAGAAAAAAAAATTAGAAGGTCAAATGTGATAATAAACCAAGCTGCTCTAAAAAGGATATATATTCTGCCTTAGTGACAGTCAAAGATGTCATTCTAAAGTGTTATTATCTATGCCTGATAAAAGAATGGTAACATCAAAGTTTAGAGGGACCAGCCTAGTAACTCCATCCATCCATCCATTATCCAACCACTCCTGGGGATTGTGCATTTGATAACTGTTTCTGAAGAAGGTTATCCTCATTCATGGCACTATAAACAGCAACAACAAAAACATATCACCAGCACTTAAGAGGGTACATTATGACCAGTGGCAGGTGCTCAGAGGAACATACAATACAGATGTACTTAAAACACAGCTTATTTTTATTGTTTGTCAGAACATGGTGACTTTCACCCTTTTGATGGCCCATCTGGAACCCTTGCTCATGCCTTCAGTCCAGGAAGTGGTGTTGGTGGAGATGCACATTTTGATGACGATGAAACTTGGACAACATCTTCCAGAAGTAAGGTTACATTACTTTTTTGTATGTCTTTATGTGTTTAGTTAGTGAAATATTAGAAATGTTAGAGAGAAAGTAGCCTTTTCCCCCAATATAAATGCTTATTCTAAAATGTTATTGATTAGATCCTGCCAGGTTTTAAAAGTTTTGAACAGATCCTCTAAGTAAGAATTTGATTTTTTCCAACTTCAAATAGTATATAACATCAGTTGCCCACTGACTTAAAAGAGGTAGGTTAGAATTCTTCCAGTTGAGCAAGATAAGTCTACATGCTAATAGTGAAGTAAACAGTTTGTTTGTCCTTCTCCACTTTAAGCCCATCTGGGAGAACACCAAACACAGCTGTTAATGGATTAGGAAAGATTGTGACACCAAGGCTGTCTGATAGGTATTTAAAACTTTTAGTCCAGAATGATGTTAATTTGGTACACGCCCAGAATATGTGGCCTAGTGAAGCTAGGGCTCGATTGCAACATTTGCAGGTTGGATCTTGCCCTGGAAACATTTTGGACAATTGTAAATGAGATAGATGTGCTTCATAAAAGATCTTAAGTTGAATAATTGAATGCTTTGCACATATGGAGGTCGAGTGAATTCTGTGCATGGTTGCCTTCCATTCCGTCTCTAAAATGTTGAGTAAGAGATCCTTTTCCCACTGTGCTCTGGGATCTTTAAAAGGAAGGGATATTAAAATGTTTTTATATACTGAATTATAGAAATGCTGTCTGAGTCTCTAAGACTGATCAATATCTCTTCTGGAACAGAAATAGGTGGGAGGTCAGGAAAACCGGGCAGATTTCATTTAGCAAAGTTTCTAATTTAGAGATATTGGAAAAATTGTGTTGATGGGAGATTAAATTTGGAGTGTAATTGTTCATAGGATACAAAGACATTATTTATATACAAATCTCTAAATGATTTAATCCCATACATTTTCCAAACATTAAAAACTCTGTACGTTCGAGAGGGTGGAAAAAGGTGGTTATCATGTAGAGGTGCCACAGATTAAATATTCTCTAACTTAAAGTGTTTCATACATTGGTTCCATATGCTTAGTGAATGAAGGACAACTGGGTTGTTAGAATATTGATGATACCCTGTATTTACTGGGATACAAAGCAAGGAATATAAACAAATGCTGCAGGATTTCATTTCTATTGCAGACCAAGCTATTGTGTGTTCATCTATTTGTTTTAATGTCCGGGTTTTTATAACTTGTATATTTGCTGTCCGGTACTAAAATTGAAAATTAGGTAGAGTCCTGCCACCTTCTGCCTTAGGTCTTTGTAGAGTTACTTTTTGAATGCGTGGATTTTTAGAATTCCAAATAAATTAGGTTATGATTGAATCTAATCGATCTTGACTCAAATTGCTGTACAAATACAATCGAAGGAAGGCCCACAGAGAGAAGTGAGCCATCATTAAGTATTACTACTTTGTGCAGCTAGTAGCACTGAGGAATCCGTTCAGAGTTGCATATTAGTTCTGTAGGGACTACTGGTAATAGGGTCGTATTTCAAGAAATATATAAGTAATACTTTGGAAGCTGGCTGTACAGAGTCTGCTGCTTATCTGTGTCAATGATAAAAGCAAAAGATACCAAGGCAACATGCCAACATTGTTTGGATAGAGGTTGGGAGCATGAATTGCCACACTCACCACACAATGAACCTTCTGGATTGGGACCCGAGTGCATCAGGTGACACCTCAGCACCACATATAGAGTCTTCTACTCTTCTTAAATATTTTGAACAAACATATATACAGGTAAACTATTGCTGGCCAACGTAACATCTTAAAGAAAACACAAAATCTGCCTCTGTTTTACCCAAACTGAAGCAGCAAGTGGCAGACTTGACTGTTGACAATATAAACACTAACACACTCTATAACTAGCCTTAAAAACTCTTAAGTGACAATTTTCTTTTAGAGCCCTCAGTTGCTTGCTACAAAAAAAAAAAATCACTGTAAAAGATTGTAAAAAACAATCAACAATGTATCTATGACTAACACCAATTGTCAATTATATTTTTTAATGACCTGTCATTTGAAAAGTATTAAAGGTATTCTTCTATCAAAATTAATTTAGGGTTTAACTAAGCTTGGGTGTTGGTAAAATCATATTAAAAGGAAACAAATAAAACACTAGTGATATAATAATAATAATGCATTTTATTTATATGCACAGGTATACATTTGATATATTTATTCCTGTAAATTGTTGACCCCATTTTTATAATAGGTTCACATTATTTTTTGCATTATTGCTTCTCTTTTTGAATTCATTTCTAGTAAATTAAATGTTTTCTCCTTCAGAGTTCAATTTGTACCTTGTGGCTGCTCATGAACTTGGCCATTCTTTGGGATTGGACCACTCCAGTAATCCAATAGCTCTGATGTATCCTACTTACAAATATGTAAATACCAATGGATACCAGCTTCCCAAAGATGATGTTGATGGAATACAATCTATATATGGTATGTGTGCCCATTTATTGACGAAATGATTGCAAGCAGATTACAAATCAATAATCATCAATGAGAAATTTGAGCAGAACTGAGCTTGGCTGTTGGAGTAAGTAGGCTCAAAAAGTGGCTGAATGATTGAATACATTATAAAGGCTACAATTAGTCTGGTTCTTTCAGCAAATTATTAAGCATAATGTCTAGAATAAAGTTGAAACAATAATAAGTTAACCAATGTACACAGCAGTAGTATTCCATAATCACAATCACCTTTACCTGTCTGGTTTCCATTTCATTTAAGTTGGGAAGCCATTTGTTTAGACTTTATGCATACAAAATAGCAGTCTACTTTTTTTCTTTTTTTTTTTAAATATGACATAGTTTTTAGTGTATTTTATGTTTAGTTTTGGGTTTTCAGAAAAAAGGCATTTTGCAGAAGTGGCACACATGAAAC
This sequence comes from Polypterus senegalus, assembly GCF_016835505.1. NCBI lineage: Eukaryota > Metazoa > Chordata > Cladistia > Polypteriformes > Polypteridae > Polypterus > Polypterus senegalus. The sequence goes on along the minus strand of NC_053155.1, from coordinate 123,030,742 downwards.
TTCAATAGAATCAAAATCATTAAAGCCTGATTTTGTTTTGTGTGTACACTTTTTTATTAGATAGATGTCACAAATGAGCTCTTTGGGACGTTAGTGTTCTTAATTTATTTATTTTGCCCTGTTATTAATTTGTAAAGGTTATTGTTATTTTTTATCAATATGTGACAACAGATTTTTTCATGGCTGCTGAACAGTTGCCTGCAATAACGTTTGTTATGAATCACATGACATGAGATGCTATTTAGGATGGCAAGACTCATTTTATAATGTGCATATTTGTAGATAAAACCAAGAAAAATCAAATGGGCAGCTAGCAATTTAAACTTAGTTTGTAATTTGGTAATATTAGTAATGATTAGATCACTTTTTCATATTTTTTGGATGTCATTTTGGCTTAGACACTCTATTATTGTATTTCTGCCCTTTGCATTCATGTTTTCTGGCTACACTTTTCTGTGGTCTCTTAGTGCGATTCATTCATGCTTCTGCTTTTTTGGCGATTTTTGATGTGCCATTTTTTCACCTAACCATCATAGTGCACACGTATAATACCAGATAGGACTTTTTAACCTTGTGCACAGGCAAAATTCTTTAAGACCCGGATACAAGGTGCAGAAGACATTGCTTATATTAGGGATTCTGGTCCATACTAACTCAATAACATCACACAGTTCAAGCAGACTTTTAGGCTACATATTTATGTTTCAGTGCTTCTGTTGCATTTCATTCCAAAGGTGATCTACAAGATAGAGATCTGGAGACTTAAGAGGACTCTGGAGTAAACTGAAGTCATTGTCACGTTGATGAAATCAACATAAAATAATGCATATAATGTTTATGAAATGCCACATTTGAAAAACTGTAAACTGTGGAATTAAAAGAGCCTAATTTATACCAAGAAAACATTCCCCATGCCACTACAATACCACCTCCAGCTTGTACCACTGACGCAAGGCAGGATATTTAATTTGAGTCCTGGCCAAAGCACCTGCATGTTGCTGTAGACTATGAGATGTCAGATGGGGTAAAAGATTTCCAGTCTTCGATTGTTCAGATTTGATGAACATATGCCAGTGATAGTTTTAGCTGACAGGAGTGGAGCTCAGCATGGCCTTCTTCTGCTGTGGTCTATCAGCAAGTTCTCCTTACCACTGTTATAAAGACCTTTAATATTGTGACATTTCCATTAGCTTGACTGGCCTCTGCCTAAATAAAGTTTTTTTGTCTACAGAAATCCCATTAACTGGATGTTATTTTTTACTGCATAATTCTCACCAGACTCTACAGATTTTTCTGTAAATTCCAGGAGTACAGAGGACCAACACCACATCCTACACCAATAATCCTACCATGGCCCAACTCACTTAAGTCACATGTCTTGTATATTCTAATATTTGGTGAAACAACAACTAAACCTCTTGGCCATGTCTGCATGTTGTAAATGTTCCAAATAAATGGTTCTTCAGAGGAACAGGCTATTTGAATTAATAAGCCGGTGTACCAAATAAAGTGACCACTGGGTACACATTTTAGTTAATTGACAGTAATGCACATAGTTATAATCTGGATCTTTCCAAGTGCCTTTTTGCACACTTTTAAAAGAAAAATACAAACTGCTATTTAAAGTGTTTCCATGTTTGTATCCACAGGGAAGCCCCCAGCAAAACAACTCACAGCTACAGATCAGGAAGAAACAAGTGTGCCGCCTCAACCCAAGACTACCAAAACGCAAGCCACTACACTTTTTCAGTGTAACCCAAACTTGTCTCTAGATGCTGCTGCCTTTTTGAACGATGATGCGTTGTTCTTTAAAGATGGGTAAATCTTCATTTATTCACTTTCAATAATGATTAATATGAGCCACCAGTTGTCTTTGATTCTACAAACTTTGGACTGTGCATTTATTTGTACACTCAGTAATCTAAAACAAATTTTATTTGATTGTTACACCAGGAAATTGTTACTTTTACTTAAGTAAAAATTAAATAGTAGCTATAATAACTCATGAAGAAAATATCAAACAAAATGTCAGAATGCCTTAATAGTACAGTATGTAATTTTTCTTGTGGGGTTTGTATTATTATGTAACACTTGGGAAAATGACCAATAATATTAAATGACAATATTAATAAGTAGTATGATCTTCACATCTTTAATGCTATAATGAGTATTCTGCACAACCTATTAGCAGAAGGGGGGAAATGCAAAATCTGAATTCTATGTGGTTTTACTGGTATAAACCTGATGCAGTGTACAGTATTTTGAAGAAGTGGTGTGCACCACAACAGCCAGAAGTTAAGTTTTAAAGATGAAAAATGTTTTATTCTCAAAGTCTAAATGTGCTAGTTAAATTTAACAAGCTAAATTACTTTTTTAACTTAAAGAAGTTAAATCATCAAAACAATTCTTGTTACTGGAAAGAACATGCAAAAATATTAAAAACCAGTCTTTAACCATTTCAGGCAGGTCTTTCGAAAACACAAAAATGGCAGCCTTACTGTGGCGTCCATCCAAACCAAGTGGACAAGTTTGCCGACAAATATCGATGCTGCTTTTAACTGGTCTGGAAGAAAAAGTATTGTTATAATTAAAGGTGAGGCCAAAATACTTAACTTAGATAATTAATAATAATTTATATAATGTGGGTAAGTGGGGAGGTTACCACTTATTTCACATATCTCCAGTATTTTTGGTTCAAATCCCATTCCTGCTTGTGGTCTAGGTGGAGTCTGAAAGTTCCCTCATGTCTGAATGGGTTTTCTTCCCACATCCTCAAGATATGTAGTATGATACTTTACTTGGTTTGTGTGTGTACGAAGTGGGCTGTGTGATGGGCTGATGGCAAGTCCTGGATTGGCTTCTGGCCTTTGCCCAGAGTTCCTGGTATAGTATTTAGTCTCATATGTCCCTGAATTACTTTAACTAACTAGTTAGAAAATATTGTATATGTTATATAATGTGCCATTTTAATAAAATACCAACCTACATTTTTGATTCTCTCCTGATGGGACTGCATTCTATAAACTAAAGATGGGTGGTAGGGAGTAGGGCACACATTATATATATAATGTATATATATATATATATATATATATATATATATATACACATTTGTGTTGCCTACCATCTCCTGTCCTCAGATGCTACTTTGGTATCAGCAGCTTCTCTGTTTAAAGTGGCCAAAATTCCATTCCTAAATAACAATAAATAGTAAAACTAGGCTAAGTTTGCATAATCTGTAAGATCCATCTATATGTACCATCCAATGTCACTGCACCCACTGTGGCTGCTGTAATTGCAGTATTAATATTTGTGTGTTCCTTGAGATATATTTAATTAGGAAATACTGTATAATGGTGCCCATTAGCTCCAATACTGAGACCAGGGGTTGTAAGGTACTCTATTTTCTATTTTAAATATTTTTTAGATACAGTGCTTTCTAACAATACCTTATTTTCACTTTAGAGGTGTGCTAAATGAAGTATCATATTTATAAACTGTGGCCTGTAGAGGGCATTTTAGAACCCCATACACTAGACACAACTACACAACACACAAGTCCCAGGTTCAAATGACTAACTTTACTGAAAAATACTTTTCACAGGGTCTTTAGACAAACAGTTCTCCTTCTTCTTTACTATTTCCTTTCTTTTGTACTTTTCTGTCTTCTCCACCCCTCCCAAATGAGCTTTACCTCACTCCACTCCTGACTCTGACATATGTGGGGAAGGTGAAGGGTTCTCTTTTAACCTAATCCAGGGAGTACTTCCAGCACTGTGACCAGAAAGCTCCCACTGAAAGGGAGGCATGCCCCCACCAGCTCCCTCTAATGGCTCCCAAGGAACCCAACAGGGCTGCCCACCAGAACTATAACTCCCATGCATCCCTGAAGGTATCCAAATGGGAGCAAAACCAGAGGGATGCTGCCACCTACTGCCTTGGAAGAGTATACGGCTGCCTCCCTCTTTCCTTCTGCTGTAATGGCCTCCCACCCTGGAATAATACCAACAACGAGCCCAGACAAGATGCCCATCCATCCACATCCACCTCAATAAATGAATGTATTCACTAATTTAAGTCAATTATAAACTGGAAGGTTATGTAACTCAGGTAGATACAATACCTGGAGTAAAAATGGGAGCATCATCATTTAGAAAAATAGAACTTTATTTGTCCCCAAGAGGAAATTATGGTTTTTTACAGAAGCTCAATAAACAAATATACACAAGAATTACTGAAAAGAAAGTGGTGCAGTATTATGCATAGCTGTGTTGCAACTCCATGAACTTTGGTTAAATTCTTTGTCTCCTCATGGTGTGTGAAGTTTGCAAGTTTCCTGATGTTTATGTGCATTTTCTCTGGGTATTTCAGCTTATTTTCAAATCCTGAAATCACATACGATTAGCTACTTCCATTCATCTATTGTATATCTTGGATGATCCAGTGCTGACTCACCATAGTCTCAGTCTAGTCCTCCTTGATCACTGGGCACAATGCAGGAACCACCCCTGGATGGTGAAGCTCTTTTAATTTGAATATCCCAATGGCAGGTGTGTGGGTGTATCCAAATGTGCCCTGCAGTGGATTGCCTTAACATTCAGGATTGGCTCCTACCAATACACAAAGACTGGAAAATTGATCATATAACCAAAAAAGGCAATTTACACTAAATTGTGTTTTATTTCATTTTCATACAGATACCAAAACTACAAAATTGTATACAGTATTGATGGACTAAATAGCCTTCTTGTTTGTCATATTTGTTATGTAAAGTATATTTCAATGAGCACCCTTTGTTTACTATAAGCAACTAAACTTCTCATCTGAAAACTTAAACACTGTGCAGCACAACCTTCAGTTTGGACTATGCTGCTGAATTTTAATATTATACAAAATTATTGTCTGTTATACTTTCATCGTTATCACTCTTTAATTTAATATTGTTCTTTATCAGTATGCTGCTGCTGGTGTATGTGAATTTCCCCTTGGGATTAATAAAGTATCTATCTATCTATCCATCTAATTGTCAATTTTTTGGACATGCTGTTGCAGGCTAGGGCTCCATACAACTGCATCATAAAAAGAATTACGCATGCCATTATTTCTTTAGCTCAGTAGGTGGCAGTAATGTAGGTCTGTCCGCTGGAAGAAACACTAGTGTGCAGACTGTTTTCTTACTTACAGTGATCTGGGTTCACATGACAATAAAATACTTCTTGATATTTACCTTTTTTGGGATGTTTTAGTAAGTAAAAGTGTACAGTATAGCTCTACAAAACTCACAATTATCAACTGGGATTATTTTGTAGAATTGCTATGGTTAAGGTAGTTACAATATGTGCTTTTATTTTTTATTTTATTTTTTTGTTCTTTATTTCGCCTTATACAATTTCTTGTATTAGGAATTTGTTAGTTTTTGCATACCCCTTGGGGTCAGAGCGCAGGGTCAGCCATTGTACAGCGCCCCTGGAGCAATTGCACGTTAAGGGAGTAGGAGTAGGGAGTAGCAGAGTAGGATCTCTTTTGGCAGTGACAGGGATTTGAACCGCCAACCTTCGGGATACCAGTACAGATCCTTAGCCTCAGAGCCACCACTCCGTCCTTATATTTTAGTATAAGTCTTGAATAAAATTCATCATTAGCAGGTAATAATAGTCATTAAGCAAGTAAGAAACATAAATGAACTGATGGATTTTATGAAGCAGCTCTTATTGATAACAATTATTTTTTGCTAATGATATAGGCCAAGACATCTGGATAATTGACAATTTAGGAAGAGTCTTTAAATATCCTCTGAATGTTTTGTCACTTGGATTTCCAAACAACTCACCCAAAATTGATGCTGCTGTTAATATTGAACACATGAAAAAAATACTGTTTTTCACTGGAGACAGCTATTACAGGTAAAATGGCACTTAAAATATGTATTTGTTTGTTTTATTTTTCTTAATTTCAGATAGGTTCATAGAATGGTAATAAAGTTTGTATGCCTTGTGCAAAATCACAGGAACACTGAGAGAACACACACGGTTTAGAAGATCATTAAAATTCAAGCTTATCTAAATATCCAAGGTTATCGTAATTGTAAAGTCATGAGTACAGTGAAGTTCTAACATGCATGTATAAATTATATGAGGCATGTCTCCACTCTCTGATAGATTGGACAGAAATGTGCCTGTATGTTTGCTCAAAGTGTCATTTACTATAATCTCAGTGACCACTTGAAGCAAGAATGATGGCCATCAAGGTTACATATGATACCTTAGATGGCTGATCCTTGAGCCACAGGGCTTGGAAACAGGTGGCAAGATTTTCAGTTTGAGATGGATTCCACAAATCTGATTTCTCCACCCTCACTTTCTCTCAACATCTTTTTTCCACCTTAAAATGAAGTGTATTTAGTTGCACATCCCATAGACAGGCATGCTTAAAAATTCAACATTAGTTGACTGGGGGTGGGTGTGTGTGTTATCCTGACTCCTGTCTGGTTCAGGGCTGGTTTCAACTCTGCATTCTCTGCTGCTGGGAGAGCCTCTGGTTTCCTATGATTCTGAATAGGCTTATGCTGGTTAGAAGATATGTGGATAGACAAAAAAAATATCTGCTAGATTTTACTTTGCAGGGGAATGAAAATCTGTATTATATGAAAATAGCAATAATAAAACATACTCAACAAGGATCAATCAGGTTTTTCCATACAATATGGTAATCTTTCTTTATCTCAGGTCTTTTTTGAAGTTTTTAGAACAGTCTTCAGTGCTTCACCTTTACTTCCTGCTTTCTACTTTCCATCACATTAGGGGAAAAAAGTAGAATGATTATTAATTAATCACAGTATGAAAAGAAGATAATAAGTTGCATATCTGATGCAATTTTTAAATATTATTGTATTGTACTGCTATTCAAATAATAAATATGAGTTTTAAAAGAAGTAAGGATACAAAAAAAATTTGTAAAATACATAAATTGTTCAAATTCAAAATAATGCTTTGGGAGATCATCCTAGGACTAGGAAAGGTAAATTATAAGACCCTTTGGTATTTTGCATAGTTACTGCAAAATAGGTATATCTACTATATAACCAAAATCTCCTCTGAGCATTCAGATTGGTCAGTTTGGCTTTTGTGACATGATCGAAAGAGGAAGTAAGAGTGTGGGACACATGAAGAGAAGCTTGCAGGGAGTCACCTTCAAAGATGGGAGTATAAAAGCAAACAGGAGGCAATTAAGGCACCTTGAAATGTTATCACAGTTAGATTATAAGAATTAGAAGACATAGATTATAATTATAAGAATAGATTATAATATACATATATACAGTTGATTATAAAAATGCTATATATATAAACATACACATAAAGACACACATTATATACAATTAAACTGTTTTCATAAATGAACACTGCAAGGTCATTTAATTGAAAATCCCAGAGCTGACTATTTCAATAAATATTTGTAATACATTTTTTTATTCCCTAGCTTCAATGCAAGGACAAAACAAATGAACTATGGTAACAAGATTTTGGTGGATTTCCCTGGAATTGGATCCAAAGTGGACTCCGCCTTCCAATTGGATGGTAAGAATGGCTTATCTTTTTACTATGCAAAGCTAAAATATGAATCATTTGATAAATTAATATGATTATTACCTCTAAATATGATGAACCCAAATAATGACCCAACTAGTGAAATTACAGAAATGTTTGTAAACTTGCCCGAACTTTGTGAAGTGTATTGATGTCAATGGAAAAGGAGGAACTGAACTAATTTTTGAGTGTATTATAATAGTGCAATGGTCTTTTAAGTGTCCCTGGGGGCTAGGGAAAAGTCTGCCAACAATTCTGGATTGATTATTGGGACCAAATATGCAATCTGAGCTGTGAGGCAGCAGTGCTAAGCACTGCACCACCATGCCTCAAACAAAAGATACAGACAGAACAAATACTACAAATAAACTACAGCAAACAGACACAAACTAGCAATAAGTAAATACAATATATATCATTGTGCTGAGAGCGCCAATCTTGGGGCACACTTTAGCTGTGCCCTGAAACCTGGCTGTGGGAATGCCTCATTCCATTGTTTGAAGTCATGGCCCACTCACAGTCTTTTTTGGGAAAGTCTTTTTTGTATGGGACATAGCTAATTTTCATGACTAATCAGCCATGCAACACTAGCACAAATAGATCAGTGTAATATATCCATTGGCAACTCTAGTAACACTGCAGGTTTTTTGTATATTTCTTTAAATGCATGCAGAATTGAAACCTGTTAGTGTTTCTCATTCTTTGAGGCTTCTGGACACATTTTTACCATTTTAAGTTCAACCAAGACCCACATATGCAATCAAAGAGATCAGGGGAAAGAACAAGAGTGGTTACAGAAGGAGAAAAATATCGCACAGCACTGTTTGGTAGATGGCTGTTAGTTGCTGAAACAGCATTTCTTTTTCCTTATGTGCTTGCGAAAAAACTGATGGCCAAGTTGTCAACAATCTTTCAGTACGCATGCGTTAAAGATCTGAACATAGCTGCTAGAGCTTTGTGTTGTCATGTTGGCCTCACAAAGCATCATGGGGAGCTTGGAAAATTATATCAACAAATTCTTGCCTAAGATAGCCGTACAGTTAATTTCCAGAAAAATATTCTGTGAACAAGGTCACCAGTGAACACAGCATATTTATAGCAAAAAATGCTTTGCAAAAATTCACCAATCAACAGAAGTAATCAATGGATTCCTTGGTCTTCAAACCCTGGCGGCGTCATCTTTAAAACGTTTAACAACTAAGGAACAGACAGAAAGTCTTTGAGCTGACATTTATACCTTTTATCTCATAACATCATGGGCCGTGACCTCTGGTCGTCATAAATAGCAATGTGGCTAGTAGCTGTACAAAAACTAAACTCAAAATGGTGTCAATGTAAGATGTTAAAATATTTTAAACATCATTCAATAATATTGTTTACAATTAAATGTTATCAAAATAAGATTTCATTCTCCTGCAGTGCTGTTTCCTTAAGAGCGTCAACATTTCTGATGATGTTTGCTATGCTGTTACCAGGCAAGGTGACAGAGAATCAAATTTGAAAACAGAGAATTTAGAGGGTTTCTATGCTGACTACACTGTGTAGCAGTAGTTTCAAATGGAAAGGAAATCAGGAGAAGCCACAATGTCAAAAGAACAAGCAAAAGGTTATAACCGTGAAATCATTAAACAAATGAACAAAGCTCTAAATATCTTTAAATTTTATGTTTTCCATTTTTTTCTTTTTTTATTTTTGAATATAGTAGTGGACAGTGGCAGCTGTCCATAGTGTTTATATTATATAGTGCCTTTCACATCTATCTATTATGTAGTGCCTATCATATCTATCGATCTGGTCATTCAGCATGCTCTCATGGTCCTCATCATAGTGCCAATACACATCTTGGCCTGTCCAGACCCATAAAACAAATCCAGGCTAAAATGTATTATACCCTTTCCAATATGCTGCCCAATCAGATACCAGCTTTTCCATTTCTGTTGTGCTCCAAATCTTTAGTCCATGACATCCAATGTCCCCGTATTTTTCCCATAACTTGCCCTATAGCTGTGCACCTGCCACCCACATTTCATATCACACCTGTCTCTAAATTGCTCAAACCTTGACCAACTTGCTCAGTTCCCCATTCTGCCAAAACCCTCTCCATAATGTCTGCACCCCACCTCTGTAATCTTCCAATAATGTGTACTCCCGTCTGTCCTTTAACACATCCATAGCATAAGTCCAATTCAAATCTTATTCTGCCTCTGCTAATAGAGTGCCCAGTCCTTTCTCCCAGTCCTATGCAAGTTTGCCAGGCTTACCTCACCTGGGCACAAATGTACATTGTAAGATCCACAGACCCCAACATGTTAAAACATAACTCACCTCCAACCTGTCTTGTACTACACTCACAGGACCAAGTCCAACCTAAATCTGATTGTCTTTATGATCAGGATACCTATATTTCCTTGAACATAAATTTTGCCCTCCTTCAGGCCTGAAAATTTCTCAGTTACTTTCTGCTCAAACTGAGTTATTTCAATAAAAACATCCCAAGTCACACCACTATGTTACTAATCCCAAACACATTACATCTGATACATGTGCTTAACTGTCTGAAGTGATGGAATTACCAGAGAGCTGGTAAAAAAGGAGCTCCAAGCTCAGCGTTCACAGACACAGTACTTAGTGAGCTCTTTGCTGGAATCTCTCAGCTGCTTTGTTCCTTTGCTCGCCGCTCTCTGCCTCAGAGGCAACTCATATGCCTACCATCCACTGGTCCTGTGAGACTTGTTGGCGACCACACACCCAGGGCAGATGAACTCTAGCAGCCTGGAGACCTGTCTGAAGTACTCAAAGTGCTGTGTCTGCAACATAATGATCACTGAGTGCTTTTATGCCAGCTTCTCTAGGTATTTCTGTCATCCACAGACAGGTCTCAACCACACAAGGAGATTGTCCCTCTCAGGTTCAGACCCAAGTGCGTTACGATATTATTTCCATGGCTCACCACTGTGCTGCAGCACACTGGTTGAAAAACACTGGTCTAGATGACTGCGACTGCTTTCATACCGCTTGCATTTTTCAGAAATATGATTTAGGTCTCATACCCCCGTTCCACAACGCTTCAGTACCGACACTTTGAAACAGCAAACAGAGAAAGCAAAAAAAGGCATTGCTTACACCACATCCAGTTTGTTAGTTTGTGTGTGTAAGCTTGTCCTTGATCACTTGCCTGCTGCTGAATACTTAAATCAGGTCAGTCCAGTCCAAGGTCCTTTTATCTTCTATTTTTCTTAAAGTGAACAATTTATGAAGAGGTGTTTCATTAAACTGTGGTGGGCTGGCATCCTGCCTGGGGCTTGTTCCTGCCTTGTGCCCTGTGTTGGCTGGGATTGGCTCCAGCCGACCCCAATGACCCTGTGTTAGGATATAGCGGGTCGGATAATGATTGTCTGACTGTTTCATTAAAGAAATAACTGAATTTGTTTGATTTTTTTAAGTTCTCCTTGAAGCTGCCATCACCCTAAAGTCACACTCGCTCATCAGTAGTTATGTTAAAGGCAGGTGTGAACTATGAATAGTTGACGTGAACATGAAATAGTGCAGTGACGATTGTCCAATCACATTAGTTTTAAAAAACCTAAAACAATACTAATTTGCTGGTGATAAATGTGGGAGTGTCCAGGGCAGAGAAATCTGAAAACAACCAATTAAAGGGCAGCCTCAGGTCACCTGCTTGCCAGTAGATTAAGGACTTACATACACTCTCATTTGGACACTGCCCTTATATAGGCATTGACACAGAAACGAAAGTCAGAACTAATTTTCAATGAATGTTCATATGCGCTGACACCAGGCACATTGTGCAAATAAACAAATTTAGTTCATGATTATTTCGCATTACCTAACTAAGTAGAGTTTTTAAAATATTTGGAGGGGGGAACAGTGCTCCAGCACCCTGCATTACAAACCACCACTGCTAGTTGAGTATTTAGTTAGCTCTTAATTTTTTATTATCTTTCTGATTGTTCTCGTTATTCTTGCTCTTTTCATTTTTTTATTTTTTGTACTTTAGATTTAGCAATTTCCATTTTTTTGCATTTTTACCATTCTTGACTGTTTAATTAAACAGGTTAAATTTTGCAATGTCTTTGGCCATGGTGTTCCTTTTTTATTTCTTGACGGTAGGTTATTAAACTTGCATTGGCACTGCTGTCACTCCCTATCACTTTGTAAACAATAGTTCTGTAAATAATAGGCCAACTTTGGCAGTTTTTCTTCCCTTTACCAACCCTGGACATGGTGTCAGTCCACTGCAGGTGACATTCATTCCTACTGGGTGAACTTAGAACAGCCAAAGAACCTAAATATTAGGATACAGTATGTGAGGAGAAAACAAGCAGACACATGCAAACTCAACATAGACTCTGTGGACATAGAGTTCAACAGCGCGAACTCTGTAGTTATTACTGAGCGATGCTAGCCAGTGAACCACCATTTCACCCATTCCAAGTAAAGAGAAGTCAAGCAAAATGACATCTATTATTAGCTAGCTATAAAGATTACAATTTGCAAGCTTTTAAAGTAACTCAGGCCCCTTTTTCAGGCAAGATGTAATTACTTTGATTGCATCCATGATGGCTAACACAGTACAACATCCTAGTGCTACATCCATTCCAAACAGACTTGTTCTAAAGTCTCTAACAGGTAAACATAGAATCCATCCAAGTGACAGAAAGACAGAAAGCTCTACCTAGGGTTGATCCATGCATGTTCTTAGTCTAGGTTGCCAGGAACAGCAACTGCTTCTCCAGTTTTTTTCCTCACATAGAACATATTGTGATGGATTAACTGTTGAAAAAAAACAATGGCACAGTTTTCTTTTTTCTAATGATAACATATATTTGCCCTTTCACATCTTTTGTTGAAATATCACAGGAAATTAAAGGTTCTCCCACTCTTTGCCATTACATGCTATGTGTTATTATTGATAAACAATGATAAAAATGTCACTCACTGCACAAGTGCTCCTGTAGAATGAGCTTTCTTTTCTGCATTATTTTATTTTCATCCTGAACATTGACTTTTCAAATGAAAATCTAAACTTTTATTATATTTTTTTTCCAGACTCCTACTATTTTACTAGTGGACCATTACTATTTCAATATGATATAAATAAGAAAAGAGTTATCAGCACACAGAAAATCTCTGCACTGCTTGGATGTCAAACATAAAGAGAACTGCTTTGTTACAGTGATGGTGTCACACAATTCATACTTTTGGAGGATCTACTGTTTAATAATTAGAAAAGCACTTCATGCTGAAATTAAGAAAATAGTACCCTAGATGACAAGCATAAAAGAAAGAAATTTGAAATTAAATGTCAATTGAAATTACCTTTATTATTTCTTGATGAAATTGTTTTTCACCACTAATACTGTATGTCAAGCGATTCTAGAATGTCTATCAAATGGTTCTATAAAATTGTTTTATAATTTGAAATTAAACCTATATAATTTTACCCCACTTGTGTAGCTTTACTTTCTCAGTTTACCTTTTTTAAACATAACACATATTTCTGTTCCTAATTTAGGTTCAGTCATTAACTCCTTACCCATCCTTACTTCTAACCATCATGCCATTTCACCATTTCCCAACATTTCTAAATTGAGTTACCTGCCCTTATTTTTAATTTCCTCTAATTCTTTTTTTAATATTCAGATCGATTGAAGTGGTTTTACTATTTTGCTTAATCTTTTTCTGTTCCTGTTGTCTGTGGTCTGTTCTTTAGAGGTAAAGTTGTTCTCACACTTAGTTTTCTCCTACTGTTATAATTATTGTTTCTGCCAGATCTAAAGCATCCTTATTGCCTTAATTTTCTTCTTGTCAAAGCCCTTTGTATCTACCGGCCTGGTTACTCTCCACTCTTTTATACTAAATTCCTCTATTTCTCTCTTTTTTTTTTTGTTACCAACATACTTAGTATTTATTATTCGCTATATTTGTTGTTCTTTGACTTAATAACATAGAAATCACTATTCATTTTATCATAAAGATATTTTATCATTTCTTCTTCCGTTTTTGCATTGACTGAGCTTTATTTTGCTCTGTTCTATTAGTTGTTTGTCCCCCTTCAATTCAGTCTCTTCCCCACCTCCATGTCCTTGTCTTCTTAGTAATCTTCTTATTATGAGGGGGTCCTCTGGGTCAAGCTCACCGTCAAGCTGGCACGGACAGCCCCCAAGATAGAGGAACTGAGGAAACTACACCAGCTGTAAACAATAAAGGTCCGGCTTTTGCCAATATAGAAATATAGGCAGGGGCTGTTAGGTGGTGTTAAGCAGAGTGCTCTGAAAATACAGCAGGCAGGATCCATATGTAGAACACAAAGCATGAGCCAAGTGGAGAACATCAGAGGTGGCAACACTTCCCGGCCATTAAATGATACATAGTACTGCAAGGGAGCTCATGTGGATGTGATGTTCCTTGGAGAGGGCTGGCAACTGTCTCTTTACTGCTAATGGAAGTCAGGAGTGAAAGGACATCACAAACTACTGTATATCCTAGAGACCCTGGAGCAAATGGAAGGTTACTTTAATACCAGAACAGATTCTGACGTTTGGACAAAAGTGACCCAAAAGTAGGGTTTAAAACTTCTTCATTACCAAATCCTAGCTGAGAGCAGAGTTGAGAAGAGAGAAGAGTCCAGGGATGAGTAAGAGAACTAGAAGAACAGGAGTAAGTGGAGTGCCTGGTATGGTACTGCCATGGACCACTGGGCGAGCCAAGGCACCTGTCAAGCAGGGGATAGGGATGGTAGGGATGTATGAAGACCGGCTCTAAGGGCTAAGAACTTTTATTGTTTTAGCTTTGTTTGTTTTTCACTTTCGTTTTTTCTTTTGGCAGGTCCCTCCCTGATGTTTATTTTTATGAAAAAGGCTTCATTTTAGTTCAAATGGGCCTTTTTTGGACTATATGAGAGCACCATTCTTATATATTGTGCTTTCACTCTATTGTGCTTTTATCTATACTAATAAAAGGCAAAGCCCTCACTGACTGACTGACTCACTCATCACTAATTCTCCAACTTCCCGTGTAGGTAGAAGGCTGAAATTTGGCAGGTTTATTCCTTACAGCTTACTTACAAAAGTTGGGCAGGTTTCATTTCGAAATTCTACGCATAATGGTCATAACTGGAACCTATTTTTCTCCATATACTGTAATGGATGTTAGCTCGATGGACGTGGGGGGGCGGAGCTGCGTGTGACATCATCACGCCTCCCACGTAATCACGTGAACTGACTGTGACCGCATTACGTGGAAAAGAAGGAAGAGCTCCCAAAGTGCTGAAGAAAAACGCAGAATACTTTATTCGCCAGACACAAGTTTAATGAGAAGACACGAGGTATAAACGAGACTTTGGATCACTTTGTAACGGAGTTAAAATTGCTGTAGCGAGAAACTTTTAAGTGCCGGGTCTTATCTAACATTAAATAAAGCTGTGGACATCACAACATCACACAAGAGAGCAGCTCACGTGAACTGACTGACCGCAGTACGAGTGATCACTTTCATGCATCTAACCTGTTCAAAAAACGCATTACACAATTGACAAGGTGGGAAAAGAATATGCTCCGAGCTGAGCTCCACAGCTAACGCAGTCTTGCGAAGCAACTTGTCACACTGCCACCAAATACTCACAGAAAAATCCACAAGTTAATACACACGCTGTCTCTACAGTTTCTCTACACTCAATGTATTTCTCACATCCCCGTTACACCCTCTGATCTCCCATTTCAATTCAATTAACTCCAATTTCCAGTAAGGCTCTGCTTCGCGATGAGAGGTAAGAAGTCTCAGGGATAGACCCTACAAAAGGTTGCCATTGATTTCAGGCAAGATTGCTTTTCTCCTGGACATCTATACATTGCATTCTCAAGAGTGAGCTTACACAGCTTTGTCATATTACAACCAGAGTGCTGAATTGACAACGTGATATTTAAAGTGAACTATAATAATCGTAATAAACGAACAATAAAACAGCGGAGAACCCGTGGATTAAATAAAAAGGCAGCTTCCTTGGCAAAGCAAGGAAAAAGGATGGCTTTATATGTCGTTCGTTTATAAAACAGCGGAGAAGCTGTGTAAAGGCTGCTTCACAAAAAATCAGCGGAGCGCCTTATATGAGCAGGCAGTCAGCTAAAGAAGGAAATCAATAAATATCTATAATCGTAATAAACAAACAAAAAATAGCGTACAAGCCGTGGATTAAATAAAGGAATTGGGTACCTGAACGGTAAAGTAATTCTCGAATAGCTACACAATAACTATAAGAATCGTAATAAACGAACAATAAAAAAGTACAGAACCACGAAGCAAGGAGAAACAACGGCCTTATATGGCGTTCGTTTATAAAGCAGCGGAGAAGCTGTGTGAAGGCAGCTACACAAAAAAACAGCAGAGTGCCACACTCTGAATGTATTCCTTGCATCACCGTTATACCCTCTGATCTCCCATTTCAATTCAAATGCCTCAAATTTCAAGTAAGGCTCTGCTTCGCGATGACAATTAATAAGTGTCAGGGACAGACCCTACAAAAGGTTGTCATTGATTTGAGGCAACATTGCTTTTCTCCTGGACAACTATACGTTGCATTCTCAAAAGTAATCTCAGTGCACAGCTTGGTCATATTACAACCGGAGTGCTGAACTGACAACGTGGTATACGCAGGGAATTTGCTATATACAGTATATATATATATATATATATGTAGATATATATGTATGTATGTGTATATATAAATATGTATATTTATCTGTATGTATGTATGTATATGTATGTGTATATATATGTTGATATGTGTATATATATGTAGATGTGTATGTGTAGATATGTGTATATGTAGATATGTTTATATGTATATATGTATACAGTGGTGTGAAAAACTATTTGCCCCTTTCCTGATTTCTTATTCTTTTGCATGTTTGTCACACAAAATGTTTCTGATCATCAAACACATTTAACCATTAGTCAAATATAACACAAAATGCAGTTTTTAAATGATGGTTTTTATTATTTAGGGAGAAAAAAAAATCCAAACCTACATGGCCCTGTGTGAAAAGTAATTGCCCCCTGAACCTAATAACTCGTTGGGCCACCCTTAGCAGCAATAACTGCAATCAGGCGTTTGCGATAACTTGCAATGAGTCATATAAAAAGCGCTCTGGAGGAATTTTGGCCCACTCATCTTTGCAGAATTGTTGTAATTCAGCTTTATTTGAGGGTTTTCTAGCATGAACCGCTTTTTAAGGTCATGCCATAGCATCTCAATTGGATTCAGGTCAGGACTTTGACTAGGCCACTCCAAAGTCTTCATTTTGTTTTTCTTCAGCCATTCAGAGGTGGATTTGCTGGTGTGTTTTGGGTCATTGTCCTGTTGCAGCACCCAAGATCGCTTCAGCTTGAGTTGACGAACAGATGGCGGACATTCTCCTTCAGGATTTTTGGTAGACAGTAGAATTCATGGTTCCATCTATCACAGCAAGCCTTCCAGGTCCTGAAGCAGCAAAACAACCCCAGACCATCACACTACCGCCACCATATTTTACTGTTGGTATGATGTTCTTATTCTGAAATGCTGTGTTCCTTTTACGCCAGATGTAACGGGACATTTGCCTTCCAAAAAGTTCAACTTTTGTCTCATCAGTCCACAAGGTATTTTCCCAAAAGTCTTGGCAATCATTGAGATGTTTCTTAGCAAAATTGAGATGAGCCCTAATGTTCTTTTTGCTTAACGGTGGTTTGCGTCTTGGAAATCTGCCATGCAGGCCGTTTTTGCCCAGTCTCTTTCTTATGGTGGAGTCGTGAACACTGACCTTAATTGAGGCAAGTGAGGCCTGCAGTTCTTTAGACGTTGTCCTGGGGTCTTTGTGACCTCTCGGATGAGTCGTCTCTGCGCTCTTGGGGTAATTTTGGTCGGCCGGCCACTCCTGGGAAGGTTCACCACTGTTCCATGTTTTTGCCATTTGTGGATAATGGCTCTCACTGTGGTTCGCTGGAGTCCCAAAGCTTTAGAAATGGCTTTATAACCTTTACCAGACTGATAGATCTCAATTACTTCTGTTCTCATTTGTTCCTGAATTTCTTTGGATCTTGGCATGATGTCTAGCTTTTGAGGTGCTTTTGGTCTACTTCTCTGTGTCAGGCAGCTCCTATTTAAGTGATTTCTTGATTGAAACAGGTGTGGCAGTAATCAGGCCTGGGGGTGGCTACGGAAATTGAACTCAGGTGTGATACACCACAGTTAGGTTATTTTTAACAAGGGGCAATTACTTTTCACACAGGGCCATGTAGGTTTGGATTTTTTCTCCCTAAATAATAAAACCATCATTTAAAAACTGCATTTTGTGTTTACTTGTATTATATTTGACTAATGGTTAAATGTGTTTGATAATCAAAAACATTTTGTGTGACAAACATGCAAAAGAATATGAAATCAGGAAGGGGGCAAATAGTTTTTCACACCACTGTATGTATATATGTTTATATGTGTGTGTGTTGTGTGTGTATATATACAGTATATATATATATATATATATATATATATATATATATATATATATATACACATGACAGCAACACTCATAACAGTGACAAAACAATTACATTGACAATCATGTTACGTTATTTTTTTAAAATATTTCCTTTTCTTTTTCATAACTTCTTTAACACACTACTTCTCCGCTGCGAAGCGCGGGTATTTTGATGTATTCCATATAATTGAGCTTTCACCCGAGTGGCACAGTGGCGCAGTGGGTAGCGCAGCTGCCTCGCAGTTAGGAGACCCGGGTTCGCTTCGGAGTTTGCATGTTCTCCCCGTGTTTGCGTGGGTTTCCTCCAGGTACTCCAGTTTCCTCCCACAGTCTAAAGACATGCAGGTTAGGTGCACTGGCGATTCTAAATTGTCCCTAGTGTGTGTGCTTTGTATGTGTGCGTCCTGTGATGGGCTGGTGCCCTGCCCAGAGTTTGTTTCCTGCTTTACACCCTTTGTTGGCTGGGACTGGCTCCAGCAGACCCCCGTGACCCTGTAGTTAGGATATAGCGGGTTGGATAATGGATGGATAGATGTTCTTTTTTCTAAAGGGGTAATATATATTATGTGATCTCTTTTCTCTGTCTCATTCCTCTGTTGCTGTGCCTAACAATCTGCCTTCTTCTTTTTTTTTTCTCTTACCAATACTAAATGCAGATAGTTCAGTCTAAATGTCAGGTAACTTACTGTACATTCCATTGAGCGACTGTTTCATTTGAGAGGAGCGCCAGTGGAACTACTGGTTTTCAAATAAATTACAACTAAAATAAAAACAGGACTCTTCTTATATATTGGAACTGGTTACTTCAGAACACTTCAGTTCTTTTCAACTTATGCTGAATTCAGTCTTGATTGAGATCATAAGGTGCATATGAATAACAAAAGACAATTCATTGCAGACATGGGGAAAACAAGCCTAAACTGGGCACTGAATTCAAACCCAAGATTCTGGTTGTTTAAGGTAGGAACCACTGTATGATATAATATAATATAATATAATATAATCTATATATATAATTCACTAAGGCAAGACAACAATGGAAAGCACGCCGGAAGGGGCGTGGATTCACTGAGCCGACAAGTAAGACACCTATGGCGCACGCAGGAAGGAGCCACGCCCACCAACTCCTGGCACCTCCGAGCCACGTTGGCTATTCATAGAGGCATGTTTCTCGCAGAGGTGAATCGCCATATGCAGTGTGTAAATAGGTTTGCGAGGGGTATTCCATGGGATCCTTAAAAAAATCCTTTACAACTGAGGTTAAAACACAATGAAGTAAGCAGTCTTTAAAAACCGAGTTTTCGGTTACGACGCACGACAGGGTGCACCAGAGCAAACTGTTTTACACACTACATACAGCAATTCGCACCCACGACAAACATGCGTCTTCTTAGATGCTCCTGCAGGAACACGGAAAGTCTACGTGAGTCACAGGTGCATCTGGACTATGCAATGATGACAACGACTCAAGTGACGAGTTGGAGGTGGGCACATGAGCGATGGCGGTCCGCCAGTTTTCAGTCACGGACGATTGTGTGTTGGTTCGTTACGTGCATTGTTACAATGTTGCTTTTCTTGCCGATTTATTACATTACCGATTTTTCAAATGTTAATTTTCTCCCTGTGCTTAAAAATCCGGCCTGATTATGCGGCGTATGGTACGTCGCGGGTTGACTAGTATAATATAATATAATATAATATAATGTAATATAATATAATATAATACAGTATAATATAATATACCAAAACCCTCTTAACCAAGTTCAAGGTTGTAGGTTAGGTTGCCAAAAATATCAGGAAACAACCCTGGATATGATGCCACAAACACGTTTTGTAATATTAGAATCCATTATTCAATGCCTGCGGTGCGTTGGCACCCTGCCCAGGATTGGTTCCTGCCTTGTGCCCTGTGTTGGCTGGGATTGGCTCCAGCAGACCCCCGTGACCCTGTATTCAGATTCAGCGGGTTAGAAGATGGATGGATGGATGGATGGATTATTCAATGCAGTTTCTAGTACTGGAATACATTAATCATATACAGTTTTGAGCATGTACGTGACTATTACACTCACCTGGACAAAACTGGCAGCACTGGGATAATTATGTTTTTCTATTTCTCCAGTGCCTTAAATACCATTCAGCCACAAACTCAGAGATATGCAGGTGGATGAGCCTAAGATGTCTTGGATAATGGAACTTCAGTTAGACAGACTGCAATTTGTGAGGTTCAAAGACTATTTCTCTGATAGCAACACTGAAGCACCAAAATGAATGGTCCTGTCTCCTTTTCTCTTTACTCTGTACACATCAAACTGTCAATATAACACCAGGTCATGTCACATGCAGATATTCCCATATGACTTTGCACTTATGGGGTGTATTGATAAAGGGGAAGAGACGGAACATAGGAGACAAGTGGAGAACTTTGTTTCTTGGTACCATCAGCAAAACCAAGGAGAAGGGTATCGAATTTTGCCGTACCAAATAGTCTCTATATTTGGTCACTATTGAGGGAGTGGACATAGAGTTGGTGCATTGTTACAGTTTACTCAATAATGACAGGCTGGACTGGTCTTTTAACACAGAGGAACAATATAAGAAAGGGAAAAGCAAACACCTTTTTCTTATGAAACTGCACTCCTTCAATGTAGGTACTGATACTGTATATTTTACATATCCTACAATTCTGTGATGGCCAGAGTGAATTTTTAACTGTGGTGTGCTAAAGGCTGGTATAATCACTTCAAAAGAAGCCCACTCAATCAACAAGTTCATTAAAAGGGCATGGTCAGTTATGGGATGTGCTCTCAAGCCTTGAACCCCTGGAGGTAGTAGCAGAGGAGAAAATGTTGGGAAAACTGAGTACTATTATTAACAATGCTGTATGTTCCCTCTCTGACAAACTAACACTGATTCATTTCAACCAACAAATTATTCAGCTGAAATGTGTCAGGAAATGCTACTGGGGTTCATTTATATCAAAAGCAATACGTCTGTATAACACCTCACTGTAACTGTGATTGCAAAGTCAAAAGTTTTCTTTTTAGTTTTCTTTCTTTTTGGTCATTCTGGCATAGATTTGAGATGGGTCTGTTTTTTGACATAGTATAATAATTTTATTTATTTATTTATTGAGCATCTGTAAAAAGCCAAATTTCTACCTTGGGACAAATACAATTCTATCTATCAATCTATCTATCTATTAGGTTGCTTTTCCTCATTAGACACAGTATAGCTTCACCAAAACTGTCAGGCTAGTCATTTCAGAACATTTGCAAAGACTTTGCTGCAAGTGTTTTTGAAGTCTTTCCCACTTTTCAGTTTTCTGAAACATTTTTTTTTTCTTTAGCATGGTTAGTACTTTATATCCATTAATTTATCCATGTTCTGAACTGGCTTAATTAGTATGGAATTTCTATGTTCTCCTTGTGGGCTCTCACTGGGCACTCCATTCTCCAAACAATATACCTATTAGATTTCCTGGCATCTTTATATTGTCCCCATATGGTTGACCATTGGAATGTGCCATAAAGCCATTGTTAAGAAATGTGACATCTTGTCCGGGACTGATTTATGCCATGTGCCTAAGGCAGCTCCCTTTGAACCTGTAATCTAACAAAAGTGGCTTCTGAGAATGAATTTGACTTTTGTGAAAATTGTGATGGGTGTCTGGTTACACTTGCAGGTAATCTAACCTAGACACCCTTAAAATATCCAACTACACCACCCAGGTTTATTAAGAGACTGGGAACTCCTGAGATTTACAGATAATAGAACACAGGTTTCTTTAAATTGGGTGGTGAGTAAACACATAATGAAAGACACTGCAGCATTTTCAGGAAAAGCAACAGCAACTTGTATTACGAAAGACAATATAAAGTACACCAAAAAGACAAAAAACATAAGAATCTAACAATATCAGGAACAAAAACACTTTTTTAAAAAGAAGAACACACAGTCCACCCTCTAAAAGTCATTTAAAAACAAAGTGGAGGATACAACCTGTAGTGGCGCAGAGTCCAGTTTGCACACTGTGTTACCATAACATTTAATCATCCAACTACCCTCGGATTCTCTCTGTTCACCTGACATTTGTTTCCCAACAGAAGTTCTGCCAATTTGTTGAATACCTGTCAGCGTTTCTTCCTCATGGAGTGAGCGTTCTTCTTTTCACTTATGATCTCCTTGGGTGGATACAATGACCTAGGTATACCTCGCTTCATGTCTGCCAACTTCGCTCTGTCCTTTCGTAAATCTTCCCTCTCTCATTGGACCAACCACTGGTGTCTGTCTGGTAGAACAGTCTCTTCCTCCCTGGACGTAGGTATCGTTGTCCATGTACCTCGTGTCTTACCAGCCACATACCCTCGTCTGCCAGCAAGCCCCTGTGCTCTGTGCGAGTGGCCTTGGTAGCGTTCTCAGTGGACCGTCTTCACCTTTTGACATCTACTGCCCAGAAGCTTAAATCTGCCTCAGTCCCTGCCTTGATCAACACGACGATGGATTAAACTACGGTACATACTAATTTCATGGGCTTGACAAATAACGTAAACGCAGGTCAAATAAAAAGTATTGTCTCCAACTATCAAGGAGTACACAGACATGTTCATTTTCAAACCAGGTAAATATAAACGTTTTCCAAGGAAGGAGGCAGTTCTGTTATCACAATATTTTATTGTATGTATGTTTAAGCAGTTTAAACTTCAAAGCAGGTGACTCTTTTTCAAGACAGCAATGATCTACGTCCTGTAGACAGCTATCACAATAATCAGTAACAGGATTATTCAGGACACTTGCCTTTTAGCTTATCACCCCAATCCCAACAATGGGTGCCTCATTATTTAGATACAAGATATCAACAATTTATTTTATTTTTATAATGAAATAAGAATAATGGATAGAATCGGATACCACTCTTGGACCCCGGGACCATACCATACTTTATTAAATCCTTTCTCTCAGTTGCACCATAAAGTTGTAATGTTTATAGAGCATGTTTCTTCAATCCAGAAACTACATCTAACATTTCAGATTAAGATGCAAAGTATGCATGAAAAATTCCTACATAATCATATGTAACAAGATTTATGTCTTCTTCTCTAATTCAGAGAAATGTATCTTACAGTATATTAGTCCTTGGCTCAGCAAAGATTTGTGAATCTGTCAAAATCCTCACTCGTCTGGCTCATCTACCTTCTAAGCTGTTTACACTTAGTTTAACCACCAGAATTCACATGGTAGCTTTAAATTCATAGCAGCATCAGCTAATTATTTAACCTCCTTTATGAAGAAAGTCAGTCAGTCAGTGTCTAACCTGCTATATCCTAACACAGGGTCACGGGGGTCTGCTGGTGCCAATCCCAGCCGGCACAGGGTGCAAGGCAGGAACAAATCCCAGGCAGGGTGCCAGTATGAAGAAAGTATTAGACATTATTGCTTAAATGAACCGGTTAAATTAATAAGCACAATACAAATTTTAAGAAAATGCAAAATGTTAGGAAGTCAAGATGAAGGACTCGTGATTGTTCGCATAGTAATAGCAGATATATAAACACAGGGGAATACATATTCAGACATTTTCAATTGATTTATTTGTGAAACTTGCAAGAATGGCATTATGAAAAAAAAGTGCAAATTTTCCATTTCCAGTTATATTTTTTTTTATTACAGTTCCAGAGAAAGCTGGTAACACTGGGTACAAGGAAGAAATCATCTTTACACCACAAGCTAGTCCATCACAGCACACTTTCACACTTACTAACAATGGGAGCAATTTAGATTTCTTAATCAATCTTCTGTGTGTGTCTAATGACATGAGCTAAAGCTGACACAGAAGCATAGAAAATCTGCAAACAACATACTCACTGAAGCATTAAAACCTGCCGCTGTGAAGCAACTGTGCTACCAAAGATCACTCGTTTTTAAATGCCTCTTTTTTAGAAAGGATTCAAATATTTGAAATTGAATTTTACGTGGCTCTTATGGATACTTATTAACAAAAAAGGACTGTTCAAGCGGAAGAACACAAATCCTTAATTCAGCCTTATTATGTGGGCTCCTTCGTGTAAGACACTGTATTTACTAAGAACTATGATATTAATTCTAATTTTGTATGGTTATCTTCTTCCATTAGACCAAGCTGCCATGGTTATCTGTTTACCCTTACAAGAGAATACATACCCTACACCAAAACTCTTAAGTAGCACTGAAAAACACCAATGTAGCAAAGGACTTACAGTGTTCATTCCAGAGTGTCGGTCAGGAAACTGGTAAATGATGCAGAGAATTCCACAGAGCAGCTCAGAATGCAGATATATTCCTGTATTTGAATAGGTGTACAGTATATGTGTGTGCGGTCTACAATAAAAAGTATACAGTAATCCCCTGCCTGTTGCAGAAGTTACGCTCCATACCCATCAGCAATAGGTGAAAATCCGCGATATAGAAACACCATATAAATAAACATTTTTTTTTATAGTTTAAGTCTTAAAATACACCTCCCACACACTTTAAATGCATGTAAACTTGTAATGGCGAGCGATGACCGCATGATGCTATCCTTCCCGAAGCATATCCAGGAATTTTACCTTTTCCTGAATGGTCAAGGTCTTCCATTGGCGCTTAGGCTCATTACTACCAGAAAGCTTAGAAGATGCAGGATGCTTGGGAGCCATCGTAGGGCTTAAAACAAAATGAAAAGTTCACAAAAAGTTTGCTCACAACAATCAGACCACAAGCAAGGAAAGCAATATGCAGAGAACTGAGATGCACTGGGGATCCACACTCACTATTCTTGCAAGATTACACCACGTTAGCAGCAGTCAATCAGAGCCCAAGAGAATGAAAATCCCGCTCTTACTGGTTTAGTTTCCTCTTTCAGCCAATAACGGGCCTTGTGAGAAATTATCTGGGTACTGTAACACGAAACTCTTTGTCTACTGTAGTGTACAATCTACGTATAAAATTCAACATGTTCCACAGAAAAATCCACGATATAGCGGGCGCAATAGCTGAACTGCGATATAGCAGATGATCACTGTATATAAAACTTATTGGTAACTTACACAAAAGTCCACTAGATGTCAGCATTACTCAAATTAGGCACTAGCTTATCGGCAGTATGAAATCCAAATCAATAAAGTATCAGTAAACAGTATTAATAAACTTATAGTAAAGTACTTAAAGTTAATGTAATACAATAAACTATTATTAAATAATATTGCTGCATGTAAGTAACACTAAGGCACATTCCCAACATATAAACGCTAAACACTTTATACAACTTTGCAGCTTAACAAATAAAAAACATACAATACAAGTAAAACGCAAATGAAACCACCTCTGGTCATTAACAAACACTTCTTATTATTTCAAGACACTACTGACTCTTAATTATTACAAACAAATATTTCTCTATGCGGAAATGACTACTGTAGTACACGTGCATCTCTTTCGCTTTTTGAACATCCCATAATATGTGCTCTCGTGCATGCTGGGAGGTGCACCTTGAAATGTAAGCCATGTCTCTTAATTATTGGTGTCTCTCCAACAACCAGTCCTCCATCAATTCAATATGACCTTCAAACAGACATCATTTCTAATGTTTCCTCAACCATATAACTTAGTCAAGCACAGATATAAAGTAGAAATGATGCCTAATATTTCATTAAATGTTTGGTTTTTGAAATTAAAGTCATCCTTCTTTTCTAGGTTCACAAGTTATAGTGCTGATGAAACAGTACAAACAGTGCACGCTCTGTGGCCTAAAATCATTGCTGCTAGCTATACCTCAAGCTCTAATTTCAATTTTGAAGTTTCAGAAATGGTTACCCTACTGGAAAGTACTGAATTAATCCAATATGGAAACGTAGCTTCTGCCATCCTGTTTGTTCTCGTTTAGGGCTATGTGATGCATTCATCTGTTGTTGATATATGGATGCCATCACCTACTTTGTCTCTAGCTGTATTAACATCACACATCTCTTGCAAAACTCTTCTTTGGGACAAAGGATATTTTCTTTCCCACAGTTTCAAGCTATAAAAATTTGCTTATACATTATAGTAGCTTGATGAGAGGCATTTTTTAAAAAACAGTGAGTCTCAATTAGAAAAGTCTTATAAGACTACCTATCAGAGCTGGAAAAGTTGAGATATTTATTATACTGTAGCTCTGGCTGCCAGCACAAAACAGCTGGAACATCAACCCAGTGTCTGATTTTATTGAGAAACAGCATTCTTATCAAAATCAAAACTCTTGCAGAGATGATCAAAATGGCCAGTGGTCAATATTTTTCCATAAAGTTTCATGTGTTTTATCCCTTGGGGCATTGCTGTACTTAAAAAAAAAAGGTAAAAAAAAATGTTTTTTCAAGGTTGAGGTAAGCACAAAAAAAATAGAAAAGGTTTAGAATGTTTTTGTGGTGTGGGAGTAGCTTTCACTAGTTAGAATATCATCTCCTTAAACTTGCTCTGTTTGTTTGTCTCATTAATGGCATTATTGTAGGTTAACTCACAATAATAATAATAATAATAATAATAATAATAATAATAATAATAGTACATTTTATTTATATAGCACCTTTCCCA
The DNA here is from genome assembly GCF_016835505.1 of Polypterus senegalus. Taxonomy (NCBI): domain Eukaryota; kingdom Metazoa; phylum Chordata; class Cladistia; order Polypteriformes; family Polypteridae; genus Polypterus; species Polypterus senegalus. Next base: position 123,004,035 of record NC_053155.1, on the reverse strand, counting down.
TGCTCAAGGCTCTTAAAACAAAATGATGCAAATAGTTTCTGCATACAATAAACAAACACAGGATATACAAAAGCATTAAACAGAATAAAAGAAAGAACAAACCATCCTTATATATAATTTGATATTATCCGTATGTATGGTGTTCGCGTCAATACCTCAACTCAATACAAGTTAGAGACATGTAATGGGACTCTGCCTCTGTAATTAGAATATAACCTGGCAAACGCGGACGCAGTATTGCACAATTGGCTAAAAATGTTCGAATGCTTCAGTGACGCCGCTGGACGGCCAAGTATAGTAAGTTGCCGTTGGTTCGAGCAGATAACAGTAACGGCCGAGTATAGTAACTCGGTGTTGGTTCGAGCAGATAACAAGAATTTCGGTTGGTTTTTGGAACGTTGATTTGGTGGGACGTACTTTCCTGGACTAACATCGTCAACTGACTTAAACCCTTCCACAGCTCCGGAACCGTAAGTAATTTAGAACATCAACTTGGTACGTCGAAATCTATCTTTGGGCAGTTCGGTTTTGGCATCCGTACTTCTGACATCTATTGGCAAACTGAGTAATGATGGCTGGGTATTAACAGTGGTCATTGTTGAAATTTTAGCCGATCTCAGATCTAAAATGACCACGGCAACATAATTATTACTCTGACTCTGATTAGAGTCGTAAAATACGGTTTGTTTTGAAAATTTGTTTGCCGGAAAAAATCAAATGAGGTGCGCCAAAGAGCTGAGTTCACGTCTCGCAGCCCCGTTTAAACAGGAAGCTCTTCATTACATCGGCCGAAAAGGTCTATTTTAAGCACAAATCAGTGCCATGATAACAAAATCATTTCAAGGACTTAAAAAAACAATTATTTGCAGAGAAAGTATGGATTTCACAAATGTAGAATTTGTAGCCCAATTCGATCGGGCTCCCAGTTGCTAGTATAATAATAATAATAATAATAATAATAATGAATTCAATACAAAAAGCCCCAAACTCCAAGTCCTGAGTATAAAACAAAGGGTTTTCATTTTTAAAGAAATACCTCCAAACAGTAATTAAATGCACACTTCTTTGCTCCTCTCGACTGCTACTCCTACCTAGTGAGTTTTGCCTGTCTCCTCTCCCGGCTCCGAGTCGCCTGGACGAAGTAGTGCGATTTCTTTTATTAAAGACCTGGGAATTCTTTGAGTGCCAGGACTTCACCTGTTGAAAGCACTTGCGCACCATACGGAAGTTCCAAACAGTGATGAGTGTAACTCTTTGCAGCACCCCCTGGTGGTACCCACAGACCCCAACAGGGTTCCGCTGTCAGGCTACAAATCCCAGCATTCATGCTGCCATATAGTGGATTAGGGGAGCATACAGCCTTGAAACGTAGACTCCCCTGATCTCTCCATTATTTTGTGCCTTCCATTACAATATACATATTATTTCCCCATGGAAATAATAAAGTTTATCTAATCTACTACGAGTGTGAACAGATATCAAGCCTGAATATGTCCTGCATGCACAAAATTATTCATTCATCTAGCCATCCATTTTTATACTTGCTCATGCAGGGCAGGGTCGCAGGGAAGAATGAGCCAAGCCCAGTAAGCACTGGGCACAAGGTAGGAACAATACCAGGACAGGGTGCCAGTTCGTCACAGGGTGAACACACACACACACAAATACATCAGATGAATCTGACCTAATATACAAACACAAATGCTAAATGGATGTTGGCAGATGTACTCCTTCAAATGGGCTTCAGTATAAGACATCTGCAGATTCCTCTGCTTGTTATGGCAAAGAAAGAAAATCATACTCATTGCTTTGCATCCAATTGTCACTCCCTTATCTGTAAACAATACTCAGTGGACGGAAGAGAGAACCCAGGACTGATGTGCAAAATGTGGATGGTTTGGTTGCAAAATAGTAGACTGGCAGTTTCAGAATGTTGAAGTGGCACTTGATTGCATATTATTACAACATCTGCCTGCAAGACTTTCCTGGAAAATGAGTGCACAAGTGTGTCATTTCTTTAAGAAAACACCTTGAAATTGGGCTGTATTTGCCAGCAACCCTTAAAATTCTTATTAAGTCTAACATCTTACTGTCTTTCAATGCAAATGCTGCATTGATACTATAGTGTACACCATCTTGATTTTCAATGCAACAAAGTAACAAAGCTCACAGTAAACAGTGAAGTCAATTTCCAGACAATTCTGATTGAAGTGTGTAAATTGTAGGCCACATTCAAGTCATATGCATCTATATCAGATTTAGTACCTGTCATGTTTGTTAAGATGGGCAAAATGCTTAATTATTAACCATTTCCATTTTGTAAACTGTTGTTATGTTCGGATATGCATGCTTTGTGATATTTGTCCTTCCTATAGTGGGGTGTTTCCGATATAAGTAATGTATCTACCATAAACACATGCAGCAAAGTTCATCCCACCTGTTTAATCCTATGGTAGCATAGCCGCTAAGTTCATTTTTGTAAAATGTTACCGTTCTGTGCTGCTACTTATAGTTTAAAGCTGTTACCAAACTGTTTGTTATTTGCGTACTAAATATTATGTTTCTTTACTTGTAGTTTCACACCTGCTCTTTGTTAATAAACTGGAGATTTGTACACCTCGTGTCAAGCCAGTCTCCGAGTCGTCATATTGATAAAGGGAGGAGTTTAGCTGCCTGAATATCTATTACATCTTAATAGTGAGATCAGAACAGTACTACATGTGAAAATGGTGTAAATCCAATCCAAAAGTTCAATTTTCATATGGTTTTCTGTAGTTCACACACTATAAAATATATATATAATTGAGCTGCATTGTGAACATAGCCATAATGACTATAATAATGAATTGCAACCAAGTTATTAATATCAGAAATTTGTGACTGCCGTAATTGAAATATTTGCTAAATTACACTTGCGGTTAACTTGTTTCTGCGTTTTTGTGAGATTTTAAGAATGACCAACCAGTTTTGTTTTTGTAAGAAATCTAGCAGACATGAAGGACCTTAGTGGGTCCTTTCAATGTGAATCTTTTTCATTTAAACAATTTTAATTCCATGGAACAAATGTGACTAGAAGACTAAGCCATTAGTTAATACAAAACAGTAAATATAATATTCTGTCTATGCCTTAGTGAACGTGCTTACTTTAATGTTGCATGAAGTCAGAGCCTGTACTAGCAGCTATGGGCACAATACTAGAATCATGGATGCTAAAAGCTAAAAGCACATTTACAGGGTTAGATAGAGGGTTGGCAAGGCCTCGTCTTTTTTAATTTTTCTATGCATTTTTCTTTTCCCAAGTTCCCATGCCATTGCCTTGTTTTCAGTTTGTTTGGTTCCCTGATCCCTGATGTTTCTTACTGTACTGATTTTGCAGGGGCAGGGTCACATTGCTATTGATCTTCTTGAGCACAGCCATCACCAAAGAGGGCAATAAAAAACAACTGTTATTTAAAGTTGTAGAATTAGTTTGCTTTGCCAGATTTGTTTTCAGACAAACCCTTTTTGTGCTCTTTTTAATGTATGACCATTAATTTTTGTTATTTAGTAGATATCTTTTTTAACTTGTGTATCTCCTAAGAGGCTTTTGTTAAAATGTTTGGTTTGCTTCGAATTTAGCTTCTTCTTTAGGAATTTTGGATAGCGCTTTCCATTTTTCGTAACTTCTCTCGAGTTGCTACATTTTTGTATTTTCTTTTGGAAATTTCTTCTTTTGGTTTTTGGTTGTCTTATTCTTTCATTTCTTGGTTTTGTTTTTTGATGTCACTGTTTCTTTGTCTTTTATTTAGTTCTTTTTGTTTCTTTTGCCCTTTTTGAAGTAATTTGCTTATTTGTTAATTAGATTTTCATTTTTTCCTTTTACATGATTGATTTCTTAAATTGCTTTATCTTCATTTGAATTATAATAAGATACTTTTATTAGAATCATTGTTTATAGGCTATTTAATTTTTTTCCAGTTTTGCTCTCCCTTTTATCATTCTGTGACTGGCTCCTAGACTTTCTGACTGGCAGGCCCCAGTCTGTCAGGATTGGTAATAGGATTTCAGCCACAATTATCACAAACACAGGCACTCCACTGGGATGCGTCCTCAGCCCCATCCTCTACACCCTGTTCACCCACGACTGTGTCGCCTCCCACAAAGATAACATCATCCTAAAGTTCGCAGATGACACCGCAGTGATTGGACGCATCACTGGTGGGGATGAGGTGACCTACAGGAGGAAGGTGGACAGTCTGGCATCATGGTGTGAGGATAACAACCTCACCCTCAATACAGACAAGACAAAGGAGATGATAGTGGACATGAGGAAGGAGAGGAGACCTCACTGGCCACTGTTCATCTGAGGGCTAGAAGTGAAGAGGGTGAGTAGCATTAAATACCTGGGCGTCTACATCAGTGAGGACCTCACTTGGACACGGAACACCACACACTGGTCAAGAGGGCTCAACAGCGGCTGTACTTTCTGAGGCTGACGAAGTTTGGTATGTCAACTAAGATCCTTAGCAACATTTACAGTTGCATTGTTAAGAGCATCTTGACCAACTGCATCACCGTGTGGTACGGCAACACTACTGCTATGGACCACAAACACCTGCAGAGAATGGTAAAGACTGCTGAGAAGATCACCAGGACCCCACTGCCCTCTCTGCAGAGCATCTACAACTGCAGAGTCCGCCGGAGAACTGCCTCGATCCTCAGGGACACCACCCACACCCAGCACGAACTGTTCACACTTCTACCCTCAGGACGAAGGTATAGAAGTATGAAATGCAGGACTTCCAGGATAAAGAACTCGTTCTTTCCCAAGGCCATTAGACTCCTAAATAATTGACTGGAGTTTATAACCATGGTTTGTCACATTCTATCTACCTCACACAACTGTATTTGAGTTGTCCATTACACACCTACCTGCACATTATACTTTATATTTCTATTCTGTTTTTATACTTTATGCTGCCTCTATTACTTATTATTTATGTTTATCTTTATACGTTGGTTTTGTCATTTGGTGTGGACAGCAAAGAAAGAATTTAATTGTGCACATGACAATAAACTTTGAACTTGAACTATTTGAAAATATCAAAACAACTATATATTCTCAGTTATGTGCAAAAGAGAAAAGTATGCTATCTAATAAAGAAAAAAAGTTAATTTTAAAGTAGAGAATAGCATATTGGTAAGGATATAGAGTAGTGTGTGTCTACCAAGGTTATTATAGTTAACGAAAATGAAAATGAAAACTGAAACTATTATTAAAAAAAATCTTTGTAAACTGAAATAAAATAATTAAGAAAATCAAAATGAAAATCTAAAACTAAACAAAACTATTAAAGTAACTGGAAAGACTATCCAGCTGCAGAGTCCGATTTATTCAACTTTACTTTTATAATAATTGTTTAATATATTATTAATTTGATTTGATTTGTTGTTGATGGTTCCTTAATGTACATAATATAAAAATATAATCATTGTCTTGTGGTTTACTCCTCAAATATCCCTCTCCATACCTGAGTATACAAGAAAGTCTAGGGGAGACCACTCCCGGTTTTTGAAAATTAAATGGCACTGATCGAGAGACTGACTAAGTCATCATACAAGATCAGCATCTTTGCTGACCAATCAGTTTTGCTTTAAAAATATTATTTAAAAACAAAGCTATACAAACAAAAGGTAGGTAGGCAAAGACAGTCTGCCCAGTGATAAAAAAAACTAAACATACTAATGGATTTTTGTCTTTATTCTATATTTATTAATTTATCTTTTTTAGTTCATATTCACAACTCAAAGTACCTGATATTCTGAAAGTAATCCATTAGCAGAATTATATTTAAAAATATTTGTCTCCCTTTATTCAATGTTTTTCTCTCTCTCCCAAAATAGATAGTAGAAATATCATATTCTTTTTATTCTTAACATCAGCCTTATCATACATATTGCATACCAGGGATTTTTCCTGCCTTACATCCAAACCTGCTGCGGTAGGCTCCAGGTTTCCTGCGATCCTGTTCTGGATAAACAGGTTTAGAAAATGTATACATTGTTCTTAATCTCAGATGCTGCCTCTGTCATTTTATTCCTGTCCGTACTCCTATTACCTGTTCTTGCTCTGCTCATTATGAGTTTATTGTCCTTTTATGTTGGGCTATTCAAGTCTCACTGCCCCTAACCCTTGACACTACATGCTTGTTTTTCTTTGTTTCCCTCAAAACAGCTAGGTGGGGTCTGCACACTGATTCAAGTCTAAGAGCCCTGTTCTTCCTAAACTCCTGTGATTTTAATGAGAAAATATTTAAAAAATATATAAAATTGTGTAAAATTGTTCATATTCAGTATCTAGCTTTGATTATGCTTGTTTTTACCAGACAAAAAAAAACCAGATAGTAAACCATGTAGCGCAGTAAGCTTCCACTAACATTAAACTCATATCCAAATCTACTAAGTGTACAGATCTGTCTGATTGTGACACAAAACTAAACTCTGTAGGCGCTCCATGTCATAATTACTAAAACTAAAACTGAACCTAATATAAAAATAAAATAGAAATGTCTTGTGAAATAAAAACTAAACTAAAAATACATGATGAAGGAAAACTAAAACTAAACTGAATTTCCAAGTAAGGTCAGAAAAAATATAGAAGTAAAAACTAATATAAAAAGGCAAAAACTATAACCTTGGTGTCTACTTCAGCTCTCCAAAATGAAGACTGGAGAACAGTGTCAGGGTAATATTTAGAAGATCAATCTCTACTTCTATGTACTGTACAGCAATTCTAATCAAATTGAGACTGTTATGAATATTGAATTTACTAAATAATATTATTTCATGATCTGGAGGTTTTCTTGTATTGAAAAATAAAAAACCTTCTTTTTCTCATGCCTTGACACATCTCAAGTTTGTAAACAAAATGTCTTGGATTTGAAATTGCTCAACAAAAATTGAATTATGGTTTATTTTGACCACTCCTAACTCATAGTTTGCTCAATACTTAATCTGTGTCACAATAGAAATGCTTAAGAGTGACTTTGGTGTGACAATGCTTAATTATACAGGAAATACTAGTTAAGTAAAATAAGTGTGTTTTTCAAGTGCAAAGATATTGTAATACAATCAAAAAAATTCCATATCCATAAATATTTTACTTTGCATACACACATTCTTTCCCCACAATGCATTCACACTATTATTTTCCTTTGCAGCTCTCCTAAACCTGGAAAAAAGATTGACCTTGTTTATCTGATGCTCCTTGTCCATATCATCTCATAGAATTTACTGGAAAGGCTAAATGTACTTAAGAGGTCTTTCCGGGTATATGCATGAAGCCCAGTAACTGGGAAAAGGTATTCATACTTATTGATTATGCAAAGTCGTTGTGGAAAATGGCCTCTTTCTGTATACTTACATTTCCAAGAACTACAATTCTCACCCCAGTTTGTGAAATTTAAAATAATATACAACAGCAACAACAAAAATGCCTAGTCTGCCAGTTTAGTTGAAAACTAAATGATCTTATACTCTTGTAATAAGCATTTAACAAATCAACAACTCCTTGTGACCTAGGGTATAACAGCACACCCAGAGTTACCATCAGTAACAAATGAATTCAGTTCAAATATATTTTCTGTCATGTGTACCCAGTAAAATGAATACAACCCGTGACCTGAGTTTAGAATAATTAGATCTTTCTTGCATGTCATAAAAGGCAAACAAAAGAGGTTGGCATCAGTTTTGGCTATAAAAACCTCTACTCTAATATCCACAAATTTTGGTCAATAAGCCAGCCTGAGTGAACTCAGATAAAGGCTATTAAACCATCAGGGAAAGTACATAGTACAAAGAGAACACTGGTTCCAGGCCCCTCACAGACTAGTAACAGTAGTACAATGCCAACAGCTTAGCCATTAGCTAAACAAACAAGCTTGACGGACTGAATGGTCTCCTCTAATTTGCCATATTTCTTTTGTTCTAATGTTCTAACAACAGACAATGAATACAACAAAGGTAATTATTACAAAACAATACACTAAATGTAATGTTAGACATTATATACAATAAACCGTCCTGCAATTGTCAGAATCAGTGGGTGTAGAACATTGGAGGGAGAAAGATGCACAATAGTTCCATTATTTATCATATTGTTTAGCATCACCCACAGCCATATACATCCATCTTTTCTCACATTGTCTCTTTACAGTCAGCTTTGCTATGCATCAGTATCAGTTTTAGGAATGTAGAATATATATAGTAGAATACACACTGTTTTCACTCTGATCAAAAACTTATTGACATATTGTTCAAAAAGACCATTGTATATACAAATTTTTTTGAGCTGCTTTCCTACTGGTCCAAACCACATAAACTACACAAAAGTATTAAGAGAACACTTAATTATCACAGTCTAACACAAAGTGACTTAAGATTTAGGGATAACATTCTGTCCATCTAGGAAGCATAAGCATTGTGAATCATATTCACAAATTTTCAAATATTAATAATTTAATTTTAAGTGGCCTATTTGTGCTTCTGAAATAATGCATTTACAGAGTCTTCCTCTTACACAAAAAATTTAATATTTAACGTACAAAAACTAATTTCAAAGAAATTCTATGTCTGTTGTACTAGGGTGTTGTACTGTGTTAGCCATTATGAATGCCGTGAAAAATCAAGCAAACTTACACCTTTTATTTTCAAACTAAAAAGATTACAATATGCAAGCTTTTGAGGTAACTCAGGCCCCTTCTTCAGGCAAGAGGGGCCTGAGTTGCCTCGAAAGCTTGTATATTGTAATCTTTTTAGTTAGCCAATAAAAGGTGTCATTTTGCTTGACTTTTCACTAAAGAAATTCTATATTCAATTAAATAAATCTACATTTTATTTAAGTTTTTTTCAAATAAATAAATCTACATTTTATTTAAGTTTTCTTCATAAAGACTTATTATTTCTTTTCCTTAATACTATACGGGGACCACCTTAATATTTTTCCCCACAGACCCCTGATGAGAAAGCTATGCCAATGTTTGGTACTATGAATTACGAGCCTCCACTGTCTTCTAATTGCAGGATTCATCAGACTAGCAAAATAGATGATCATCCAGAATTTTGTTACCCCTTGGGTGACATCACCAGAGTGAGACCAACACATCCATTTGAGGTATTGTTATAGATCTGTCACTTACTGCTGCTGAAACTTCTGTCAACCACTATGTAAACATCAATAGCAGTGAAGTTAAAGGCAGATTCCATACTGCTGGAATAAGAAGAGGCTATTAGCAGTCAAAGGCCCTCTGTTCACATTTTGTAAATGTCATACCAGACTGGCCTGGGACCAGAAAGAGTTGTGATAGATTTGTGGCCTTAGCTCCTCTTCAAGGATGAGTTACACTTCAGCCTGTTCCACATGGATAGAAGGGATACAGTGTGGATAAAAAGAGGAAACTAAACCCATTTGGGAAACTAGGATAATGCTGTGGGTTGGTATCCACCATGTAGGTTAGATACAACTCCACTTCATTAAGAGCAGCCTGAATGGGGTGCATTATACCAAATGGATTTGCAGGAAATCATAATTTCCTAAGTGAGACAGCATGACCTGACTCTTGTAATGGCAAGGAGGATACCAAGATGGAACAAATCCCGAATGGGACATCACTACCCTATACCGTTGATTTTAAGCTGAGGATGCAAATTTGCTGTCCTTTTCTTTAACTGTCTTTATAGCTGTTAGTGTTGAGCGCAAGCTCTTCATGCCACACAAAACACCATATGTGAAAAGGGTAATATTACCAAGAAAGATGCTTAGCACACATTTTGATAAAGTTGTCCAACAAGTATAAACTCATTCCAGAAAGGGTTTTCTCTCATAACTGAATCTTTTATTTTTGCTTTGGTAAGGCGCATTTACCCAATCTATCTATTTGCAAGTATGTATATACTGAATTTTTTTCCACTAGGTTTCAGGACCTAGTAGTAACCAAGTGCCATATAAATAGGGTTATGAAATACATCTGGTATGCTGTTTTGTATTTTCTATTAATCAAAGTTATATATTTTAATACATTTTTGCTTATCATAGTTCTAGAGAGTGGTAATATGTTGCATGTTGGTTAGGCATGCACCTTTTCAGTGCACTTTGAATATATGATCGTACTATTATTACTACTACTGTACTACTACTACTAATGCTTCAGGCTGCTAGCAGAGGCACAGAATACCACAAAGGCTTCTGGGAATTGTAGTGGTTACAGGAATCTCTGTAAGGACAGATGTGACCCAGAGATGCTTTCCATCAGAATGGCATGAGAGACACTCCTAGATCTAGGCATATGAGGGCCACCAGCTGGTCAGTGATAAAAACTTGGAGCTAAGATAGTAGCAAAGGAAAGAGTTTGCCTTGATAGGAGAAGGATGAAGAAGAAGAAGAAGAAGAACCACAGTATTAAATAAAAGCAGGCTGGGAAGTAGAAAAGAACCGAACATTAAGGTACTCAAGCGTGTGAATGGCCAAGTATGTAGTAGGACAGATAGGCCAGAAATTTGTAGAGGAGGCCTCAAAAGGGGCCGTTGTGTTATCTTGTTTACTCCTTCTGGTTACCTAGGCCTTGTTTAGCTGGAACGGCCAAAAACATTATACTAATCTGACTTTTGGACTGCTTTGGCAAAACTTTTGTCACATTTTACACAAGCACAAGCTAAGCTATAGCTAGTGTGGCCACAACAACCCCAAGTATTGAATATTACAGTGCAAGAGTTGATTTGGTCTTCCTTCACTTCTGACCTTAACTCACACAGAACCTTTGGAACATTCTAAATGGTAACATCAGGAGCTGTGGCCATCATTTTATGTGCTAGTGTCTAGCATTTTTTCAGAGCTTTCTGTAGGAATGCAATAACAACCCACAACTGCAGGTTTCGAGGCCCATTGATTTGAATTGGTTTTCTGATTTGATTTAATATACTTTATTAAGCCTCAAGAGGAAGTTGACTTTTCGCATGGCTTTTGGAGGTCAGAGCACAGGTCCATTGTCTCTGCATCACAGACTGCATAGTGCAGTTTTCAAAATGTGGAATGATTTTCCTGTTGGTCTGTTTTCTTTTTCTTCTAATTTGCAAATGTTTCAGCAAAAAATATTGCCATTTTTTCCACTTGTGTGTATTCATTTTATTAGCATTTTAAAATTTTAACTATTTTGATGTATGCAATAAAATAAATCAAAAGAGCTTAACACAGCCTTGATTGAGCTGTGATGCAACTACCAAGAATGATCAGTAAAAAAAAATTAAAATCCCTCTTTTGTGAATGTCATCATGAAAGGAGTTTTCAGTTCTTCTTTTTCTTGAGTAGTAGCTTCAGCTTCAGTAATGAGTCAGTTAAAAAAAAAATAGTAAACTAATTGGCTTGTGTATTATCCTCACTGCTTTTTACAATGTCTGATAAATAATGCTTTTTAATGCCCTTCCTTAAAACAGAGGAATATGGTAAGCATTCTGTTGCTCTTTTTATGGCCCTTTATAATCTTGAATCAAGTGAAAACTACTTGCTCGTGCATGGGCTTTTAGCATCTTCTCGTCAGCTCCCATCAGTAGTCATATACTGTGTGAAAATGCCTTTTTAAAATATTCATAATTTAATCACCATCAAATTTGGCCATGTCCCTGAGTGACATGTTTAGGCAGTAAGGCATTACAGAGTGTAAAAAATGCCAATAAAAAATAGAAGTGATGTATTTAGCACAATTCATGGGATAACACAGAAAACAAAACTTCTTTGAATGTGCATTTACAGGTATTACTGACTGAAGAGAAGAACTGCAAAAACATTCATTTTGATGGAGCCACTGATCAAAAGAAAAACTGGAAGTGGGAATAAGTGACTACATTTGAGTGGAGAGAGCAACTGCAGTGTGCCATCATGCAGTGCCCAAATTGCCACTAGTGCCCGGCATGAATTTGGTGCAGGCTGTATGGATAGGTAGAACTGTGAGATATTAAGAACATCCATCCATCCATCCATTATCCAACCTGCCATATCCTAACTATAGGGTCACGGGAGTCTGCTGGAGCCAATCCCAGCCAACACAGGGCGCAAGGCAGGAAACAAACCCCGGGCAGGGCGCCAGCCCATCAAAAGGGCACACACACACACCCCCACACACCAAGCACACACTAGGGACAATTTAGAATCGCCAATCAACTTAACCTGCATGTCTTTGGACTGTGGGAGGATATTAAGAACATTCTTAATGAATTTGTAAAGAAATGTAAGTATTTTGCCAAGTAAATTTAAATGTTGCAATATATACAAGTGTCTTTACAGTCCACATGCAATATCAAAATGTTATATCACAATGCGGAAAATCTTTGTGGTGTTTCACGGCATAGTGCTGCCCAGCAAGCATTGCCATCTACCTTTAAAAGAAGTAATGGTCCATTTTATCACTGATTTTGTGGCATGAATGACTTTCATTATACTGTATCTGTGTTATTATATAACTCTTGTTGTACTCACTATCTCCCTCCTGGAAGAAAGATTATATAAGTTTATGTAATATACTACAATCAATTGCAATCCTATTATTTAGGCTTTTTTACCAAAAAGCCAACCATCACACAGCTTGACCCTGAAGTTTGCTTCCCACACTGTTCAATAAAAATAAAGGAATTGTGGGTTCATTCGGGCTGCACCTTTCAACATCTTTAATTGGGCACATTTGAGCATCAAATATTAGTTGTACAGTATATTAATTGAATGAAAGTGCATTCTGTTTACAAAAAAAAGAATTGTGACAGAGTCTTTGTAGCAACGTGTATGCAGACAATTCCACCGATTACATTAGGAAATTGATCAATCACTGCAAATTGCCTTTTGATCACAGCCTGTTCACCTTGATCATAAGGAAACTGGATGTATCTGGGTAGCATCTTAATTAAACCATCCCATACAGATGGCATGACACGGCTTAGGGATGACAGCAAATTTCCTGACTGGTCAGCCAGCTCACACTGAAAAGTGCACGTTGCCAAATACCATAGGTCTGTTTAATCCTGTAACAGAAAAGGGATTGCGTGATTTCTGCATGATGGTCTCTATAACGTAGGCTCCAGCTCAGCACACAACTCCAAGACGATGACTCCAGGAAGTCTAAATTGCTTATGTTAGCCATCATCATGAGCCAAAAAATCTCCACAATCCCTGAAAACTCTCTCCTTTCATAGTCTGCCTTTGCCAATATTATCCAAAAGAGCTAACACTGCTTTTGCCAGTTATGTTGTACAACACACAGCGCACTCTTATAGATAATTAACATTAACTGTATGTATTACTTTGTAGATGTTCTTACCAACATTGAAGACACCAAGTTTTGAGAGACCATATCAGTTAATTCTGATATGGTTAGTTTGGGAATAGCAGAATGTGATTAATGTCTCAATGAAATAAGTAGCAAAATGAGATTTTCTGCTCACTTCTTTTTCCTTCCACATGGAGTCACTAAAATGCCAACTCAAAAGAAGTCTGCACATGACTTACAGATGGTCAAAACTTGTCATAATGCTAAGGCAATTTTCACACCATGTTCATGTTTTATAAATCCTGACTTTCATGTAATAAATGACTTTCACACATTTCTGACCATAAGCATGTTTTATACATAAGGACCTTGGTCCCTAATGCTGTGACACAGAACATCTAATCACTGTACCACAATTATGTCAATAAATGTATTTCTAGCGCAGTGCTATTATTTGATGTAATCAGTTATAGAAAGTACAAAACATGTTTAAAGTACACAAATAAAAAAGTACCTAATATATTATATGAGTGACCTTGGAGGCTGTATTGGTTTAGTTTTATTCTTTAAGGTTGGGGAAATGTTTATATACAGCATTGTAAAACATTCCATACACCTAAGTGGTCCCCGCTACCCAATAAACTGGAAAGCAACTGTGTTTACAATACCTATGAATAAGTCAGTCAGTATCCAACCCGCTATACCCTAACACAGGGTCACGGGGGTCTGCTGGAGCCAATCCCAGCCAACACAGGGCGCAATGCAGTAACCAATCTACAGGGCACATGCACACACACCCACACACCAAGCACACACTAGAGACAATTTAGGATCGCGGCACTACCACTGCGCCACCGTGTCATCCCCTATGAATAAGTATCATAAGTATATCTCAAGATGGGCTTTTTAAAAATATAGGTTTGAATATACACAAATACAGTCAGTCAGTCATATCCTAACACAGGGTCACAGGGGTCTGCTGGAGCCAGTCCCAGGCAACACAGGGCACAAGGCAGGAACAAATCCTCGGCATGGCACCAACATACAGCAGTACACAAATACATATTGATATGATTTATTTAAACTTATTATATTCAAGCTAATAAAGGCAATACATGTATCCCAGCAATCACCACGTCACCACATGGGAACTACACAAGGGTGCCAGTCTATTACAGGATGAACACACAGACACATCCACCCACTATGGCCAATTTAGCGTCACCAATCCAAATAACCTGCATGTCTTTTGACTGTGAGAGTACTCTGAAAGAAACCCACATGCACAAAGAGAGAACATGGAAACTCCATGCAGGGAGCACCCAGGACTTGAACCCTGGTCTCCTCTTTGTGAGGTAGGAAAACAAAATTGTGTGAATAACATGCATTTTCTTTTCAAATTCCACATAAAATTATGCAATAAACATTCAAATACAGAGTGCCTACACTAATTATTTAGACAAAGTAAGTTGTTAGATTATTTGATAAATCAACAAAATAGTTAACAGAATAATTGTTCACAAAATAATCATTGGGGATGTCCTACTTATTTCTTTTAAAAAGTAATATACATTTGCATGTCTTGAATGTTCTGCGCTGCTGTATCACTAATGGTAGTGATTTGTTTAAGTTGATTTTACTCATTTGCCCCTTTCACACAAGCACTCCAACCCTTTCAACATTGCTTTTAAACTAGCCTGATATTTCACTTCTCACCTGGCTTTCTGTATTTGTGGTGCTATTTGCTCGCTTTCCAACTCACAGTACGATTTCAGTGGTGGTCTTTCTGACTGACTGGTGTTATTTGTTCACTTTCCGATGTATTGTAAATACAGTAAATTCATCTCACTGTGGTGCTTCTTCCGTACATAATACCATGTAACACATTATAATTGTCCTGCTTTTCGCTAATATATCTATGCCAGCGATAAAAAGACAAAGAATTGGAAGGTCCACTTCCGATGCCACAAAAAAGTCTATTTCAAGGGTGTCTGAAACGCCACAGCACACAAAATCCAGAGTGGAAGAGTGGAACTGCTAAGTCACGAGCCAATGAAACTTCCGAAGAAAGGCAATCCCACATATGTTTGTTTGTCCGCCATACACATCTGCACCAGGTGTGCAATCGCCACCAAACTGGGGATAGGGCTCCTTTGTGACCAGGAGGAGGTCATGGGGTATATTTGGTTGGGACAAATGTTCGTGGTGAAGCACAGGGGACCTTTTCACCGACACAACATTCGGCACACATCCCTGTACTTAGCAGGACTTCCCCCGCACAATTTGTGCCTTAAAACTGGACAACCTATCATGCTACTATGCAACCTTGATCCTCCAAAACTGTGTAATGGGACTCGCCTTTGAGTCAAGACTCTGTCCAAATATTATTGAAGCAACTATCATAACAGGTTGCGCAAGACATGAAGATATTTTCATACCAAGAATACCGCTGATTCCGAATGATTTACCCTATGATTTCAAACGGCTACAAATTCCTGTTTATTTGGCTTTTGCTATGTCAATTAATAAGGTTCAAAGGCAATCACTGCAAGTTGCAGGCATCAATTTGGAAAATCCATGCTTTTCACACGGACAACTCTATGTAGCATATTCTAGAGTGGGCAATCCTCAGAATTTGTTCATTTTCGCACCACAAGGGAAAACAAAAAATATAGTGTATCCAAAGGCTCTGCAATAACCACTTATATTACCTATTACAATAAAATGTGAATCAGAAAACGGTTTGTTCTATTTTAATGTTCTGTTTCTTTAATTTAGGAAATTCAAGGTTATAGATTCCTGGAGAGCGATCAGGTGAAGGGGAACTGCCGTATGGATGTAAAACGTGAACGACCCAGTGCACGTGACTCGCTTTCCGTATTTGTGGTGCTATTTGATCCCCTTCCAAATCACAGTACGATTTCAATCTTGGTCTTTCTGGCTGACTGGTGCTATTTGTTCACTTTCCGACGTATTGTAAATAATGTACATTCATCTCTCTGTGGTGCTTATTCCATACGTAATAACATATAACACATTATAATTGACCTGCTTTTCGCTAATATACCCATGCCACCAAAAAAAAGACGTAGAATTAGAAAGTCCACTTCCTATGCCATAAAAAAGTCTATTTCAAGGGCGTCTGAAACGTTGCACAAGATGTGAAACTGTTTTCATATCAAGAATTCTGCAGATTCCAAATGATTTACCCTTTGATTTCAAACTACAATTTCCTGTTTGTTTGGCTTTTGCTATGTCAATTAATGAAGCTCAACAGCAATCACTGCAAATTAAAGGCATCCATGCTTTTCACACAGACAACTCTACATACCATGTTCTACAGCGGGCAATCCTCAGAATTTGTTCATTTTCGTACCACAAGGAAAAACAAAAAATATAGTGTATCCAAAGCATCTGGAATGACTTATTACATTATTACAATTGACTTACATTACCTATTACAATAAAATGTCAATCAGAAAACTGTTTGTTCTATTTCTATGTTCTGTTTCTTTCATTTGAGAAATTCACCAGTTATAGATTCCCGGGCAATGCTGGGTACTCTTGCTAGTGGTATATAAAGCTCAGAAAAATCCTTCCCTTCTCGTATATTTTGGAGTGTCTGTCCCCTTACATCCCCAGTTGCAACCTCAGATCGTCTAACAATGGTTTGTTTATTATACCGAGAACTAAGCATAAAAAGTAGTGGTGTTATACACCAAAAATGCAGAATACTTTACAGATAGACATATGCCAGGCTTGTACCATTGATCAATTTAAAATCTATTAAAACTCACTTTTTAATTTGGCCTTTTCTTAATTTATTTCTGTTCTACTTCTTATAGATTATATATGCATTACAATATTATATATTTTATGGATGTGCTATCTTTATTAATCCCTACTTTTTTCTGTTTTTTTACTGGTTTCTTTGTGGTGGCATTTTATGCAACCACCACATAATCAAAGTGCTGTGCAGCTACTAGTGATGATGGAATGAAAGTAGATATTCACAGATATGTATAAAATTAAAATTAAAATCTAAAAGACTGATTTTAGCACCTGTTCTACCTGTTAGGTAGAATGTCCAGTTTGTAGGCAGTCTGTTGTCTTTTGGCCTTGAACCCCTGCAGATTATTTTTTTTTCTCCGGCATCTCACCCTTGGAGTTTTTTTTTTTTTGTCCTCCCTGGCCACATGACCATAGAATTTGACTTATCTTAATGCACTAAAATAAAACTTCTCTTCAAATTAGGATTCTACTACTTGTATATCTGTATTATGTAATTGTGTATTGATTCTTTATACATTATTTTTATATATGTATATAATATATATAATGATTTATGTTGAACTTGCTGCTTTTTTTCTTTAGTAACACTTCTTTTATATTTTGTATAGCAGTTTGGGCTACCTTGTATGTAAATGTGCTATAGAAATAAAAATGTTGTTGTTATTGTCTACTGAACTAAATCCGTTGAACTTGCTCAAGAGGTGGTTTAAGTTAGTATGTAACTTTGCTCCCCTTCTCCAGTTCCAAGAAGCACACTGAGACTGCATTTACTTTTAGTCTGCTGCTAGCCTGCAGCTCTGAGACACACTGTAATAGCACTAAATCTGAAAGTTAGTCTTCTTACCATAAATATGTACTAAGACCGGACCAGCACTGTAACATCACAAGCTCATATCACACGGCAACTGAACCAAACTGTGAGTGGTTTATCTCATTCTCCATGAAAAATAAGATTACTACAAACTGCATGGGGTAGGTAAAATTGAATTTGTTTGGAGGACTCTTTTTAAATTACTTGAATTGAAGAAAATGATAAAAAATACATAGAATAAAAGAAAGTCCACACAAATTGCAAAAGGTTATAGACTAGACTAGATACTCAGTTTTTAAATGATACTTACTAGATAACTGTGGAGCTAATATGGAAAACATTTCAGCTACAAGAATACTCTACATAAAGGCAAAGCTGCTGAAATAGAAGCTTACTTAAAATTAAAATCAAATAACATTCCATACACATAACTAAAGTTTTGCCAAAAAATAATAAAAACATAAAAAGGTTTTAAACAAATCAACCCCCACCCCTGAGAAAGAGAGCTAGGCCTGCAGTGTAAAACGTTATGCTAGTAAAGATAAGTGAACAGATAAATTAATAAATGAATAAAGATAAATGGAGTAAAAGAGGGGAGAGAACCTGCTTCCTCAATTTAAATGCTTATTCTAAAATGTTATTGATTAGATCCTGCCAGGTTTTGAAAAAGTTCTGCACAGATCCTCTAAGTGCGAATTAGATTTTTTCCAGTTTCAAATAGTATATAACATCAGTTACCCACTGACTTAGAATAGGTGAGTTAGGATTCTTGCAATTGAGCAAGTCAAGTCTACGTGCCAATAGTGTATAGTAAAGGCAATTACAGTTTGTTTGTCCTTCTCTACTTTAACACTAGAACTACCAAATTCGTAGGCTCTGGTAATTGTAGTGTTAAGCCCACCTGGAAGTACCCCAAACACAGCTGTTAGTGGGTTAGGAGGGATTGTGAGACCAAGGCTGTCTGAAAAGCATTTAAAGACTTTGGTCCAAAATGATGTTAATTTGGTGCAGGCCCAAAATATGTGACCCAGTGAGGCTAGAACTTGATTGCAACATTTGCAGGTTGGCCCTAGAAACATTTTGGACAATTTTAAACGTGATACGCTCAATATAGAATTTTGACTTGAATTCTGTGCATTGCTACTTTCCACTCCTTTCCTGAAATGTTTAGTAGCAGAGTCCTCAAGAATGATCAATATTTTTTCCGGCATAGAAGTAGGTGGGATGTGAGGAAAACTGGGGAGGTTCTGTTTAACAAAGTTTCGAATTTGAAGGTAGTATTGCTGGAAAGTTAAATTTGGAGTATAATTATTCGACGGATGCAAAGACGTTGTCTATGTACAGATCTCTAAATGATTTAATTCCGAATGTTTTCCAGGCATTAAAAACTGCATATGTTTGAGAGGGTGGAAAAAAGTGGTGCCAGAGATAAAAGCTTTTCTATCTTAAAATACTTTCAACATTGGTTCCATATTCTGAGTGAGTGAAGCACAATTGGGTTTAGCATATTGGTGATCACTTGTATTTATTGGGGTGCATAGCAGGGAATTTAAAGAAGTGCTGGAGGATTTTATTTCTATTGTGGACCAAGCCTGTGTATGTTTGTCTATTTCTGTTCATGTCCAGATTTTTATAGCTTGAATGTTTGCTGCCCAGTAATAAAATTGAAAGTTGCTTTGAATTCCAAATACATGAGGTTATGGTTGAATCCAGTTTCTTAAAAAATGATCTATTGATGTATATTGGAATGTTCTGAAATAAAAAGAGAAGCTTAGGAAGGATATTCATGGAAGCTTATTTTGTTTGAGTAACCATAGTGTTTCCGCAATTACAGTATGACAGAATATTAAAGCCTGTCATGTATCAACTACTCATTACTTGCAAAAAAAGTAACTAAATATGTAATATCGTTACCTAATGTAAAATTTAATGCATTACCAACACTGTGTTACTTTTGCGTTGTATGGTGCCATGCCATGTGATCACTCTGTCATGTAAGCACCACTGTAGGTTGACTCATATAACTAGGGTGGCTTGACCCTTTTGCAGTCCTGGAACAAAGAAAGAATTTTAACATAGTTCAGTTTATAGTTCTGAAATGAGATGCTTGAGATCTACTTATATCCAAGGCTTTTCAGATTCAACAGCTCACTTTGGAAAGAGATAAAGAATGCACTCTTGTAGTCCAGCATGTCACCAATGAAACTCTCCTTAGGTTTTACAATACAGGCCAAATATTAATTTAGGATTAAACTATACTAGGACATTCATGGAATTATTTTGCAAAGTTACATTACAGGATGAGGAGATCAAAAGAGGAAGCAATCAAGTACAAAAAAAACAAAACAAAGCAAAAGCCCAAAGACAAAGTCATCTTCTTGCCCAGCTAAAACTAGAATATTACAAAACACTCATACCTTCCATCTGTCTTTCTCTGTCTAAATCTTGGTCTCTTATCCTCCCACTGAGTGTTTATCCAACTTCTTTCTTTAAACCAACATTCGTGGAACCTTTCACAAGTGGGGACTTTTAAAGTCTCATCAGGAGCAATTTCCAGAAACAGTTTTCCTCGTATTATATTGCTTTTGGGGTCAAGAATATCTCCTGTGGACTTGCTCCTGGCACTCTTCCTTTTAATCTTCAGTCAGTGTTGCCATGTCTGTGGGGTTCTTACCTGAAGGAACTATTTTTGGTCGTCATCTGTGAGAAAAAACAACCTTTTGCGTTTTTTTGGGGCTACTTTTTAAAAAACAATGCAGTGCTTTGAGCTATTTTTCAACCCCTCCTCAATTAATTTTTATGATGTTCTTCATCCATCTGGCACCCTTTCCCCATGTATTATATTCTTTACCGTTCTAAAATCCTCCCTTCCCCCATTGTGTGATGGTATATACCCATTCTAGCACTCTGAAAATAGAGTTGCTAAGTCCATGGTTTTCCCACCTAATTGGGCTATATACAGTTGCAGGTAAATATTATGAGGTCGCAGTTTGCAGGTTTTTGGGCTGCTTTTATAATGTTCCATGGCAACGAACTGTAAGGAGAAACAGAAATTAATTATTATAGTGAAAGTGGCTCAAAATGCTGAATAACACTTAACTCAGAGGAGTGTAGCCATCTACATGATGTCATTACCCAGTAATGTTAGCTAGGGTTATAAAGACAACAAGAAAAACCACTGCTTTCTGTAAGTGATTTGACTGAGATCAAAGCATTACTAATTGGCTGTGACGTCATAAAAAAATACACACAATAGAAACAGGGACAAGGAGAAGTGAGCGAGACAGAAGGAGACAGAAAGAGACAGAGGCAAGCCTACACACATTGCAAGATGAAAGACTGAGGTTAGCTTGCTATCTCAAGTTAATTGAAAGTAGGCTAGCCTAACAATGCCTGGTAAATGGGGAACATATGGGAAAGTACTGCAAGATTTGGGAAAAAGAAAGGGGTTTAAAGGAATGGATTAGAAGTATTCCACAGGGTGATAGCAAAGCATACTGCAAGTACCATAAATAAAAAATATGGGCACATCATAGTGATCTGGTTTCCCATGGTGCAACAGAGAAGCATAAAAAAATACTGCATCATGCCAGAACACTGTTTCATAAGAGCCAGAGCCGGACTGGCATTTACAATCACTGGGAGCTTTCCTAGTGGCCTGCTGCGTGGTCTGGCCTGGCATTCAGAGCAACCAGTGAAACCCTTTCAGTTTAATGTTAGATGGTTTCTTGTTTTTGTTCAAATCAAGTTTTGACTTCACATATGTTTCATGCTCTAACACTTAAACAGGAGCGCTATAATGAGAGGTGCATACATATGGTGCTTTTTTGATTAAAGTTATATAGGAAGATTGTTTAAAAGTTTATAATATACTTTGAATTATATTTGGATGTTGTTTGGGTTTTTGGTATTTGTTACACAACACAATTTTTTTATGAATCTGGCAACCCTATCCTCAGTGCTGCAATCTTGGACCCCAGGTAGCTACATAAGGAAGCCATGTACTCTCTGTCAGGGCACCTGGCTCTGTGGCATTTTGAACCCACAGGCATTACTATAGTACGAAAAATAACTTTGAAAGTAGTTTAACTAGCAGGTGCTTAGAAATGCTGCCACAAGTGTGTATCGCCATCTGGGTAGACTTGCGTGGTAAGGAGCAGCATGTCCATGAGGGACAAGCGTAGGCCTGTGCAAACTCCTGTGACACACAGGTCCTGGTGCCAGCATCCTCACAGCCGACTGCTGCTGCCTGAAACAGGTGTGGAGCACCTAGACAAAAAAACAGACTTTGACTTACTTCAGTAAGTAAAGGGGATCCCTTGAATTGAGAATTATTAATAATGGACTAGTAACCTGTAGCTCTTAGTAGGAACAGAGGTTTAACTTGCTGTTGAGAAGGCATCAGCCTTCATGAGTGCTGCGCTGCCACTTCTCACTCGTGGGGGTCCACGCACACACCCGTGCAGAATGTGGATTTACATGGGAAGTCTACCAGGACATGTTGTCACGTGCAACGAGTTGGCATCCACCTCGATAGGTCAATGAGGCTGGACTAGATTATATATTGGCTCTCCTTGCCTGCCTGACGCAGGTTTGTTTTTGTTGTGCAGCACTCTTGTAATAAATTGCACCACTGTTTTTCCCAACAGTTTTGTCTGTGTTTCATGTTTCCTCTGATCCTGTTCAGTCCATGAACTTCACGATATCCAAAGTGCAATCTGGTGCCACATTCCCATTACACAGCATATCACAAGCTCGTAGATAGATAGATAATGTCACACAGTTGGGGATCCTTATGGGGAAAATCATAAAACACTCTGAGACTAAGAAAATATCTGCAGACGTCACACAGACAGCCTTTTCCAGGATTCTGCACGTTACAGTATGCTCAGTAAATAACTAAGATTCTTACACTAAACATAGACTTACTATATAAAAAATAAAAAATATAAATTTATAAGAAACAATACCCAAATTACAAAACATACAATGTTTTTTGTACGAGTTTAGTGTTAACTGCTATATTCTCAAAAAATGCCTGTTTCGAAGTACATTTTGCCCTAAAATTGCAACATATGAGTAAAGTGGAAAGCCTAGTCATTGGGGTTAGTCAAACGACTGAAACATCTGCATGCAAAATATGTCCCACAGAAGCCTTCTTAAATCCTGTAATCATCCTTGTCATTCCATCAACTGTCAATTGAGATGTTTGATAAGCAATCATATCGTGCAATGCAGAATAACAAGAGTGGTTATATAAGAGAGCATTTGTACAATCAGCAGTAATGTTGTTTATTGGTGGAAGACCTTAACTGATTAATTAGATTAAATGTCCATGTGTTCTAGATCAGCTATGGGTGAAGATGTCAGAAGGAATGTGTATGGCTTACTGTACAGGTGGATACTTTACCATCATTTCATGTTGTGTCTATCAATTTTTAATACTCATAAGCAAATTATTTTCCCATTGTCCGATGAGGTCTCCCTTGACCTTAACCATTTTGGTCAGTAACATGGAGAAGAGTGAGTCTACCAAGGCATCAAAAGGAACAGAATCTGAATCAGTAATCCCACACTGACTAGTATTTCACAATCACATTGACAGTGTGCCTTTTCATTGTGAAGGGAGATTATTCAAACATGCAATTATTAAATAAGACACCTTATATGGCATTTTCAAAATGAACATATAATTGAAAACAATTGCTGAAACACCTCCCCCCAAAACAGAGAAATACCCAGCTGTTACCATATATCACAAAAACCAAAAAATTGCCTGTGTCACTTACATCAGCTAAATACATTTCTTTTTTCTATTGTGATAAAGCAAAATGCCTATTTCAGGTGATGAATCAGAGACAAGCAGGTCCAACTGTATTTTACTACAGTATTAAATAAATTTTTCACTCAGGAAAACAGATACATTTCCTGTTATCTTTTACTTGACTTTTTCTGCTCCTTTCAAGGAGAAAAATGTTGTACTCTTTCCACTGCCTCATCTGTTCCAACTTCTTGACCCTTCATCTGTTATTGCATTCTCTATTGTTTCTCTAATGTCTTCAATTATTTAAATAATTTTAAAATAATGATATGTTTTCTGATATTTTTGCTCCTTCTTTACCTGCCAATCTTCATAGGTCTAATTGTGCTGATTTTATCTTGTTCCTTCAGTCTTATTCAGTTGTTGGTGCCGTTATGCTTTGATCGCTAAATTAGAGAAGAAGCCTAATTGATTTCCTAGTATGACTGTATGTTTTACTTCCATATAAATGATAGTATGCATTGCTTAAAAATCACAAATAGATGCACATCAGTCACAGAAAAGGTTAATTACATCCTCAGGACATCATACAACTGAAAACAATTAAAGCAGACAGAATCCGTTTTAATAAATCTCATTAAACTCATTAAAATTAGCCCGTTATTTCCAGTCATCAGCCTCATCATTACTAATTCTCAAGAACGCATCTAGACTGCCATCTTTCTATAATTCAGAAAGTATTATATAATGAGACTGGTCTTCCTGCTAAAATTGATGGATTACAGTAGGTTCAAAATTCTGCAGCCAGCATTCTGACTTTGACCAATGCAATAATCTCTGCATCCTTTAGTTTGCTCACTTCATTGTACCTTTATAAAACTGCCAGACTCTGTCCAGTATAATCAGCTCCCTAGATGTACATGAAATCTCACATTATTTGTTTCTCATAATTCACACATCAAGTCATCAAGTCGCATACTTACAACATACAAAGGCATCCATTTTTTGATAAAAAATTGTTAAATAAGTAACTCCAGAAAATGAAAGTAGTCCACTGTTTTGCCAAAGCAGAATGATTTTTATTTTGGGACCACCTGAGAGCACCTGCCAGGGCCAAAACCTAAGAGACAAACCATATTTCACCAAGCCAGAAAAGTGAAGTAATAATCAGAATTGTAAATCGGAAAGTAAGTCAGAAAACAGACAGCAAGAATGAAGAGAAGGGCATATTAAGTCTTTAGTTTTATCCAAAACACGGATACCCGTACCATGCATAAATGACCTTCTTAAAGGGTCGTCCTGAAAACATCACACAAGAACGCACCCGGGCACTTCTGGGAATCTGCTTCAGCAATGGGTAACATAAAAGTCACATAATTGAGAAGACAGTCAATATTTAAAAATGGCACAATAAGACATTAAAAAAATACAACTTAGTTAGGATCCAAGACAGGATGAAATAAATGCTTTAATCAAATTCATTGACCACAGAAACCTCAGAATAGCCACCAAAAAGTCCCAAAACCTCCACAGGAAAATGTAAAAAAATTAATAAGGGACACCAATCACAATACCCACAAACACAGAATCAAATTTTTGTTTTGAAGACAGGAGTCTTGACCAATTAATGAGGAGGAAAGGTGGGTCTTTAACTCAAAAGTGTGAAAGGGCTTCCTGTTTGAGGTCTATTTTTTCCATGGACACTTTTGATATTGTTTGCTGTTGTCTAGCTTTGGTCACCATTATGTCACCTTCTATAAAACTCTTTGTTATGTCCATTCTTCTCAAAAATATGTGATTAAATGTTTTCTTGAGCATCACTAGAAAGTGCATGGGATAGTAACATATAAAAATAATTTTTGGGTGGAGTAGTCCTTAATACTTTGTTTTGTGTTTGTTTGGACTATGTTCTTCTATGCTTTGTAGTATGTATTGTGATGGTATGCTTAGTAAGAGGCACTTTATTGAGGAAACCTAATACTTTTTCTAAAGGCTGCTTTAAATTTATACTCTTCTTAGCAGTCAACCAAACATAAAATATCAAAGAGACATTTATTTGTAATAGTTTACACTGACTGCTTTGATTATTGTGTTTCAATCTGCCTTTCAGAATACAAGTTACTGATGGAATCCAGGCCTTGACGTTGAATGTTTATTTTACAGTCTAATATTTTTGGAATTCAGATATTATGTGCATATAAGTAGTTTGTTAATGGGGAAATGACACATATTTATTGATATTGTAAAAGCAGTAAAATGTTGCCTAAGACATTAAGACATGTGAATTTGTACATTATACACCTTTTACCAAATCATGCACTATAATTAAATCTAACTTCTAGCGTAGTTAATTATTTTTTACTTGTGTTGAAAATTGTCAGTAATGTATTTGAGAATATTTGACTTTAAACACTTCCAGCCTCATGGTTTACTAATTTTGATACAGTCATGTCATCAGCTGCAAAGAATTGCTCAAACAAGAAGAAAGATCTGAGTCAGGCAAATAGGTTGACTAATCACAGTGAACAGACAAACTGCACAATATATAAAAGGGTCTCCAAAAAGATATCAGGCTGGAGCTAAGATGTCAACTACTCCATTCAGGGCCATGAAAACTCTCCTGCTTGCTGCTGTCTTAATGCTTTCCTTCACCAAGTCAGCCAGGGCCATTCCCATTCTAAAACCTACACCAAATGAGGAAAGCCGAAAAGACTTGGACATAGCAAGGGTATGTGGAAACATCTTATCTCTTAAGTTCACTAAATGTCGCTCGTTCAGGTATTTACAAAGGAAAGAAAATAATTGAATTTAGTAATTTTATAATAGATTTCAATAAATAAAAAACCTTTAATTCAGAGAACTATCTCTATTAATAGTATATTGAAAATATAACTTTGTAATAGATAGGGCAACCCTATAAATTAAAATTACACGTTTTAATTATAAAGTGTAAGAACATTAGGAAATCTACTTCATTAATCTAAAATATAATTATTCCTTTCTTTGTTTTCTTATTTTTCAGTAAAGGTCTAGGCTTTAGTTATCCTTCTCAAAGATACTATTATACAGTATTATAATGGATACAAATTTTAACGAAAATAAACAATACTGCTGTTAAAAGTTTAGCCTGTTTAATAAAAAAAGGTTAGAAAAGTTCCGACCTAGAATAACAAGTTATAATTCCTAATATTGGGAATGAGCAAATGACACATCTGCACATCATTGTCTCTGAATTAGGAATATCTTCAGAATTTCTACAACCTGACAACTACTACCACCAGAAGCAAGCATTCCATACATTTAAAACTTAAAGAAATGCAAGCTTTCTTTGGTCTTAAAGTGACTGGCAAATTGGATTCAGGCACCATGGAAGTCATGAAGAAACCAAGATGTGGCATGGCTGATTCTGAAAATTTTAGAGCTGCAGGCCAAATGTCCAGATGGAACAAATACAGCTTAACGTACAGGTAAATCAAACAGCAGACTCATTCCATCAAGAGCATGGTGTTCCTATTGGTCTTTCAGTACCAAAGCACATTTGAAACAAACATTGATAGAGCAAACACAATAATGTCAACTCAAAGAAAAAAAACAGCCTTCATATGAGTAGAGTTACCTTTACGCTTTACTATATTTACTCTTGTTACTGATTGCAGGATTTTGAACTACACACCTGATTTGGATAGAGGAAGTGTAGACTACGCATTTCATAATGCCTTCCTGGTGTGGAGCTACGTCACTCCATTGAGGTTCA
Source organism: Polypterus senegalus (assembly GCF_016835505.1). Lineage (NCBI taxonomy): Eukaryota > Metazoa > Chordata > Cladistia > Polypteriformes > Polypteridae > Polypterus > Polypterus senegalus. The sequence continues at coordinate 122,976,631 of NC_053155.1, read as the reverse complement.
CTCAAGTTTTCAGTGGGGCTGCTGACATTCTGATTATGTTTCAGACAGGATGTAAGTGCTCTTTTTTTTAAAGATGGTCAAATGATTTAGAAGAGCTGTTAAGGAATGTTGTTTTAGAATGATGGTACATTAGTAATTTCAGTCCTAACTACGTTCTGTGTAAAATCCACCTATTACAGTATAGAATTTCTCAAATTAAGATTACATCTTGCCTGAAGAAGGTGCCTGAGTTGCCTAGAAAGCTTGCATATTGTAATCTTTTTAGTTAGCCAATAAAAGGTGTCATTTTGCTTGTCTCTTTTCTACATTCAGGTAACTCTAGAAACTTCCAAACATGTGTTTTAGGCTAACTGACAACTTAAAACTGGCATGTTGTGTTAATGTGACATTATTTTCTTTTCAGAATAAGTTCCTGCCTAGAACCCTTGCTGCTGTGATAATGTCCACCTCTCCAGAATAGAGTAACAGAAAGGGACAGAAATGAAAGGGTGTTTTGAATCTCAGAACAGTCCGATTGGCTTTATTATATGTTCCTAGAATTACCGTTGAGGAGGATTGGGTTTTCATGCACTGGGGAAAATGACATAAAACTGAACATTAGTTTTTACTGTTTCAATAATGAGAAAAACCTAGACTACCTTTTGTGATTAGTATTTCAATGTTTTACATTGGCACAGTGCAAATACACTGTTTTGAAATATGTCTTACATTTATACAGTGGTTTAGTTAAGTGACTTGTGGGGTCACCAAGACTAGCAGCTGAACCTGTACCTTCAAAGCTACACGTTTAACTCCTCTATGTTTTATTGCCAGCTTCAAAGATTCAAAAGTATTGCTATAATTACAAAATGTCCATAATTAATAAATTACTACTGCTTTGGATGTTAGATCATGGAGACTATTTTCCATTTGATGGACCCTATGGAACTCTGGCCCATGCTTTTTATCCTGGAACCATGAATCAAGGTCACGTACACTTTGATGAAGATGAAAACTGGAGTATTGGTGAGCAAGGTGGGTCATTAACATGCGCACGACATGAAAGTGGGTAATAAAAGCAGTACGAAAAAAAATCGCACTGTAACCTTTATAATCAGTGTAAGGTTTGTATTTTAATCACTCACAAGAAGGAACTAAATACCAAATATATTATTCTGTTTGTTTCAGAATAGCAGAATGAGTACTACTAAGACATCGAGTTGTAAATAGAGCAGAACAAAGCTCGGATGGAAAACGTTAAATAAATGCCATTATAAACATAATAAAAATGTGTACCTAATTAAAACTTTTTACCATTATGTCAATAAACTAAATAAAAAGATTCTGAGAACTCTAACACACATGCCTAATTTTAAAACATTTTTGCAGGTATAAACTTGTTCATTGTGGCTGCACATGAAATTGGCCATTCTCTGGGTCTTCGTCATTCTTCAGATCCTAATGCCTTAATGTATCCAACATACAGTTATAAAGACCCAAATGGATTTCTGCTTTCACAAGATGACATTCGAAGGATTCAGGCTTTATACGGTAAGTCAATTAAATCACATATTTTTATTTTCCACCCTACATTCCAACACTTACATTTAATGATAGCTGATTAACTGTAAATGCTTAACAATTTGTATGCAAACATTTTTTTGCAAAGACGTTCATGCTAGGGACCAAAAAATATATATTTGTATTATAAAAGAAAATAAATTACAACAACTGTAAATGGGAGAAAAGACAGTGAAAGAGTCAGCAATATAATGAGTATTTTATTTGAGGTAGAAATTATTTGGTTCCCCTTAGGGCTCATTTTTTACTTTTGACAAAGAAGCACAGTGAAATTATTCTCAAAGTAAAAATTGTCCAATTACCGTTGAGTAGATGTTGAGATTTATTTGGGGAGTTCCTCTATGAACTTTAATTTAAAACTCTTTACAAATTAATAAAAATCTTTCTGAATAGTCACTTATTATACATTCTTAAAAATGTGTTCAGCTTAAAAAACACTAAATTCTCATAAAACATCTTAAATAAATGTCAACAACCAGTATATTCATGAATTGGAACATTCATTAAGTATGTTTCTGCGGTAGGCTGGCGCCCTGCCCGGGGTTTGTTTCCTGCCATGTGCCCTGTGTTGGCTGGGATTGGCTCCAGCAGACCCCCATGACCCTGTAGTTAGGATATAGTGGGTTGGATAATGGATGGATGGATTAAGTATGTTTTCGTTTCTTAATTTTGTTTCCGGAAACATTGTATTGCTAATATGTTTTGCCTTTATTTAATTTCAGGGTGAAGAAAATGAAGTGCTGAAAAGAAAGGAGCACGTCCCACCTGGAGCATATTAAAATTAAATGTTTCAATTCTACCTTTTATTTTACCTTTTTATTGCTTTGTATTGAATAAATTGCTTTGTAAACATCATGTAATAGTATGCATATTCGGTTAACAATGCAATAAACATTTTCAAAAAGTAAACTCAAAGTTTCAATTCAAATGAATAGATCCCACAAACTCAATAATTTATGTGGTGTAACTTATGTCTTAACTTTTCTTTTCAAACATTATAAATAAAAAAAATGGGCAGTTTTCGTCTTGAGCGGGGTATTACTGTTTATTGTGCCTGCCTATATTCACATGACAGCTATAAGCAACTCAAATTTTCTGTTTGATTGTTCAAATTCAGTTTTGCATACAACCCAGATTGGATATGAATGTGTACAGATATCCATCCTGAATGTGTTTCTCATGCATATAATTAATAAAGACAAATACATCAGGCTAATGTGACTTAATAGATAAATAATTAATAAATACCAACAACATGCTTGGTGATGTGCTACATTACATGGTTTACAGTGTAGGAAGTCTGTGAGTTCGTCAGCTTGTCATGGAAAGGAAGGGAAATACAGGTTAAATGGGTGGTTTAAATGTTTAATAGATTGTCTGACAAATTCAGAATGTTGAGTGGGGACATCTGATTATCTGTGACAATGTCTATGCACATAACTCCATTTATTTTCAAAAAGAAAAAAAAAATCACAAAATATGGAGAAAGTTACACAAACCAGAAAAAAGTCAGGAGGAAAACACTACTTTAGCTATCTAGCTATACAAAGTTTACACAGCTAGATACACACTATCCATATTTATCACATAGATGGCTAGATTACAACAATTACATTTCTTTAATAAGCAAAAAGAAACAAAAAACCCAAAGCCAGGCCATCCAACTGTAACTCTCCATACCTTGCTCTGCAAAAACCCAAATCCTTCTCCTTTCACATACACTCTCCAACCTAAAACCCAAAGAAGCTTCTTTTACAATCTACACCCCACCCACAACCCAGGTGATTTATCCTGTATTTATCTAACCTAGGGAGTTTCTACTACAGTATATAAACATGAGTAATAAGAAAGGGGGTCAGAAAGAAATGGAAAAGAAACTACACCAAAGTCTAGACAGGCATCAGGCCCAAGTGCAAGTGCAAGGTACGGCCATTCAGAGACTGACCTGGAACTGGCAGGGGAAAGCACAGTCTTCCCAGGCATTGTTCCACTGCATTATTTGCAGTCGAGAGCGAAAATGGGAGCGAAGGTGCAAGCAATGTAGGTCACGATAGCTCGTCGATTCCAGAAGATCACTTGAAACTAGAAATGGCCTTGCAGTCTGTGCTTTCATCTACTCCTCACAAGCCAGAAGCATCGGCTGTAATGGGGGTAGCCACTTCACCCGTAGAGCACAAAAGCCAAAATGATTTCTCCGAACTGAAGGAAATGATCACAGCATTGGCCAAGGCCATAAGTGAGCTCAAGAAAGACATTCCGAAAGACATTCAGAAAAATATGAAGAAATAAATAAATGGCTTGCTCAAGACAATCGAGAAGACAAACGAGAAGCTGCGGCTGGAGCTGCAAGAGATGGAGCAGGAATATAAAGACTTGTAAAAACGTATATAATGTATAATCGCTTTGATGCAGTCTTAAAAGATATGTTGAGAAAAATTGAGGAACACATTCAGGAAAATGTGTCTAAACTGACAGAACTTGCCGATCAGCTGGAAGACGTTAAGCAGACATTCATGGCTCGAATTGAAACAGCGGAACAATTGGCATCTAACGCAGATGGAAAAGCTATAGCTGCGAATTCTGAATGCAAAAAACTCGGAGAGTTGCGGCTCTGGAAGATGAATGCAGAAGGAATAATATTAGAATCGACGGTCTACCTGAGAACCGTGAAAGTCCAAAGCCAGTGAAATTCGTAGCTGATCTATTCTCAAAAATAATTGGAGAGAACTTTAAATCAGGTACCGAGATAGTGGCAGGTCATTGCATACGTGGATCAAATACCTCTAAACCTAGGTCTTTAATTGTCTGCTTCGAGAGATTACAATTTAAGCTTAATGTAATGCCACTTCTCAGACACAAACAAGAGATTATATTTGAAAATAACCACATTTGTACTTTCCCTGATTTCTCACCCTCAACAGCTGCTAAGCGTGTAGCTTTTTACAACATTAAACAGCGGTTACGGAAAGCCGATATCAGATACAGCCTCTTGTATCCTGCCAAACTGAAAGTGGATATTAAAGACAAATATCACATCTTCTCCTCCAAGGAGGAAGCAGAAAAGGAGTTAAGAAAGCATACAAAAGTGAGTCGCATTCTATCATGGTATTGCAAGAAGATGTTACCAGCTGTCTGATCTGCTTGCAATGATACAGGTACCATAATTATACAGTCTTTTTTCTTCTTGGACACTTTTTGTTTATGTTTTAATTATAATTACATGCGTATGTGTGGAAGAAATTACAGTAGTTCTTTCTTTTTTTTTATTTTGGTTTTTAAGTATTCTAAAGGAGACTGTTTAACATCATAACCTTGGTTTATTGTTATTGTTATTATTGCATTAGGGTTTACTATGCTTATTTAGGGCCACTTTTTAACACCATTTCCTGAGTTTACTGTCTTAATATTTCAAGACTGCTGATGATTATAATTTATGCTTATAGTCTGTCGATGATTATATTTTATGCTTAAAGTATTTAGACTTTATCGGCAATAGATATCTCTACTTTTTAATCCTCAAATGCCGCTAATTATAACTTCCAACGTAACAATAGGCTGCATGGCAATAACTTGTAGTAAAATTGGAAATTAAGGTTAAAGCTGTCTCACTTCCTGTTAAGACTACAAAATGACATCAAAAATTCATAATCAATGTCTCCGTGATCGGACAGTTAACTTTGTGAGCTGGAATGTTAAAGGCCTGAATCACAAATTAAAGAGAAAGAAAGTATTCTCTCACCTGATAGGTCTACACAATAAAATTGTATTTTTATAGGAGACCCACTTATTAAGCAAAGATCAGTTCCGGCTGCAAAAAGACTGGACTGGCCAAATGATCCATTCCAGCTTTGAAAAGAAAACTAGAGGTGAGGGAATTCTTATACATAGAACAGTCATATTTGTAACATCAGATGTAGTATTCCTGAAGGTAGATATGTGATTGTCATGGGCAACTTATTTAACTGTAAATTGATTTTGATAAATGTTTATGCACCCAATGTCGATGATAGGGAATTCATACAAACTGTATTTGCATCTATTCCCAATGTGAACACTCAGAAAATTATAATGGCTGGGAACTTTAATTGTGTTTTAAATCCACTCAGATAGGTCTCCTGTCACAGGGAGGATGACATCTAACACTGCAAAGACAATTACACACTTTTTAACTGACCACACCCTATCAGACCCCTGGAGGTTTCTAAACTCAAACTCAAGAGCATATTCCTTCTACTCACCAGTGCATCATTGCTACTGAAGAATTGATTATTTCTTTATAGATACTAATTTCTTGCCAGCAATTAGAACTTGCAAGTACAACACTATTGTTATTTCTGACCATGCCCCTCTGATCTTGGAGCTAAAATCATTATGCCCCACATGCTCATCTCACAGATGGCGTCTTAACCCACTTCTATTAGCAGATGAGAACTGTACAGAATTTATATCAAAACAAATCAGTTTCTTCCTACAGACAAATACATTCTCAGAGGTCTCTGCAGGAATACTCTGGGAAACTTTAAAGGCCTTTTTAAGAGGACAGATTATTTCAGATCTTTCCCACGGAAATAAATTAGAAACCAAGAAGGTATCAGAGCAAACCAGCAAAATTACTAGAATAGATCAAGAAAATGCCAGTTGTCCAAGTGAAGCTCTTCATAGGAAAAGACAGGATCTGCATTCAGAGCTCAACCTCTTAACAACCAAAGAAACTGAACAACTCATTTTTAAATCAAGAAATCATTACTTTGAACACGGAGAGAAAGCTAATAAGCTCTTAGCTCAACAAATCCACAAGCAAGAAGTTTGAAATACAATCCCAGCAATCACCAACACGAACAAAGATAAAATCATTGACCATAAAAATATAACACACACATTTAGAGACTACTATAAATCCTTATATTCTACTGAGTTAAAAGAAGACAAAACACAATCTAATGCATTTCTGGATACATTACAGATACCACAAATAGATACTTTTATTGCAGAGGAATTGGATACACCTCTGGTGCTATCAGAATTACTAGATGCTATAAAGTCACTTCAGAGCTGGAAAGCAGCAGGCCCTGATGGCTACCCTGTCAAATTTTATAAGAAATTCACCACTCAGCTAGGTCCACTCTTATTAGAAACATTTACAAAAGCTACAGACAATCAAATTCTACCTCAAACTCTTCACCAAGCAATAATTACCGTCTTTCCTAAACAAAACAAGGACATATTACAGTATGCATCATACAGACCAATTTCACTTCTAAATAATGATGTTAAGATACTCTCCAAAGTCCTAGCTAGAAGGATGGAAAAAGGTCAAACTGGATTTATTAAAGGCTTAGCTTAGCTTCCAATCTCCGACGCCTGTTTAATGTAATATATTCACCTGCAAAGTCAAACACCCCAGAATTATTATTATCGTCGGATGCAGAAAAAGCATTTGATATGATTGAATGGAACTACCTTTTCACTACATTAGAGAAATTTGGGTTTGGCCTGAATATTTGTGCATGGATCAAACTACTGTATACCAATCCAGAAGATTCAGTTTGTATTAACAACATTTTCTCAGACTACTTTAAACCAGAATGTGCTACCAGACAAGGATGCCCCTTGTCACCACTGCTATTTGCAATCGCCATTGAACCACTGGCAGTCCACTGTCGAAATGCTTATCTGATAAAGGGATCATCAGAGAAGGACTGAAACAGAAAATTTCTATATGCAGATAATATGGTTTTGTATATATCAGACCGACAAAATATTATGCCTGCAGTCTTAACAGCACTTACAGAGTTTGAAAAGATCTCTGGTCTCAGAATTCATTGGAATAAAAGTGTGCTCTTTCCAGTGAATTCTCAAGCATGCAATATTAAATTGGACACCTTCCCTTTTATTATTGCAGATCAGTTTAAATACCTTGGGGTAAATATCATAAGTAAAAATAAAGCTCTTTATCAACAAAATTTTGCCATCTGTATGGAAAAATTAAGCAAGACTTGCATAGATGGTCAACCCTCCATCTCACTCTAGCTAGAAGAAATAACGTTGTTAAGATGAATATCCTTCTTAAGCATTTTTTTATTTCAAAACATTCCGATACACATGAATAAATCATTCTTTAAGCAATTCGATTCAACCATAACCTTATTTATTTGGAACCTAAAACATCCACGTATCCAAAGAGTGACTCTACAAAGACCTAAGACAGAACGTGGCATGCCTCTACCTAACTTTCATTTTTATTACTAGGCAGCAAACATACAAGCTATAACAACTTGGACACAAATAGATGAACATACACAGGCTTGGTCCGCAATAGAAATAAAATCCTGCAGTACTTCTCTATATTCCCTACTTTGTGCCCAATAAATTCAAGTTATCGCCAATATACTAATAACCCAATTGTGCTTCACTCACTCTGAATATGGAACCAATGTAGAAAGCATTTTAAGATGGAGAATCTTTTAGCTGTGACACCTCTGCATGAGAACCTCCTTTTTCAACCCTTGCAAACATATGCAGTTTTTAATATATGGAAAAGATTTGGGATTAAATTGCTTAGATATCTTCATATAGACAACATCTTAGCATCCTATGAACAATTACATTCCAAATTTAATTTCTTTCACTATCTTCAAATTTGAAACTTTGTCAAACAGAACCTGCCCAATTTTCCCCATCTCCCACCTTCCTGAATGCTGAAAAAATTATTGCTCAGTCTTGAGGACTCAGGCAGCATTTTTGCAATATATAAAAATATTTTACAGTCCCTCCCTTTCAAAGATCCAAGAGGACAATGGGAAAAGGATCTCTCACTCAACATATCAGAAAAGGAGTAGAAGGTAGCAATACAGAGAATTCATTTGAGCTCTATATGTGCAAAGCATACAATTATTCAACTCAAAATTATATATCGAGCACATCTGTCTCGCTTGAAATTATCCAAAATGTTTCCAGGGCAAGATCCTACCTGTGAATGCTGCAATCAAGCTCCAGCCTCACTGGGTCACATGTTTTGGGCCTGCACCAAATTAACATCATTCTGGACAAAAATTTTTAAGTTCCTTTCAGACAGCCTTGGTGTCACAATCCCTCCTAATCCACTAACAGCTGTGTTTGGTGTTCTTCCAGATGGACTTAAAGTGGAGAAAGACAAACAAACTGCGATTGCCTTCACTACACTATTGGCACACAGACTTATTTTGCTAAACTGGAAGAATCCTAACTCTCCTCTTTTAAGTCAGTGGGTAACTGATGTTTTATATTATTTGAAATTGGAAAATATCAAATTCTCACTTAGAGGATCTTTTTCAAAACCTGACAGGATCTAATCAATAATGTTTTAGAATAAGCTATTAAAGCACCGAGGAAGTAAATTCTCTCCCCATTTCTTTTTTTCTCCATTTATCTCTATCCACCTAATAAACTCATCAATTTATTCATATTTACTATTTTTAAGTTTTAGTCCATTGGCCATGCTATCTTTGGGGGGGTTGATTTCTTTTCAATCCTATGTTTTTGTAAAAACTGATCTATTTGTATGGAATGATTACAATAAAATCAATAAAATTTAGGGCAGTACTCAATTAAGTCATCAGCACCAAATTAGAGTAGAGTTTTATAAAAAGTGAGAAGTCAAGCAAAATCACACCTTTTATTGGCTAACTAAAAAGATTACAATATGCAAGCTTTCCAGGCAACTCAGGTCCCTCCTTCAGGCAAGATGTAATACAGAAACTGGAGTTCCCTGTGTTTATATAGACACAAGGACAGATACAACATTGGAAAAACTTTAAGTGAGTCATCTTAAATGTAAAAAAATAACACACCTCTTCAGGCTAAAATTCATTAAGCAAGAGATGAGAACAATGTATTGGCAAGATCTTTGGATAAGATAACTGTCCAACAAAATCTTATGAAGTTGCTGATGAGTTGTTCAAACCAATGCAGGTCTGTAGTCAGGTTGTCTGTGTCAGTCCAAGAGATGCAAACAATCCTCATATCTGGCCACACAACTCTTGTCTCTATTTAAACCATGTTGCAATGTTTTAAATTTTAGCATAAGTTTCACTTCCCATTCTTTTCTCTCTTGATATGTTCTGAAGTTGCCCATAAGCACTGTGACTTTAAAGTCCCTGCCACAGTGTCCATGACTGTTGAAGTGGGCTGCTACAGGAACATCTGTGTTGCCATGTTTGATATGGAACCTGTGTAAATTCATTCTTTGGAAGAGTGTTTGTCCAGTTTCTCCCATATAGAGTGCAGTGTCAGGACATTTCATACAGAAAAAGAGGCAGACTACATTAGGTCATACCACTGCACAGGACTTGGTGAGTGGGAGTTGGTGATGGTGAAAAACCGGAAAGGAAAACACAGAAAAGTAAAGATTGCAAATTTATTGAAGTGTATGATAATTCTATGCATATGTAGTCTATTAAGGGTAGAACTAAAAAGTACTTATGAAACAAATTAAAAAAGTGGGTTTTTAGAAGTTTTTTTAAATGATCTACAGTGTTAGACTGGCACATCTCTGTTGGTCAAGTATTCCAGATTTTTGGTGCATAACAGCAGAAGGCCACCTCATCACTTCTTTTATTCTTTTCTCTTGTAAACAGACATTTGTTAGAAGATCTAAGTTTATGACTTGGAACGTAGGGGAACAAGAACTCCAAAATATAAGAAGGAGCAAGGTTTAAAGCTTCATATACAATTAGTAAAATTTTAAAGGCAATTCTGAAAGACAATGGTAGCCAATGTAATGGATGCTAACATCAATGTGATGTTCTCAGATATTCTGGCTACGATTCTTGCTGTTGCATTCGTGTTTGACTGCAACTGATTTGTGTCTTTATTAGGTAGGCCAGTTAGTAGTGCATAATTATACTGTACAATATATATTATTTTAAGGATTACATTTGAAAATATCTGTCATTTTTGTGCATTTCAGTATATTTTTAAAATATGTTAACCTCACATGAAAATGTGCAATAGATATCTTATAGTGGTTTCTTATATTGAGACACATGAGATCAAATCACACTGTGAAACAACACATATTTTAAACATATTATTAACCAGCCCCAGGGATGCACAAACCAGTGTGTTTCTTTGTGCCAGTCCCAAGCCCAGATAAAAGGGGAGGGTTACATCAGGAAGGGCATCCGGTGTAAAATTTTGCCAAATCAATATGCGGACAACAATACAAATTTCCATAACGGATTGGTTGAGCCCCGGATTAACAAAAACCGCCACCAGTACAGTTAGCCAACAGGGTGCTGGTGGAAACTGGGCTACTGTTGGCCAAAGAAGGAGAAGAGGGGGGGAGACGTGTGCGGAGGCAGGAAGAGAGGAGGAAAATAAAGAGAGTGGAACTGAGGGTAGGAACTTTGAATGTTGGCAGTATGACTGGTAAGGGGAAAGAGAGTTAGCAGATATAATGGAGAGAAGGAAGGTTGACATATTGTGCGTGCAAGAGACTAAATGGAAATGGAGTAATGCCAGGTGGATCGGAGGTGGATTCAAATTGTTCTATCATGGAGTGGATGGGAGGAAAAATGAGGTAGGAGTTATTCTGAAGGAACAGTATGACAAGAATGCTTTGGAGATGAAAAGAGTGTCAGACAGAGTAATGATTATGAAGCTGGAAATTGGAAGTGTGATGATGAATGTTGTTAGTGCATATGCACAGCAAGTTGGGTATGCAATGGGCGACATAGAAGATTTTTGGAGTGAGTTGGATGAAGTGATGAACAGTGTACCCAAGGGACAGAAAGTGGTGATTGGAGCAGATTTCAATGGGAATGCTGGTGAAGGGAACAGTGGAGAGGAGGAGGTGATGGACAGGTATGGTGTCAAGGAGAGGAATGAAGAAGGTCAGAGGATAGTGGATTTTGTTAAAAGGATGGACATGGCTGTGGTTAATATGTATTTTAAGAAGAGGGAGGAACATAGGGATAGATTACATCCTATGCAGAAGAGTTGATCTGAAGGTGATTGAAGACTGAAAAGTGGTGGCAGGGGAAAGCATAGTTAAGCAGTATAGGATGGTGGTCTGTAGAATGACATTGGAGATCAAGAAGAGCAAGAAGAGTGAGGGCAGGGCCAAGGATCAAATGGTTGAAGTTGAAAAAGGAAGACTGCAAGGTTGAGTTTTGGGAGGTGGAGAGACAGGCACTGGGTAGCAGTGAAGAGTTACCAGAGAGCTGGGAAACTACAGCAGATGTAGTAAGGGTGACAGCAAGAAGGGTGCTTGGCGTGACATCTGGAAAGAGGAAGGATGAAAAGGAAACCTGGTGGTGGAATGAGGAAATACAAGAAAGTATACAGAGGAAGAGGATGGCAAAGAAGAAGTCAGAGAGATGCAGAAAGTAGACAAGAGTACAAGGAGATAAGGCGCAAAGTGAAGAGAGAAGTGGCAAAGGCTAAGGAAAAGGCGTATGATGAGTTGTATGTGAGGTTGAACACTAAGGATGGGAGAAAAGGACCTGTACCAATTGGCTAGACAGAGGGACCGAGCTGAGATGTGCAGCAGGTTAGGGTGATAAAAGTTAAAGATGGAAACATACTCACAAATGAGGAGAGTGTGTTGAGCAGATGGAAAGAGTACTTTGAGAGGCTGATGAATGAAGAGAACAAGAGAGAGAAGAGGTAGGATGATGTGGAGATAGTGAACCAGGAAGTGCAATGGATCAGCAAGGAGTAAGTAAGGATAGCTATGAAAAGGATGAAAAATGGAAAGGCCGTTGGTCCAGATGACATACCTATGGAAGCATGGAGGTGTTTAGGAGAGATGGCAGTGAAGTTTTTAACCAGATTGTTTAATGAAATCTTGGAAAGTGAGAGGATGCCTGAGAAGTGGAGAAGTGGAGAAGAAGTGTACTGGTGCCGATATTTCAAAATAAGGGGGATGTTCAGGACAGCAGTAACTACTGGGGAATAAAATGCATGAGCCACAGCATGAAGTTATGGGAAAGAGTAGTGGAAGCTAGGTAAAGAAGTGAGATGATGATTAGTGAGCCGCAATATGGTTTCATACCAAGAAAGAGCATCACAGATGCAATGCTTGTTCTGAGGTTGTTGAAGGAGAAGTTTAGAGAAGGCCAGAAGGAGTTGTATTGCGTCTTTGTGGACCTGGAGAAAGCATATGACAGGGTGTCATAGAGAAGAGCTGTGGTATTGTATTAGGAATTGAGTGGCAGAGTGGCAGAGAAGTACATAAAAGTTGTACAGGATATGTACGAGGGAAGTGTGACAGTGGTGAGGTCGGCGGTAGGAGCGACGGATGCATTTAACAAGTAGGTGGGATTACATCAGGGATCAGGTCTGAGCCTGTTCTTATTTGCAATGGTGATGGACAGGTTGACAGACAAGATTAGATAGAAGTCACCATGGACTATGATGTTTGCTGATGACATTGTGATCTGTAGCGATAGTAGGGAGCAGGTTGAGGAGACCCTGGACAGGTGGAGATATGCTCTAGAGAGGAGAGGGATGAAGGTCAGTAGGACAAGACAGAATACTGTACATGTGTATAAATGAGAGGGAGGTCATTGGAATGGTGCGGATGCAGGGAATAGAGTTGGCGAAGGTGGATGAGTTTAAATACTTGGGATCAACAGTACAGAGTAATGGGGATTGTGGAAGAGAAGTGAAAAAGAGAGTTCAGGCAGGATGGAACAGTTGGAGAAGAGTGTCAGGAGTGATTTGTGACAGATGGATAACAGCAAGAGTGAAAGGGAAGGTCTACAGGACGGTAGTGAGACCAGCTATGCTATATGGGTTGGAGACAGTGGCACTGACCAGAAAGCAGGAGACAGAGCAGATATGCAATGGCTGTGACAAGGATGGATAGGATTAGAAATTAGTACATTAGAGGGTCGGCTCAAGTAAGACGGTTAGGAGACAAAGTCAGAGAGGCGAGATTGCGTTGGTTTGGACATGTGCAGAGGAAAGATGCTGAGTATATTGGGAGTAGGATGCTAAGGATAGAGCTGCCAGGGAAGAGAAAAAGAGGAAGGCATAAGAGAAGGTTTATGGATGTAGTGAGAGAGGACATGCAGGTGATAAGTATAACAGAAGAAGATGCAGAGGATAGAAAGATATGGTAGAAGATGATCCGCTGTGACAACCCCTAACGGGAACAGCTGAAAGAAGAAGAAGAAGATTAACCTAGTACAGGTGAGTAATGACATTTTAAATTGAAGTCAATGTATGCTGGCAGAGCTATTGACTTGCATTATTTCAGTGAGTTACAAGGAAGTAAAAAGAAATTGGAATCATTGGAAAAACTGGGTTTAGTATTTTCTAGGAAAGAAGATAAGGCATGAATGATCTGCCTTGAGTCTGGACACATAGTATATTGCATGTCTTTAATATATTTGAAAATATGAATGTTACAATATAATTTTTATATTTCAAATATAATTCTAAAAAACACTATATATTAGAAGTACATATATGTTAAATTATATTGAAAGGTACAACATTTTCACATATTTTATGAGTTTTCACAAGAATGAACTGGAGACATCAAAGGTTTGGGGCAGCCACCTTTATATTATTGCTGGCTGCAAATGGGTAAATTGGTTGCGTTGTTCACTGATCAGAGTCCAAAACAGAACTGATTTAATAATGTAAAGCTGGCAACTTTAAAAGATGAGACAGGTAGTGACATCATCATGCACCAGAACTGGAAGTGTCGTCATCGTGGGCACCAGAGCTGGAGGTTACATCTTCATGGGCACCAGAAAGGTGTGGGATTTCCCACGAATGGTCTACAGAGTATCGAGAGAGAGAGAAAGACAGTGCACTTCGCCATCCCCTGGTCTGGCGTGGAACTATCATTATTCAAGTCCTTTAGCTGACTCCCATGCGCACATGTGTGATAGAGTATATTGTATGTTTTTGCTAGTGAAGGTATGCTTCCATTTGTGATATGACAGACTGGCTCAGTCTCAGCTCTCTACTCTGGTGTGAGGCTGGACTTTTCACTCTCCAAATAAACATATTAAAATGGTAGTGCTTTGATACTACAGCATAATGTTCTAAAGTACTCTATTAAATTATAGCTTTACATTTTCAAGGATGTAATTTAGACTCCCAAATCTGGGGATTTGCTCCTGGCACTCTTGCTTTTAATCTTCAGTCAGTGTTGCCAGGTCTATGGATTTCTCACCCAAATGAACTATTTTTGGTCGTCATCTGTGAGAAAAAAATGGGCTTTTGTGGGTCCCATTTTTTGGGCTACTTTTTAAAAAACAGTGCACTATCTTTGGCTATTTTTAAATCCCCCTCAATTAATTTTTACCTTTTTCTCCATTCATCTGGCACCCTTTCCCCTTGTATTATATTATTTACCATTCTAAAATCCTCACTTCCACCATTATATGATGGTATATACCCATTGTAGCACTCTGAAAATAGAGTTGCTAAGTCCATGGGTTTCCCACCTAATTGGGCTATTTTGAAAATACAGTTGCAGGTAAATATTATGAGGTCGCAGGTTGCAGGTTTTTGGGCTGCTTTCACAAGTTCCTGTACTGTTCCTGTAAGGGGAAACGGAAATTAATTCTTATAGTGAAAGTGGCTCAATCCTGAATAATACTGAACTCAGAGACAGACGTACATGGAGAGTGCGCCCATCTACGTGATGTCAATACCCAGTAATGTTAGCTACGGTTATAAAGACAACAAGCGAAACCACTGCTTTCTGTATGTGATTTGACTGAGATCAAGGCACTACTAATTGGCTGACATCATATAAAAACACAAACAAGAGAAACAGGGACAAGGAGAAGTGAGCGAGACAGAGGCAAACCTACACACATTGCAAGGTAAAAGAGTGAGGTTAGCTTGCTATCTCAAATTAATTGCCAGTAGGCTAGCCTAACAATGCCAGGTAAATGGGGAAAATATGGGAAAGTACTGCAAGGATTATGAAAAAGAAAGAGGTTTAAGCGAATGGATTAGAAGTATTCCACATGATGACAGCAAAGCAAATAAATATGGGCACATCATAATGATCTGGTTTTCTCTGGCGCAAAAGAGAAGCATAAAAAAATGCTGCACCATGCCAGAACACTGTTTGATAACAGCCAGAGCCGGACTGACATTTACAATCAGTGGGAGCTTTCCTGGTGGCCTGTTGCATGGCCTGACCTGGCATTCAGAGCAACCAATGAAATAAACTAATGGTGAAATTATATAATGTTATTATACTGGAAAACGAGCAGGCATTATTGCTCTGTAGTGGGACCAAATCCTTTCGGTTTAACGTTTCTTGTTTTTGTTCAAGTCAAGTTTTGACTTTGTTTATGTTTCATGCTCTGACACTTAAACAGGAGCGCTATGATGAGAGGTGCATACATCTGGTGCTTTTGTGATTAAGGTTATATATGAAGATTGTTTAAAAATTTATTATATACTTTGAATTATATTTGGATGTTGTATGGGTTTTTGGTATTTGTTACACAATACATTTTTTTTTATGAATCTGGCAACCCTAACCTTAATGCTCCTGCAATCTTGGATCCCAGGTGGCTACATAAGGAACCCATGTACTCTCTACCAGGGCACCTGGTTCTGTGGCATTTTGAACCCAAAGGCATTACTATAGTAAGAAAAATAACTTTGAAAGTAGTTTAATTATCAGGTGCTTAGAAATGCTTGATAGGTCAACATGGTATACAAGATTATATATTGACTCTCCTACCCTGCCTGATGCAGGTTTGTTTTTGTTGTGCAGCACTCTTGTAATAAATTGCACCACTTTTTTCCCCAACACTTTTGTCTGTGTTTCATGTTTCCTCTGATCCTGTTCAGTCCATAAACTTCATGATATCCATAGTGCAATCTGGTGCCACATTCCCGTTACACAGCATATCACAAGCACATGGATAGACAGATAATGTCACACAGTTGGGGATCCTTATGGGGAAAATCATAAAACACTCTGAGACAAAGATAATATCTGCAGACTTCACACAGACAGAGCCTTTTCCAAGATTCTGCATGTTACAGTATGCTCAATATGGTCAGTAAATAACTAAGATTCTTACACTAAACATAGACTTAACATATAAAAAATTAAAAATATAAATTTATAAGAAACAATACCCAAATTATATGCAGTTGTGGAGTATAATTTATAAAAAAAAAATCAATTTTGATGCATAATGAGGATTTATCCCTGTACCATTTTAACTGTTTATTAATTTATGTATGTATTTTTATTATTTTACACTGACTTTTTTATTACAGGAATATCAAATTCTGTGAAATGGGGATATGATAAATTTCACTACTTAAATGCCAAGACTAAAGAAAGGTTTAGTCACAAGCTACATGAGGGAACAGATGGCAGTGCCACCTACTTAAATAAAAGGAGAATTAGCTGAGCAAGTCACAATCACTATATATTTAGGAATACAGATCAGTGATCAATTAAAAAATCACAAATTTACCTATCTCCTCCTTGAACCGTCACCTTATCGTGGTGGAGGGGTTTGCGTGTCCCAATGATCCTAGGAGCTATGTTGTCCGGGGCTTTATGCCCCTGGTAGGGCCACCCAAGGCAAACTGGTCCTAGGTGAGGGATGAGACAAAGAGCGGTTCAACAAACCTCCAATGATGAAAACCTTTGGACGACGCTTTCCCTTGCCCGGACGCGGGTCACCGGGGCCCCCTCTGGAGCCAGGCCTGGAGGTGGGGCTCGATGGCGAGCGCCTGGTGGCCGGGCCTGCACCCATGGGGCTCGCCGGGCACAGCCCGAAGAGGTAACGTGAGTCCTCCTCCCCATGGGCTCACCACCTATGGGAGGGGCCAAGGAGGTTGGGTGCAGTGTGAGTTGGGTGGTGGCGAGGCGGGACCTTGGCGGTCTGATCCTCGGCTACAGAAACTGGCTCTTGGGACGTGGAATGTCACCTCTGAAGGGAAGGAGCCTGAGCTAGTGCGCGAGGTGAGAGGTTCCGCTAGATATAGTCGGACTCACCTCGACGCACAGCTTGGACTCTGGAACCAATCTTCTCGAGAGGGGCTGGACTCTCTACCACTCTGGAGTTGCCCCCGGTGAGAGGTGCCGAGCAGGTGTGGGCATACTTATTGCCCCCACTGGAGCCTGGGCATTGGGGTTTACCCCGGTGGACGAGAGGGTGGCCTCCCTCCGCCTTCGGGTGGGGGGAAGGGTCCTGACTGTTGTTTGTGCGTATATACCAACAGCAGTTTGGAGTATCCACCCTTTTGGAGTCTCTGGAGGGTTGCTAGAGGGCATACCTTCTGGGATTCCCTCGTTTTGCTGGGAGACTTCAATGCTCACGTGGGCAATGACAGTGAGACCTGGAAGGGCGTGATTGGGAGGAATGGCCCCGATCTGAACCCGAGCGGTGTTTTGTTATTGGACTTCTGTGCTCGCCATGGATTGTCCATAACGAACACCATGTTCAAGCATAAGGGTGTTCATATGTGCACTTGGCACCAGGACACCCTAGGCCTCAGGTCGATGATCGACTTTGTGGTCGGTCGCCGGACTTGCGCCATATGTCTTGGACACTCGGGTGAAGAGAGGGGCGGAGCTGTCAACTGATCACCACCTGGTGGTGAGTTGGCCGATGGTGGGGAAGATGCCGGTCAGACCTGGTAGGCCCAAACGTGTTGTGAGGGTCTGCTGGGAACGGCTGGCAGAGTCCCCTGTCAGAAGTAGCTTCAACTCCCACCTCCGCAGAACTTCAACCACGCCCCGAGGGAGGTGGGGACATTGAGTCCAATGGGCCATGTTCCGTGCCTCTATTGTTGAGGCGGCTGACCGGAGCTGTGGCCGCAAGGGGGGCGGGGCCTGTCGTGGCGGCAATCCCCAACCCGTTGGTGGACACCGCGTGAGGGATGCCGTCAAGCTGAAGAAGGAGTCCTATAGGACTTTTTGTCCTGTGGGTCTCTGGAGGCAGCTGATAGGTACCGCAGGCCAAGCGAACGCTGCTTGGTTGTTGCTGAGGCAAAACTCGGGCATGGGAGGAGTTTGAGAGGCCATGGAGAGCGACTTTGGACGGCTTCGAGGAGATTCTGGTCCACCGTCCGCGCCTCAGGAGGGGAAGCAGTGCAGTGTCAACACCGTATATGGTGGGGATGGTGCGCTGCTGACCTCACTGACGCTAGGGTCGGTGGGAGGAGTACTTCAAGACCTCCTCAATCCCACTAACATGCCTTCCACGAGGAAGCAGAGCCTGGGGACTCTGAGGTGGGCTCTCCCATCTCTGGGACTGAAGTCACCGAGGTGGTCAAAAAACTCCTTGGTGGCAGGGCCCCGGGTGGATGAGATACGCCGAGTTCCTTAAGGCTCTGGATGTTGTAGGACTGTCTTGGTTGACACGCCTCTGCAACATCGCATGGACATCGGGACAGTGCCTCTGGATTGGCAGACCGGGGTGGTGGTCCCCCTCTTTAAAAAGGGGGACCAGAGGGTGTGTTCCAACTATAGAGGGATCACACTCCTCAGCCTCCCTGGAAAAGTCTATTCGGGGTTCTGGAGAGGAGGGTCCGCCGGATAGTGAACCTCGGATTCAGGAGGAACAGTGTGGTTTTAGCCCTGGTCGCGAACAGTGGACCAGCTCTTCACCCTTAGCAGAGTCCTGAGGGTGCATGGGAGTTTGCCCGACCGGTCTACATGTGTTTTGTGGACTTGGAAAAGGCATTCGACCGTGTCCCTCGGGAATCCTGTGGGGGGTGCTCCGGGAGTATGGGGTACCGGACCCCCTGATAAGAGCTGTTCGGTCTCTGTACAACCGTGTCAGAGCTTGGTCCGCATTGCCGCAGTAAGTCGAGCCCGCTTCCAGTGAGAGTTGGACTCCGCCAGGGCTGCCCTTTGTCACCGATTCTGTTCATAACTTTTATGGACAGAATTTCTAGGCGCAGCCAGGGTGTTGAAGGGGTCCGGTTTGGTGGACTCAGGATTGGGTCACTGCTTTTGCAGATGATGTTGTCCTGTTTGCTTCATCAGGCCGTGATCTTCAGCTCTCTGGATCGGTTCGCAGCTGAGTGTGAAGCGGCTGGGATGAGAATCAGCACCTCCAAATCCGAGAGCATGGTCCTCAGCCGAAAAGGGTGGAGTGCCCTCTCAGGGTTGGAGGAGAGATCCTGCCCCAAGTGGAGGAGTTCAAGTATCTCGGGGTCTTGTTCACGAGTGAGGGAAGAATGGAGCGTGAGATCGACAGGCGGATCGGTGCGGCATCCGCAGTGATGCGGGCTCTGCATCGGTCTGTCGTGGTGAAAAAGGAGCTGAGCCGTAAGGCAAAGCTCTCAATTTACCAGTCGATCTACGCTCCTACCCTCACCTATGGTCATGAGCTATGGGTAGTGACCGAAAGAACGAGATCGCGAATACAAGCGGCTGAAATGAGTTTCCTCCGCAGGGTGTCTGGGCTTTCCCTTAAAGATAGGGTGAGAAGCTCAGTCATCCGGGAGGGGCTCAGAGTAGAGCCGCTGCTCCTCCGCATCGAGAGGAGTCAGATGAGGTGGCTCGGGCATCTGATCAGGATGCCTCCTGGACGCCTCCCTGGTGAGGTGTTCCGGGCACGTCCAACCGGGAGGAGGCCCCGGGGAAGACCCAGGACACGCTGGAGGGACTATGCCTCCCGGCTGGCCTGGGAACGCCTTTGGGATTCTCCCGAAGAGCTGGAAGAAGTGGCCGGGAGAGGGAAGTCTGGGCCTCTGCTTGCTGCTGCCCCGCGACCCGACCTCGGATAAGCGGAAGAGAATGGATGGATGGATGGAAATTTACCTATTTAAAAAAACTAAATAAACTATGTTTTCTGTATGAGTTTAGTGTTAACTGCTATATTCTCAAAAAATGCCTGTTTTGATGTACATTTGCCCTAAAATTGCAACATATGAGTAAAGTGGAAAGCTTAGTCATTGGGGTTAGTCAAATGACTGAAACATCAACATGCAAAATATGTCCTTCAGAAGCCTTCTTAAAACCTGTAATCATCCTTGTCATTCCATCAACTGTCAATTGAGATGTTTGATAAGCAATCAAATTGTGCAATGTAGAATAACAAAAGTGGTTATACAAGAGAGCATTTGAACAATCAGCAGATAAGTTGTTTATTGGTGGAAGACCTTAACTGATTAATTAGATTAAATGTTCATGCGTTATAGATCAGCTATGGGTGAAGGTGTCAGAAGGAATGTGTATGGCTTACTGAACAGGTGGATTCTTTACCATTATTTCATGTTGTGTCTATTAACATTAAATACTTACAAGAAAATTATTTTCACATTGTCCGATGAGATCTCCCTTGACCTTAACCATTTTGGTCAGTAACGTGGAGAAGAACGAGTCTACCAAGGCATCAAAAGGAACAGAATCTGAATCAGTAATCCCACACTGACTAGAATTTCACAATCACATTGACAGTGTGCCTTTTCATTGTGAAAGGAGATACATCAAACATGTGAACATTAAATAAGACACCTTATATGGCATTTTCTTGATGAACATCAATTGAAAACAACTGCTGAAACACCTCCCCCCAAAACAGAGAAATACCCAGCTGTTACCATACACCACAAAAACAAAAAAAATCCTGTGTCACTTAAATCAGCTCCTGGGGAGGGTAACAATGGTCTTGAATTTCCTCCATTTGTACACAAACTGTCTGACTGTGGACTGGTGGAGTCCAAACTCTTTAGAGATGGTTTTGTAACCTTTTCCAGCCTGATGAGCATCAGCAACTCTTCTTCTGAGGTCCTCAGAAATCTCCTTTGTTTGTGCCATGATACACTTCCACAAACATGTGTTGTGAAGAACAAACTTTGATAGATCCTTGTTCTTTACATAACACAGGGTGCCCACTCACACCTGATTGTCATTCCATTGATTGAAAACACCTGACTCTAATTTCAACTTCAAACTAACTGCTAATTCTAGAGGTACTTTTGCCAGACACAAATATGTAATATCCGATCGTCTTCCTCAATAAATAAATGACCAAGTATAATATTTTGTCTCATTTGTTTAACTGGTTTCTCTTTATCTACTTTTAGGACTTGAGTGAAAATATGATGTTTTATGTCATATCTATGCAGAAATATAGAAAATTCTAAAGGGTTCACAAACTTTCAAGCACAACTGTAAATGATAGACAGCATTATTTAAAAATCACAAATAGATGCACATCAGCCACAGAAAAGGTTAATGCCTTCCTCAGGGACATCATACAACTGAAAACAATTAAAGCAGACAGAATCCGTTTCGATAAATCTCGACTCATTAAAATTAGCCCGTTATTTCCAGTCATCAACCTCATCATTACTAATTCTCAAGAACACATAAACAGACTACCATATTTATATAAATCAGAAAGTATTGTCAGTGACTGGTCTCATTTTTCATTCTGAGAATGCGTAAAATAACACTTAACGGGTTTACTGCAATAATCTTTTCATGGGTCTTCCTGCTAAAATTGATGGATTACAGTAGGTTCAAAATTCTGCAGCCAGCATTCTGTCTTCGACCAATGCAATAATCTCTACATCCTTCAATTTGCTCTCTTCATTGTACCTTTATCAGACTATATCCAGTACAATCAGATCCCTAGATGTACATGAAATCTCACATTATTTGTTTCTCATAATCCACAAATCAAGTCATCAAGTCGCATACTTACAACATGCAAAGGCATGCATTTTTTCTAAAAGATTGTTAAATAAGTAACTCCAGAAAATGAAAGTAGTCCACTGTTTTGCCAAAGCAGAATGATTTTTATTTTGGGACCGGAAGATGAAATGAGAACAAAACAGAGCACCTGCCAGGGTCAAAACCTAAGAGACAAACCATATTTCACCAAGCCAGAAAAGTGAAGTAATAATCAGAATTGTAAATCGGAAAGTAAGTCAGAAAACAGACAGCAAGAATGAAGAGAAGGGCATATTAAGTCTTTAGTTTTATCCAAAACACGGATACCCGTACCATGCATAAATGACCTTCTTAAAGGGTCGCCCTGAAAACATCACACAAGAACGCACCCGGGCACTTCTGGGAATCTGCTTCAGCAAAGGGTAACACAAAAGTCACATAATTGAGCTGCCATTTAATATTTAAAAATGGCACAATAAGACATTAAAAAAATACGAGTTAGTTAGGATCCAAGACAGGATGAAATAAATGCTTTAATCAAATTCTTTGAGCACAGAAACCTCGGAATAGCCACCAAAAAGTCCCAAAACCTCCACAGGAAAGTGTACAAAAATTAATAAGGGACACCAATCACAATACCCACAAACACAGGATCAAATTTTTGTTTTGAAGACAGGACCCCTGACCAATTAATGAGGAGGAGAGGTGGGACTCAAAACTCAAAAGTGTGAAAGGGCTTCCTGTTTGAGGACAACTTTTTTCATGGACATTTTTGATATTATTTGCTGTTGTCTAGTGTTATGTCACCTTCTACCAAACTCTTTGTTATGTCCATTCCTCTCAAAAATATGTGATTAAATGTTTTCTTGACCATCACTAGAAAATCCATGGGATAGTAACATATAAAAATAATTTTTGGGTGGAGTAGTCCTTAATACTTTGTTTTTGTGTTTGTTTGGACTATATTCATCTATGCTTTGCAGTATGTATTGTGATGGTATGCTTAGTAAGAGCCTCTAAATTGAGGAAACCTAATACTTTTTCTAAAGGCTGCTTTAAATTTATACTCTTCTTAGCAGTCAACCAAACATAAAATATCGAAGAGACATTTATTTGTAATAGTTTACACTGACTGCTTTGATTATTGTGTTTCAATCTGCATTTGAGAATTTCAGAATGCAAGTTACTGATAGAATCCAGGCCTTGACGTTGAATGTTTATTTTACAGTCTAATATTTTTGGAATTCAGATATTAAGTGCATATCAATAGAATGTTAATGGAGAAATGACACATATTTCTGAATTATTCATTGATATTGTAAAAACAGTTTTATCTAAGACATTAACACATGTGAATTAGTACATTATATACTTTTATGAAATCATGCACTTTAATTAAATCTAACTTCTAGCGTAGTTAATTATTTAAACTTTTCAGTGATGTATTTGAGAATATTTGACTTCAGTCACTTCCATCTTCATTGTTTACTAATTTTGATAAAGTGATGTCATCAGCTGCAAAGAATTGCTCAAACAAGAAAAAAGTTTCCCCAAAGATCTGAGTCAGGCAAATAGGTTGACTAATCACAGTGAACAGACACACTGCACAATATATAAAAGGGTCTCCAAAAAGATATCAGGCTGGAGCTAAGATGTCAACTACTCCATTCAGGGCCATGAAAACTCTCCTGCTTGCAGCTGTCTTAATGCTTTCCTTCACCAAGCCAGCCAGGGCCATTCCTATTCAGGAACCTGCGCCAAATGAGGAAAGCCATAAAGACTTGGACATAGCAAGGGTAAGTGGAAACATCTATCTGTTTAATTCACTAAATGACGTTCATTCAGGTATTTACAAAGGAAACAAAATAATTGAATTTAGTAATTTTATAACAGATTTCAATAAATAAAACAACCTGTAATTCGGAGCACTATCTCTATTAATAGTATATTGAAAATATAACTTTGTAGCAGATGGGGCATCCCAATTAATTACTATTAGACGTTTTAATTATGAAGTGTGAGAACATTAGGAAACCTACTTCATTAATCTAAAATATAAATATTCCTTTCTATGTTCTCTTATTTTTCAGCAAATGTCTAGGCTTTAGTTATCCTTCTCAAAGATACTATTATACAGTATTATAATGGATGCAAATTCTAATGAAAATAATGAATACCACTGTTAAAAGTTTAGCCTCTTTAATAAAAAGAGATTAGAAAAGTTCTGAGCAAGAATAACAAGTTATAATTCATAATATTGGGAATGAGCAAATGACATATGTACACACCATTGTCTCCGAATTAGGAATACCTTCAGAACTTCTACAACCTGACAAGCACTACTGCCAGAAGCAAACATTTAATACATTCAAAAATTAAAGAAATGCAAGCTTTCTTTGGTCTTAAAGTGACTGGCAAATTGGATTCAGACACCATGGAAGTCATGAAGAAACCAAGATGTGGCATGGCTGATGTTAAAAATTTTAAAGCTGCAGATCGAATGTCCAGATGGAACAAATACAGCTTAACGTACAGGTAAATCAAACAGCAGACTCATTCCATCTAGAGCATGGTGTTCCTATTGGTCTTTGGGTACCAAAGCACATTTGAAACAAACACAATAATGTCTACTTAAAGAAAAAAAAAACAACCTTCATATGAGTAGAGTTACCTTCATGCTTTACTGTATTTACTCTTGTTACTGACTACAGGATTGTGAACTACACCCCTGATTTGGATAAAGGAAGTGTAGACCAAGCAATTCGTAATGCCTTCCGAGTGTGGAGCAACGTCACTCGATTGAGGTTCACTAAAGTTTTCAATGGGACTGCTGACATTATGATTATGTTTCAGGCAAGAGGTAAGTGCTCTTTATTTATTTATTTATTTATTTTTACTCACTAAGAGTGAAAACAAACATTTCATGATGGTCAAATAATTTAGACGGGCTGTTAAGGAATGTTGTTTTTGAGTGGTGGTATATTGGTAATTTCAGTCTCAACTACTTTCTGTGTAAAATCTGCCTATCACTCCATGTCAGTACGGAATTTTTCGAGTTAGTCTAGTAACTTCCACAAATGTGTTTTAGATTAACTGACAATTCTAAACTGGCATGTTGTGTGAATGCAACATTATTTCCCGTTCAGAATTAGTTCCTGCCTAGAACTCTTGTTGCTGTGATAATGTCAATCTCCGAACAGTCCGATTGGCTTTATTATATGTTCCTAGAATTACTGTTGAGGAGGATTGAGTTTTCATGCACTGGGGAAAATGACATAAAACTGAACAACAGATTTATTTTTTCAATAATAATAAAAATCTATGCTACCTTTTGTGATCAGCATTTCAATGTTTTATACCGGCACAGTGCATATGCAGTGTTTTCAGATATGTTTACTTACATTTATAGACTGGTTTAGTTAAGTGACTTGCTGGGGGTCACCATGTGAATCAAGACTAGCAGCTGAACCTGTACCTTCAAGGCTACAAGTTTAACTCCCAACCCTCTATATTTTATTGCCAGCATCAAAGATTAAATTACACTAATTAAGATTCAATTACATTATTTTGCAATTATAAAATGTCCACAATTAACAGATTACTATTGTTTTGGTTGCTAGATCATGGAGACGGTCATCCATTTGATGGACCTGGCAATATGCCGGCCCATGCTTTTTTTCCTGGACCAGGCATTGGAGGTGATGTACACTTTGATGAAGATGAAACCTGGAGTGCTAATAGTCAAGGTGGGTCATTAACATGTGCACAACATGAAAGTGGGTAATAAAAGATGTAAAAAAAAAAAAGAAAATGGCAATATAACCTTTGTAGTCAGTGTATGGTTTGTACTTTAATCATTCACAAGAAGGAGCTAAATACCAAATATTTTATTCTGTTTGTTTCAGAATAGCAGAATGAGCACTAGTAAGACATTGAGTTGTAAATATAGCAGAGTGAAGCTCAAACGGAAAACCTTAAATAAATTTCATTATAAAAAAAATAAATATGTGTACCTAACTAAAACGTTTTACCATTCTATCAATAAACTAAACAAAAAGATTAGTTTTTTAACACACATGCCTGATTTCACAATATTTTTGCAGGTATAAACTTGTTCCTTGTGGCTGCACATGAAATTGGCCATTCTCTGGGTCTTCGTCATTCTTCAGATCCTAATGCCTTAATGTATCCAGCATACAGTTATAAAGACCCAAATGGATTTCAGCTTTCACAAGATGACATTCAAAGGATTCAGGCTTTATATGGTAAGTCAATGAAGTTACGTATTTTTAGTTTCGACCCTCCTTGTCAACACTTATCTTTAATGATAGCTGATTAACTGTAAATGCTTAACAATTTGTACACATTTTTTGCAAAGACGTTTACACTAGGCACCAAAAAATATGTTTGTATTGTAAAAGAAGATAAATTACAACAACTATGAATGGGAGATAAGACAGTGAGGGAGACAGCAATACAGTTGTGCTTGAACGTTTGTGAACCCTTTAGAATTTTCTATATTTCTGCATAAATATGACCTAAAACATCAGATTTTCACTCAAGTCATAAAAATAGATAAAGAGAAACCAGTTAAACAAATGAGACAAAAATATTATACTTGGTCATTTATTTATTAAGGAAAATGATCACATATTATATATTTGTGAGTGGCAAAAGTATGTAAACCTTTGCTTTCCGGTAACTTTTGATCATTCCTGCACACCGGCTTGGAGGAATTTTAGCTCATTCCTCCGTACAGAACAGCTTCAACTCTGGGATGTTGGTGGGTTTGCTCACATTAACTGCTCGCTTCAGGTCCTTCCACAACATTTTGATTGGATTAAGGTCAGGACTTTGACTTGGCCATTGCAAAATATTAACTTTATTCTTCTTTAACCATTCTTTGGTAGAAGAACTTGTGTGCTTAGGGTTGTTGTCTTGCTGCATGACCCACTTTCTCTTGAGATTCAGTTCATAGACAGATGTCCTGACATTTTCCTTTAGAATTCTCTGATATAATTCAGAATTCATTGTTCCATCAATGAAGGCAAGCCGTCCTGGCCCAGATGCAGCAAAACAGGCTCAAACCATGATACTACCACCACCATGTTTCACAGATGGGATTAGGTTCTTATGCTGGAATGCAGTGTTTTCCTTTCTCCTAACATAACGCTTTTCATTTAAACCAAAAAGTTCTATTTTGGTCTCATCCGTCCACAAAACATTCTTCCAATAGCCTTCTGGTTTGTCCACGTGATCTTTAGCAAACTGCAGACGAGCAGTAATATTTCCTTTGGAGAGCAGTGGCTTTCTCCTTACAACCCTGCCATGCACACCATCGTTGTTCAGTGTTCTCCTGATTCTCATTAACATAAAAATTAGCCAATGTGAGAGAGGCCTTCAGTTTCTTAGAAGTTACCCTGGGGTCCTTTGTGACCTCGCCGACTGTTACACGCCTTGCTCTTGGAGTGATCTTTGTTGATTGACCACTCCTGAGGAGGGTAACAATGGTCTTCAGTTTCCTCCATTTGTACACAATCTGTCTGACTGTGGATTGGTGGAGTCCTAACTCTTTAGAGATGGTTTTGTAACCTTTCCCAGCCTGATAAGCATCAACAACTCTTTTTCTGAGGTCCTCAGAAATCACCTTTATTCGTGCCATGATACTCTTCCACAAACGTGTTCTGAAGAACAGACTTTGATAGATCCTTGTTCTTTAAATAACACAGGGTGCCCACTCACACCTGATTGTCATCCCATTGATTGAAAACACCTGACTCTAATTTCACCTTCAAATTAACTGCTAATCCTAGAGGTTCACATACTTTTGCCACTTACAAATATGTAATATTCGATCATTTTCCTCAATAAATAAATGACCAAGTATAATATTTTTGTCTCATTTGTTTTACTGGCTTCTCTTTATCTATTTTTAGGACTTGAGTGAAAATCTGATGATGTTTTAGGTCATATTTATGCAGAAATATAAAAAATTCTAAAGGGTTCACAAACTTTTAAGCACAACTGTATAATGAGTATTTTATTTGAGGTAGAAATTATTTGGTTTCCCTTAGGGCTCATTTTTTACTTTTGGCAAAGAAGCACAGTGAAATTATTCTTAAAGTATAAACTGTCCAATTACAATTAGGGAATTCATCTCTGAACTTTCTTTACAAATTAATATTAATATTTCTGAATAGCCACTTATTATACAATCTTAAAAACTTGTTCAGCATAAAAAACACTAAATGCTCATAAAACATCTTAAATAAATGTCAACATCCAGCATCTTCGTGAACTAACCCTAATTAAGTATGCTCTTGTTCCTTAATTTTGTTCCAGAAGCATTGTCTTGCTAATATGTTTTGCCTTCATTTAATTTCAGGGAGAAGAAAATGAAGTGCTGAAAAAGAAGGAGCGAGTCCCAACTGGAGTATATTAAAATTAAATGTTTCATTTCTACCTTTTATTTTACCTTTTTATTGCTTTGTATTGAATAAATTCCTTTGTAAACATCATGCAATAGTATGCATATTTGGTTAACAATGCAATAAACATTTTCATGAAGTAAACTCAGTGTTTCAGGCTTTTCAGAAGAATAGATCTCACAAACTCAACAATTTATTGTGGTGACACTTATGTTTTAACTTTTCTTTTCAAACATTATAAATAAAAAAAATGGGCAGTTTTCTTCTTGAGCGGGGTATTACTGTTTATTGTGCCTGCTTACATTCACATGACAGCTATAAGCAACTCAATTCTGAGTTTTCTTTTTGATTGTTCAAATTCAGTTTTGCATACAACCCAGATTGGATATGAATGTGTACAGATATCCTTCCTAAATGTGCTTCTCATGCACAGAATTAATAAAGACAAATAAATCAGGATAATGTGACCTAATAGACAACTATAAATACCAACAACATGCAGGCTGATGTGCTACGCTACATGGTTTACAGTGCAAGAAGTCTGTGAGTTTGTCAGCTTACTATGGCAAGGAAGGGAAATACAGTTTAAATGGGTGGTTTGAATGCAAATTCAGAATGTTGAATGGGGACATTTGATTATCTGTGACAATGTCTACGCACATAACTCTCATATAAAAATGTGTCTTTGAGATGAGTCTTAGCAATTGGTCTACCTTGGCACCTCAGTTTTTCCATTTGGGGGTTGCATAGGTGCTGCAGTGTAAACCATTTCGACACAGACACATAATAAAAGATTATATTAACAGTGATGTAAAATTGTGTGAATTTGCAGACAATTCCAGTTCAAGTGTTCAAACACAAGTCATATTCAAGTCGCACATGTCTGTATTGGCTTTAGTACTACGTACGGAAGTGGTCTATTTAAAGTCTGAAAAGATTTCATTCCATGTTGGTTTTTACAGCTCACACTTCTATAAAATGATCAGATCTGTGTCATACATGAGTGAAAAATCAGAACTGAGCATCAGTCTAAGCCTAAGCATAGCCTAGGTTGCTGCCTTAATATTCCTAGACCTAAACTTTGATTCTAGATCTAAATGATGTTAACACAGAAGTTACCGCTCCAAATCAAGTCATGAGATATCATGACTCGAGGCAGGTTGGGGTATCTGCTTTTTTTCAAATATTCAAATATCACAGGTGGCTGCTGTTACAGCCTACCAAAAGTCCTAGAGGTACAGTGGTGTGAAAAACAATTTGCCCCCTTCCTGATTTCTTATTCTTTTGCATGTTTGTCACACAAAATGTTTCTGATCATCAAACACATTTAACCATTAGTCAAATATAACAAATGTAAACACAAAATGCAGTTTTTAAATGATGGTTTTCATTATTTAGGGGAAAAAAAATCCAAACCTACATGGCCCTGTGTGAAAAAGTAATTGCCCCCTGAACCTAATAACTGGTTGGGCCACCCTTAGCAGCAATAACTGCAATCAAGCCGTTGCTTATAACTTGCAATGAGTCTTTACAGCGCTCTGGAGGAATTTTGGCCCACTCATCTTTGCAGAATTGTTGTAATTCAGCTTTATTTGAGGGTTTTCTAGCATGAACCGCCTTTTTAAGGTCATGCCATAGCATCTCAATTGGATTCAGGTCAGGACTTTGACTAGGCCACTCCAAAGTCTTCATTTTGTTTTTCTTCAGCCATTCAGAGGAGGATTTGCTGGTGTGTTTTGGGTCATTGTCCTGTTGCAGCACCCAAGATCGCTTCAGCTTGAGTTGACGAACAGATGGCCGGACATTCTCCTTCAGGATTTTTTGGTAGACAGTAGAACTCATGGTTCCATCTATCACAGCAAGCCTTCCAGGTCCTGAAGCAGCAAAACAACCCCAGACCATCACACTACCACCACCATATTTTACTGTTGGTATGATGTTCTTTTTCTTAAATGCTGTGTTCCTTTTACGCCAGATGTAAGATTTGCCTTCCAAAAAGTTCAACTTTTGTCTCATCAGTCCACAAGGTATTTTCCCAAAAGTCTTGGCAATCATTGAGATGTTTCTTAGCAAAATTGAGACGAGCCCTAATGTTCTTTTTACTTAACAGTGGTTTTGCCTTGAAATCTGCCATGCAGGCCGCTTTTTGCCCAGTCTCTTTCTTATGGTGGAGTCGTGAACACTGACCTTAATTGAGGCAAGTGAGGCCTGCAGTTCTTTAGACATTGTCCTGGGGTCTTTTGTGACCTCTCGGATGAGTCGTCTCTGCACTCTTGGGGTAATTTTGGTCGGCCAGCCGGCCACTCCTGGGAAGGTTCACCACTGTTCCATGTTTTTGCCATTTGTGGATAATGGCTCTCACTGTGGTTCGCTGGAGTCCCAAAGCTTTAGAAATGGCTTTATAACCTTTACCAGACTGATAGATCTCAATGACTTCTGTTCTCATTTGTTCCTGAATTTCTTTGGATCTTGGCATGATGTCTAGCTTTTGAGGTGCTTTTGGTCTACTTCTCTGTGTCAGGCAGCTCCTATTTAAGTGATTTCTTGATTGAAACAGGTGTGGCAGTAATCAGGCCTGGGGGTGGCTACGGAAATTGAACTCAGGTGTGATACACCACAGTTAGGTTTTTTTTTAACAAGGGGGCGATTACTTTTTCACACAGGGCCATGTAGGTTTGGATTTTTTTTCTCCCTAAATAATAAAAAGCATCATTTAAAAACTGTATATATATAAATAGGTTGCACTCAAGTGAGAGAGAGGGAGACAAAAACACAGAGAAAAACTAAACCAGCTAACTAAAAAAAACTCCATTAATTATCAAAAAGAAAAAAAAAATCAAAATATGGAGAAAGTTACGCAAACCAGAAACAAGGCAGGAGGAAAACACTAACTTAACTATCTAGCTGAACAAAGTTTACACAGCTAGATACACACTATCCACATTTATCACATAGATGGCTAGCTTACAACAATTACAATTCTTTAATAAGCAATAAGAAACAAAAACCCAAAGCCAGGCCATCCAACCCTAACTCTCAAATACCTTGCTCTGCAAAAACACAAATCCTTCTCCTCACTCACACATTCCAACCTAAAACCCAAAGAAGCTTCTTTTATAATCTACACCCCACCCGCAACCCAGGTCATTTATTAACAATGGGCAATTCAATAGGTGGGTAATTAGGGCAGTACTCAATTAAGTCATCAGCACCAAACTAGAATAGAGTTTAACAAAAAGTGAGAAGTCAAGGAAAATCACACCTTTTATTGGCTAACTAAAAATATTACAATATGCAAGCTTTCCGGGCAACTCAGGCCCCTTCTTCAGGCAATACAGAAACTGGAGTTCCCTGTGTTTATAAAGACACCAGGACAGATGCAACAATGGAAAACCTTTAAGTGAGACATCTTAAAAAATTTATAGACCTCTTCAGGCTATAATTCATTTAGCAAGTGAGGAGAACAACATATGGTGAGGTTCTTTGGATAAGATAACTGTCCAACAAAGTCTTTTGAAGTTTCTGATGAGTTTTTCAATGCAATGTGGGTCTGTAGGACAGGTTGTCAGTCCAAGAGATGCAAATAGTCCTCATATCTGGCCTTTAAACTCTGTTTAAACCATGTAGTAATGTGTTAAAATTTAGCATGAATTTGATTTCCCATTCTTTTCTCTCTTGCTGTGTTCTGAAGTTGCCCATAAGCACTGTGACTTTAAAGTCCCTGTCACAGTGTCCATTGCTGTTTAAGTGGGACGCTACAGGAATATCTGTGTTACCATGCTTGATATGGAACTTATGTAAATTCATTCCCCGGTGG
This sequence comes from Polypterus senegalus, assembly GCF_016835505.1. Lineage (NCBI taxonomy): Eukaryota > Metazoa > Chordata > Cladistia > Polypteriformes > Polypteridae > Polypterus > Polypterus senegalus. The sequence goes on along the minus strand of NC_053155.1, from coordinate 122,944,200 downwards.
AGTGGTTGTCTAGTTTCTCCCACATACAGTGCAGTGTCAGGACATTTCATTCAGAGAATTATCTAGACTACATTAGGTTGGAACAATGTGCAGGACTTTGATCAGTTGGTGATGGCAAAAAACCATCAAAGAAAAACACAAAAGTAAAGATTGCAAATCTATTGAAGTGTATGATAATTCTGTGCATATGTAGTCTATTAAGAGCAGAACTAAAATGTACTTTTGAAACGGACAAATTAAAAAAATGGGTTTTTAGAAGTTTTTTAAAATAATAATAATACATTTTATTTATATAGCACCTTTCCCATGCTCAAGGCACTTATAAAATTTAGGAAAGAACGGCAATGTATACATTATATACCATTGTACAAACCAGATAAATAAATAAAGAAAGAAGAGTAAGACAGTAAATTCAGAGAAAAAGCCTAACAGACAACATAACTGATGGTCTAGAACACACACACAGGTTACGAAAGCATCTTGACATAGAGGTACTGAGAGAATGGTAATAAAGTCAAGTAGAGCTAAAAGCCTTCCTGAACAGAGTTTTGAGTTGTTTTTTAAAAGAATTCATGGAGTCAGCTGATCTACTTAATTTCATTAGGTCATTCCAGAGTCTGGACGCTATACAGCTGAAGGCCCTGTCACCTATGGATTGCAGATTAGTGTGGGGCACAACAAGATTGCCAGAATCAGAGGACCTTAGTGGGCGGGCAGGCACATAGTGATGGAGAAGGTCACTGATTCGTTTTGTTGCAATTTAATTTTAAAGAGTTCTGCTTCATCCAGGTTTTAATTTCACTAAAGCAGGTTGTGAGCTGAGAAAGCTCTGATGAAGTTCCACTTGTAACATCGAAGAAAAGTTGAGTATCGTCTGCATAAAAATGATAACCCAGTCCATAGCTACCAATAATATGGCCAAGGGGAAGCATATAAATACAGAAGAGAAGAGGGCCGAGGACGAAGCCCTGAGGAACTCCTTGTGTGAATGGCACTGAGTTGGATCTGCTTTTGCCAAGACTAACAAACTCTTGCCTATCAGTCAGATAGGACTTGAACCACTGGAGGGCAGTGCCAGAGATACCCAGCATGTTCTCCATTCTGGACAGTAGAATGTCATGTCTGAACTGAGTGTTAAATGCTGCACTGAGGTCTAACAGAATTAATATGCTGGTTTGTCCAGAGTCTGCTGCCATAAGCAAATCATTGGTTACCTGTAGCAGAGCAGTTTCACAGCTGTGCTATGCCCTGAAACCAACTGAAAGGGTTCCATCAAGTTATCAGAGGTTAGGTAATTGGTGAGTTGGGAAGCTACAACACGCTCAAGAACTTTGGGAAGTGGGAAATAGGCCAAAAGTTGTTGGATTGTCAGCATCAAGACCAGACTTTTTTAACATTGGGGTTACAGAAGCGATTTTAAAAGTGAGTGGTAAAAAGCCAGTATCACAGCCGGGATTATGGCATGAATGCACGATTTAAGTAGTGTGCTGAGGATGGGGTCCAGTACACAGTATTCGGCCTCATTTTACAAAGCAGGTTATTAACAAACGGAGATATAACTGGTGAGAAGTTAGAGAAGGAGCTGGATGGAGTGGGAAAACAGGGAGAGATATAAACAGATGATGTATTTATGTTAGTTGAAGTATTTAGATGTTTGATTTTGTTACGGAAAAAGTGGAAGAATTCCTCACAGACTTCAGTAGAAGAGGTAGTTGGGCCAGATGCAGGTTTGAGTAGTTTATTAACTACAGAGAACAAAACCTTTAGGTTATTGTGGCCACTTTCTATTACTCTGCCATAATCGGTGCTCTTGGCAGCAGTTAGTGCTTCTCTGTAAGCTCTTTGGTGGTCAGAGAAAGCCTGGATGTGCACGGTAAGGCCAGTCTTACATGACTAAACCCGAGTCTCCTATCTGCGAGGCACGACTGAAACATCTGCATGCAAAATATGTCCCACAGAAGCCTTCTTAAATCCTGTAATTATCCTTGTCATTCCATCAACTGTCAATTGGGATGTTTGATAAGCCATCATATCATGCAATGCAGAATAACAAAAGTGGTTATATAAGACAGCATTTATACAATCAGCATTTAAGTTGTTTATTGGTGGAAGACCTTAACTGATTAATTAGATTAAATGCCCATGTGTTCTAGATCAGCTATGTGTGAAGATGTCAGAAGGAATGTGTATGGCTTACTGTACAGGTACATTCTTTACCATTATTTCATGTTGTGTCTATCAACTTTTAATACTCATAAGCAAATTATTTTCTCATTCTCTGATGATGTCTACCTTGATCTTAATCATTTTGGTCAGCAACATGGAGAAGAACGAGTCTACCAAGGCATCAAAAGGAACAGAATCTGAATCAGTAATCCCCCACTGACTAGTATTTCACAATCACATTGACAGTGTGCCTTTTCATTGTGAAAGGAGATATTACAAACATGAGAACATTAAATAAGACACATTATATGGCATTTTCTTGATGAACTGCAATTGAAAGGAACTACTGAAACACCTCCCCACAACACAGAGAAATACCCAGCTGTTACCATACAGCACAAAAACAAAATACTGAAATCAGCTAAATACATTTCTTTTTTCTGCTGTGACAAAGCAAAGTACTTCTTTCAGGTAATTAATCAGAGGCAGGCCAGTCCAACTGTATTATTTATTACTATTAAATAAATATTTCACCCAGGCAAACACATATACTTTCCACTTGACTTTTTCTGCTCCTTTCAAAGACAAAAATACTGTACTCTTTCCACTACCCCACCTGTTCCAACTTCCTGACCCTTCATCAGTTATTTTATTAACTATTGTTTCCCTGATTTCTTCAATTATTTAAATATTTTTTTAAAAATTTGACCTGTTTTCTGATCATTTAGTTCCTTCTTTACCTGGCAATCTTCTTGGGTCCAATAGTACTGATGTTATCTTGTTCCTCCAGTCTTATTCTTATTCAGTTGTTGGTGCCACTATGCTTTAATCTCTAAACTGGAGGAGCAGCCCAATTGATTCCCTAGTATGACCGTATATTTCACTTCTATATTACTGATAGTCAGCAATATTTAAAAATTACAAATAGATTAACATCAGCCACAGAAAAAGGTCACTGCCTTCCTCAGGGACATCATACAACTGCAAACAAACAATTAATGCAGACAGAATCCGTTTCAATAAATCTCGACTTGTAAAATTAGCCCATTGTTTTCAGTCATCAGCCTCATCATACTCATTCTCAAGATCACAATAACACTGCCATTTTTCTATAACTCATAAAGTATTGCCAGAGACTGGTCTCATTTTTCCTTCTGAGAATGTGTAAAATAACACTTAAAGGGTTTAGTAGTATAAGAATAGTCAAGGAGGAGGGAAAGTGCATTAGAAGTAGTAAAGGGGAATTAAAAGATACAGACAATGAAATAGCAGATGCCCTTAACTTACATTTTTCTGAGGTGTTCACAAGTGAGCAAGTAGATAACCTCCCAGAGGTAAACGCGACTACTAAGGAGGTACGGAGGGATTTGGAAATTAATAATAATAATAATTCTTTGCATTTATATAGCGTTTTTCTCACTACTCAAAGCGCTTAGCAATTGCAGTTTAAGGGTCTTGCTTAAGGGCCCAACAGAGCAGAGTCCCTGTTGGCATTTACGGGATTCGAACCGGCAACCTTCCAATTGCCAGTGCAGAGTGTAGAGGGAGAAGTGCTGCTCAGATTAAATAAGCTGAAATCAAACAAATCACCAGGACCAGATAGTATTTATCCTCGAGTTCTTAAGAAGGTACATATATAAGAGTACATATATAAACCCTTGACACATATTTTTAGGAAGTCACTTTACACTACAGAGATTCTGAAGAAAAAATGGCAAATATCATCCCATTATATAAAAAGGGTGACAGGGCAGATCCAAGCAACTATGGTCATTAAGCTTAACAGGCATCACAGGAAAATCAATGGAAGGAATTAAAAAGGATAAGATTCAGCAACACCTGCCAAGGACAGGAGTTATTCTGAACAGTCAGCATGGGTTCAAAAGAGGGAGGTCATGTTTTACTAATATGCTGGAATTCTATGAGGAGGCAACAAAAGGATATGATCAAAGTGGAGTTTATGATATTATTTATCTGGAAAAGAAGTGGGAGTTCAGGGTGATGTTTTTAGATGGGTGCAGAATTGGCTCAGACACAGGAGGCAGAGGGTGATGGTGTGAGGAACCTCATCAGAATTGGCTGTTAAGAGTGCCGTTTCACAGGGGTCAGTGCTAGGGCTGCTGCTATTTTTAATATATATACATGATTTAGATAGGAATACAAACAACAAGCTGGTTAAGTTTGCAGATGATACCAAGATAGGTGGAGTGACAGATAATTTGGAATCCATTATAGCATTACAATCTTGCCGGTTATATTTAAGGAGTCACCGGCCAACAAGGGTCGTCACTGAACCTAAAGGCGAGGTATGAGTAAGCACTGCTGAGCTATTTGGAGGAGCAGTTGTGATTTTGGCGGCTTTTGTACAGTATATATTCTTTTGTATATAGCAGAGGTCACTAACAGGTGGACCGCGGTCCGGGTCCGGACCCAGAAGCTGTCTCATACGGACCCAGACTTACAGCCAAAACAGGTTATGATTTAAAACCTGATGGGCGCTTCTATTTTACCGGCGCAGCTTTTGCAGTCTTTACGGTAATGTTTTAGTGGATGAGGAAATGCACAGACCAATTGTATGCGCGTTAAGCCATTTCACATGATACCACTCAGCCAATCAAGTCTGTGGATTCTAGGTGGCGAACATTGCTTTACTTTACTTTACAGCACAGACAGATGAGAGAGTTAGAGGCAAGGAAGAGAGACGGTAGAAAGAAAAAGAAAGATAGCGATACGTGTAGAAAAAACAAACGGAAAAATAAGCCGCAGGAAGTGACAGATACAGACGACTGTGCTGGAAAAAGAAAAGACGGGTGAGACAGAGAAAGGGACAGAAAAATAAGGAACAAATGGCGCTCTCCAAAAAAAGGAAAGTGGGCAGCGAAAATAGGGCATTTAATCCGGAATGGACAAACTCATTTCTGTTCATACTTTCCACTGGGAGGACTAAACCAGTGTGTCTCATATGTTCAGAAACCGTGGCACTTGTCAAAAGTGCCAATGTGAAACGAAACATAAAGGTTTCGAACAAACATACCCACTCAAATCCGAAGTGAGATCACAGTAAATGAACCCAATGTTACAATCCTGGCAGGACAAGCTAGAGCTCAGCTCTCTCACTGAGCAAAAAAGTGGGGCGATGAATATAAGAGGGGAGGAAAGTGAGCATTGAAAACCGTGTAATTGTTAAGATGTGTTGAGATTTATTATCTGTAAAATTGGTTGAGACTGTTGAGTCAAGACGTGAAACAAAAAAAGGGGAAATTCGAGCTTTTTCTTTATTTATTTTATTTTTTGGAAGTTAAGCACTTTATTTAAACATGCACAATTTTCACATTTTATTTAGTTTGTCTTATTTTGAAATGCAGCCCTACTTTTAGTAAATTTAAGAACATTATATACTGTGATGGGACATTATACATATCTGCAGTCATACATACATGTTCAGTACTGTGTTACATGACAATAAATATTGTCCAAAAGTTTTTGAATTGTACTGAACTCATTAGATTTGAAAGTCTGGTATTGATTACATGCAGATGCTGCTACAACTACTAGGCGACTTAATATATATGATACTAAATAGTCAGACAACGTGATCTTCCGGACCATTGCTTCGAGAAATTTTCTCTAATTGGACCTCTTTAGATTTTAGTTGAATACCCCTGGTATATAGAGTTATATATCTCCTAGTGATCGTTTTGGTGGAGGTATATATACATTGATTTGGTGCTGGGATAGTCTTTGATTTTGGGTTTGGTGCAATTGTTTTTGTATATACACACACTTATTTTTGTGCATTTTTCTTTCCTGCTGGAGGAGCGTCTTGAGCCAGGGATAAAAGAAGACAACCTTCAACCCGCTCAGCTACCCAGTGATTTAAATGGCAATACACCATCCCAGCCAATACTGGGTAGTTACCCCAAACGTGTATTTGGTGGCACAACATTAAGATCATTCAATCCTGCCTGGTACCGCACACAACCATGGCTGGAGTACTCTGTTGTGTGGGACGCATGCTTCTGTTTCCCCTGTCGGAAATATGGCAGCACAGTTAATGAGAGGGATGTAGTTTTTTACCTTAACTGGTTTTAACAACTGGAAAGCAGCACTTGATCGAGACAAGGGGCTACAGAGGAATGTGTCCAGCCACAACCATGTGCATGCTTCAACAATCTGGACTGAGCATAAAAGCAGAGAGGCCACAGGGAGACTGTGGATTTAATGTTGGTTGGTAAAACACAACTTGAAAAAAAACATATACTATGTCAAGAGGATCGGTAGTGCTATAAGGTTTCTCTGTGTAAATGAGTTGGGGCTCCATGGGACTGCAGAAACCTTGAGACATGATGCAGTGGGTAATGATGATGACATTTCTTCAATTATTTTTCTAAAACTGATGGAATATACCTTAGAGAAGGATGAGAAGCTAACAGGCATTGCTAAGGGTATCACAAAAAAATGCAAAATACACATCTAAGGATATCCAAAATGAAATTATCCAAACACTGGCTGACATGGTGTTTGGAGAGGTCAGGAAGAAATATGAAAGTGCTGATTCTGCAGGGTTTTGCCTCAAAAGTGATGGGACCAGGGATAGGTGCAATGTGGAAAATTTGTCTGTGATAATACGGTTTGTCAGAAATTCCATGCCAGAGGAGTATCTTATTGGGTTGCTTGACTTGTAACAACTTGATGCAGAATACATCACCTCTGAGATACTGTTACACCGTTCTGATGCTGGCTACAGTGCTGACAGTATACCTAGCCAGTGTTATGATGGAGCTTCTGTGATGAGTGGGGTTAGAGGTGGTGTACAAGCTCTGCTCCAAAAGAGACTTGACAGAAATGTTCCATACATCCACTGCCTCAACCACCAACTGCACTTAGTGGTTGTGCATGCCTTGCAGAGTGAGCCATGTGCAAAAAGATTTTTTTAGCCTATCTAGTTCACTCTACAACTTTTGTCACCACCACTATGTGCTCAATAAACATGATGCACCTCAAAAAAAGGCTGCCTGAGATCAGATGAACAAGCCACTATGAGGTGACAAGGTGCACTGTGGACAATCAAGAACAAATCCTTAGCATCCTATCTGAGATGACAGAGGATGATGATGCTGCAGTTGACCTGTTCACCGAGGCATCAGGCCTGCTTTGCCAAATTAAGAGGCATCACTTCTTTGAGATTGGAAAGTTCCCAGTGCGGGTGGTTGGTGTCTTGAAACCAGCAAATACTATTCTACACTCTCAGTCAGTTGATCTTTGCAGTGCTTCTGAGGATGTTAGTGCAGCACTGGACTCCTTAAAAAACTTCTGTGAGGATGACTGTTAGGGAGTGTCATCTCCTGCTGAGGATGAGTCACATCCAACAAAGAACAATGAGCAAACACCGGGGTCAAAGTGTTGTGCTCTCAACTTTGGGCCATACAGACTCTGGTGACCCTACCATTTCCCCCCATCAGTCTCTGAAAAGATCCCTGCTCAACATCCTTGACGGGGCCATTTCAGAAATGGAAACTAGATATTCACACAAGAATATTGACCTGATGCGAGCCATATCTAGTCTTGCACCCAAATCTAGCACATTTCTAGATCCCACCCTGCTGTACCTTCTGGCGGTGATGGCTAGCATTGTAGCAGATGTTGTAAGTCTGAAAAATGAAGTTCTTGTGGCAAGACAGATGCTGCTCAAAAATGTTCAAAGGAAACAGACCTGTCCACTGTGTGTAAACTCCTGCAGGAGTACAAGGAAGCCTTTCCTGAGCTGCATAAATTGTATGTAACAGCCCTGGTAATTGGTGTGTCTTCAGCATCGTGTGAGAGTTCCTTCTCCACTTTGTCACAGGTCCTAACCCCCTATCGTCACACCATGTTACATAAAAGAAAGAGGAATTTGGTGATCTTGGCCCATAAGAAGTCCATAACAAATAACTTGGATATGGATGAATTTGTAAGAGTTTTTGCAAAGGGAAACAGGAGACTGTTGTTGTAGATTGGACTGAGGAGAAAGGAGAGTGGAGCTGTCCAGTTGCAAACAGTTGCTTGCAAAACAAACACGCTTAAAACAAGACAAAAAAAAAAGAAAAAAGTTCAAATGTTCTGTTCTAAATCTGTTCTCGTGTTCTACAAATTAGTTTGAGAATTGTAGGAAAAGACATGGTGAATTGATTTTTTTAAATACTATGCCAACCAATTTTAGTTTTATAAATATTGGTTATATTGAGAGGTCTTATTTTATTCTTACTTTATTTTGCAAATTTATTTGAGAATTAGGCCATCCAATTAAGATAAATTTTATGTTGTTGGTTGTAAAGATCTGGATAGATATTTTATTTTATTCTTTATTTTTTTTATTCTATTTTTCAGTTTTATTTTTCAAGAATTGGTGAATTGATTTTTTTTTTTTATAACTTGGCCAACCCTTTTTAGTTTTGTTAATATTGGCAATAGTGAGAAGTGTTATTGTTGGGTTTGAACATATTTGATATAGGCCATCCTATTAAAGTAAATGTCATGTTTTTAGTTGTTATAATCTGATGAGAAATCCATCCATCCATCCATTTTCTAACCCGCTGAATCCGAATAGGGTCACGGGGGTCTGCTGGAGCCAATCCCATCCAACACAGGGCACAAGGCAGGAACCAATCCTGGGCAGGGTGCCAACCCACCGCAGGACACACACAAACACACCCACACACCAAGCACACACTAGGGCCAATTTAGAATCGCCAATCCACCTAACCTGCATGTCTTTGGATTGTGGGAGGAAACCGGAGCGCCCGGAGGAAACCCACGCAGACACGGGAGAACATGCAAACTCCACGCAGGGAGGACCCGGGAAGCGAACCCGGGTCTCCTAACTGCGAGGCAGCAGCGCTACCACTGCGCCACCGTGCCGCCCCTGATGAGAAATATTTTATTTTATTTTTTGTTGTTTTATTGTTCAGTTTTCCTCCTGAGAGATTGCCACCTTATCGTGGTCAGGGAGTTTGCATGCCTCAGTGACCCTAAGAGCTACACCAGCAGAAGCTTAGCCTTCAGGTGGGACACCCAAGTTGGACAGGTCTTAGGGTAGAGGCCTGACAAAGTGCAATGCAATTACACAAACAGTTATCCAGAGCACCCCCACCACCAGCCCCACCCCACCCCTTTCCAGCCTCCATCACCACCATGTGCCCCCTTTACATTTCACTTGTGCAAGATTGCCTCAGTAATGGATGACATGAAAGTCACATAATTGAGCTGCCAATCAATATATAAAATTGCACAATAAAACATTAAAAAAATCCAACTTAGCTAAGGACCAATACAGGATGAAATAAATACATTAGTCAAAATATCTGAACTCAGAAACCTAAGAATAACCACTAGAAGTCCCAAAACCTCCACAGGAAAGTGTAAAAAATTTAATAAGGGACACCAATCACAATATCCACAAACACAGGATCATACTTTTGTTTTAAAGACAGGACTCTTGACTAATGAATGAATAGGAGAGGTTGGTTTTCAATTCAAAAGTGTGAAAGGGTCTCCTGTTTGAAGGTCACTTTTTTCATGAACATTTTTGTAATTGTTTGTTCTTATCCAGCGTTACTCACCATTATGTCTCTTTCTATCAAATTCTTTGTTATGTCCATTCTCCTCGAAAAATATGTGATTAAATTTTTTTTTACCGTCACTCTAAAGGGCATGGGATAGTAATATATAAAAAATCATTTTTGGGTGGGGTATTCCTTAGTATTTTGTTTTTGTGTTTGTTTGGACTATGTTCTTCTATGCTTTGCAGTATGCTTTGTGAAGGTATGCTCAGTAAGAGGCACTTTATTGAGGAAACCTAATACTTTTTCTAAATGCTGTTTTGATTTATAGTCTTCTTAGCAGTTAATCAAACACAAAACATGTATATGGAATAGTTTACATTGACTGCTTTGATTATTGTGTTTCAATTTGCATTTCAGAATTTCAGAATACAAGTTACTGATGGAATCCAGGCCTTGACATTGAATGTTTATTTTACAATCTAATATTTTTGGAATTCAGATATTATGTGCATATAAGTAGTTTGTTAATGGGGAAATGACACATATTTATTGACATTGTAAAAGCAGTAAAATGTTGCCTAAGACATTAAGACGTGGATTTGTATATTATACACCTTTTACCAAATCATGCACTATAATTAAATCTAACTTCTAGCATAGTTAATTATTTTTTACTTGTGTTGAAAATTGTCAGTAATGTATTTGAGAATATTTGACTTTAAACACTTCCAGCCTCATGGTTTACTAATTTTGATACAGTCATGTCATCAGCTGCAAAGAATTGCTCAAACAAGAAGAAAGATCTGAGTTAGGCAAATAGGTTGAATAATCACAGTGAACAGACAAACTGCACAATATATAAAAAGGTCTCCAAAAAGATATCAGGCTGGAGCTAAGATGTCAACTACTCCATTCAGGGCCATGAAAACTCTATTGCTTGCTGCTGACTTAATGCTTGCCTTCACCAAGCCAGCCAGGGCCATTCCCATTCTAAAACCTACACCAAATGAGGAAAGCCGAAAAGACTTGGACATAGCAAGGGCATGTGGAAACATCTTATCTGTTTAATTCACTAAATGACGTTCATTCAGGTATTTACAAAGGAAAGAAAATAATTGAATTTAGTAATTTTATAATAGATTTCAATAAATAAAACAACCTGTAATTCAGAGAACTCTCTCTATTAATAGTATATTGAAAATATAACTTTGTAATAGATGGGGCAACCCTATAAATTAAAATTACACGTTTTAATTATAAAGTGTAAGAACATTAGGAAATCTACTTCATTAATCTAAAATATAATTATTCCTTTCTTTGTTTTCTTATTTTTCAGTAAAGGTCTAGGCTTTAGTTATCCTTCTCAAAGATACTATTATACAGCATTATAATGGATACAAATTTTAACAAAAATAAACAATACTGCTGTTAAAAGTTTAATAAAAAAAGGTTAGAAAAGTTCCGACCTAGAATAACAAGTTATAATTCATAATATTGGGAATGAGCAAATGACACATCTGCGCATCATTGTCTCTGAATTAGGAATATCTTCAGAATTTCTACAACCTGACAACTACTACCACCAGAAGCAAGCATTCCATACATTCAAAACTTAAATAAATGCAAGCTTTCTTTGGTCTTAAAGTGACCAGCAAATTGGATTCAGGCACCATGGAAGTCATGAAGAAACCAAGATGTGGCATGGCTTATTCTGAAAATTTTAGAGCTGCAGGCCAAATGTCCAGATGGAACAAATACAGCTTAACGTACAGGTAAATCAAACAGCAGACTCATTCCATCTAGAGCATGGTGTTCCTATTGGTCTTTGGGTACCAAAGCACATTTGAAACAAACATTGATAGAGCAAACACAATAATGTCAACTCAAAGAAAAAAAACAGCCTTCATATGAGTAGAGTTACCTTTACGCTTTACTATATTTACTCTTGTTACTGATTGCAGGATGTTGAACTACACACCTGATTTGGATAGAGGAAGTGTAGACTACGCATTTCATAATGCCTTCCTGGTGTGGAGCTACGTTACTCCATTGAGGTTCACTAAAGTTTTCAGTGGGGCTGCTGACATTCTGATTATGTTTCAGACAGGATGTAAGTGCTCTTTTTTTTCAAGATGGTCAAATGATTTAGAAGAGCTGTTAAGGAATGTTGTTTTAGAATGAAGGTACATTAGTAATTTCAGTCCTAACTAAGTTCTGTGTAAAATCCACCTATTACAGTATAGAATTTCTCAAGTTAAGATTACATCTTGCCTGAAGAAGGTGCCTGAGTTGCCTAGAAAGCTTGCATATTGTAATCTTTTTAGTTAGCCAATAAAAGGTGTCATTTTGCTTGTCTCTTTTCTACATTCAGGTTACTCTAGAAACTTCCAAACATGTGTTTTAGGCTAACTGACAACTTAAAACTGGCATGTTGTGTGAATGTGACATTATTTTCCTTTCAGAATTAGTTCCTGCCTAGAACCCTTGCTGCTGTGATAATGTCCACCTCTCCAGAATAGAGTAACAGAAAGGGAAAGAAAATGAAAGGGTGTTTTGAATCTCAGAACAGCCCGATTGGCTTTATTATATGTTCCTAGAATTACTGTTGAGGAGGATTGGGTTTTCATGCACTGGGGAAAATGACATAAAACTGAACAAACTGATGACATTCGAAGGATTCAGGCTTTATACGGTAAGTCAATGAAATCACGTATTTTTATTTTCCACCCTACATGCCAACACTTACATTTAATGATGGCTGATTAACTGTAAATGCTTAACAATTTGTATGCAAACATTTTTTTGCAAAAACGTTCACCCTAGGGACCAAAAAATATATATTTGTATATAAAAGAAAATAAATTACAACAACTGTAAATGGGAGAAAAGACAATGAAAGAGTCAGCAATATAATGAGTATTTTATTTGAGGTAGAAATTATTTGGTTCCCCTTATGGCTCATTTTTTACTTTTGACAAAGAAGCACAGTGAAATTATTCTCAAAGTAAAAATTGTCCAGTTACCGTTGAGTAGATGTTGAGATTTATTTGGGGAGTTCCTCTATGAACTTTAATTTAAAACTCTTTACAAATTAATAAAAATCTTTCTGAATAGTCACTTATTATACATTCTTAAAAATGTGTTCAGCTTAAAAAACACTAAATTCTCATAAAACATCTTAAATAAATGTCAACAACCAGTATATTCATGAATTGGAACATTCATTAAGTATGTTTCTGCGGTAGGCTGGCGCCCTGCCCGGGGTTTGTTTCCTGCCATGTGCCCTGTGTTGGCTGGGATTGGCTCCAGCAGACCCCCATGACCCTGTAGTTAGGATATAGTGGGTTGGATAATGGATGGATGGATTAAGTATGTTTTCGTTTCTTAATTTTGTTTCCGGAACATTGTATTGCTAATATGTTTTGCCTTTATTTAATTTCAGGGTGAAGAAAATGAAGTGCTGAAAAGAAAGGAGCACGTCCCACCTGGAGCATATTAAAATTAAATGTTTCAATTCTACCTTTTATTTTACCTTTTTATTGCTTTGTATTGAATAAATTGCTTTGTAAATATCATGTAATAGTATGCATATTCGGTTAACAATGCAATAAACATTTTCAAAAAGTAAACTCAAAGTTTCAATTCAAATGAATAGATCCCACAAACTCAATAATTTATGTGGTGTAACTTATGTCTTAACTTTTCTTTTCAAACATTATAAATAAAAAAAATGGGCAGTTTTCGTCTTGAGCGGGGTATTACTGTTTATTGTGCCTGCCTATATTCACATGACAACTATAAGCAACTCAAATTTTCTGTTTGATTGTTCAAATTCAGTTTTGCATACAACCCAGATTGGATATGAATGTGTACAGATATCCATCCTGAATGTGTTTCTCATGCATATAATTAATAAAGACAAATACATCAGGCTAATGTGACTTAATAGACAACTATAAATACCAACAACATGCTTGGTGATGTGCTACATTACATGGTTTACAGTGTAGGAAGTCTGTGAGTTCGTCAGCTTGTCATGGAAAGGAAGGGAAATACAGGTTAAATGGGTGGTTTAAATGTTTAATAGATTGTCTGACAAATTCAGAATGTTGAGTGGGGATATTTGATTATCTGTGACAATGTCTATGCACATAACTCCATTTATTTTCAAAAAGAAAAAAAAAAATCACAAATATGGAGAAAGTTACACAAACCAGAAAAAAGTCAGGAGGAAAACACTACTTTAGCTATCTAGCTATACAAAGTTTACACAGCTAGATACACACTATCCATATTTATCACATAGATGGCTAGATTACAACAATTACATTTCTTTAATAAGCAAAAAAGAAACAAAAAACCCAAAGCCAGGCCATCCAACTGTAACTCTCCATACCTTGCTCTGCAAAAACCCAAATCCTTCTCCTTTCACATACACTCTCCAACCTAAAACCCAAAGAAAATTCTTATACAATCTACACCCCACCCACAACCCAGGTGATTTATCCTGTATTTACCTAACCTAGGGAGTTTCTACTACAGTATATAAACATGAGTAATAAGAAAGGGGGTCAGAAAGAAATGGAAAAGAAACTACACCGAAGTCTAGACAGGCATCAGGCCCAAGTGCAAGTGCAAGGTACGGCCATTCAGAGACTGACCTGGAACTGGCAGGGGAAAGCACAGTCTTCCCAGGCATTGTTCCACTGCATTATTTGCAGTCGAGAGCGAAAATGGGAGCGAAGGTGCAAGCAATGCAGGTCACGATAGCTCGTCGATTCCAGAAGATCACTTGAAACTAGAAATGGCCTTGCAGTCTGTGCTTTCATCTACTCCTCACAAGCCAGAAGCATCGGCTGTAATGGGGTAGCCACTTCACCCGTAGAGCACAAAAGCCAAAATGATTTCTCCGAACTGAAGGAAATGATCACAGCATTGGCCAAGGCCATAAGTGAGCTCAAGAAAGACATTCCGAAAGACATTCAGAAAAATATGAAGAAATAAATAAATGGCTTGCTCAAGACAATCGAGAAGACAAACGAGAAGCTGCGGCTGGAGCTGCAAGAGATGCAGCAGGAATATAAAGACTTGTAAAAACGTATATAATGTATAATCGCTTTGATGCAGTCTTAAAAGATATGTTGAGAAAAATTGAAGAACACATTCAGGAAAATGTGTCTAAACTGACAGAACTTGCCGATCAGCTGGAAGACGTTAAGCAGACATTCATGGCTCGAATTGAAACAGCGGAACAATTGGCATCTAACGCAGATGGAAAAGCTATAGCTGCGAATTCCGAATGCAAAAAACTCGGAGACAGAGTTGCGGCTCTGGAAGATGGATGCAGAATCGACGGTCTACCTGAGAACCGTGAAAGTCCAAACCCAGTGAAATTCGTAGCTGAACTATTCTCAAAAATAATTGGAGAGAACTTTAAATCAGGTAACGAGATAGCGGCAGGTTATTGCATACGTGGATCAAATACCTCTAAACCTAGGTCTTTAATTGTCTGCTTCGAGAGATTACAATTTAAGCTTAATGTAATGGCACTTCTCAGACACAAACAAGAGATTATATTTGAAAATAACCACATTTGTATTTTCCCTGATTTCTCACCCTCAACAGCTGCTAAGCGTGTAGCTTTTTACAACATTAAACAGCGGTTACGGAAAGCCGATATCAGATACAGCCTCTTGTATCCTGCCAAACTGAAAGTGGATATTAAAGACAAATATCACATCTTCTCTTCCAAGGAGGAAGCAGAAAAGGAGTTAAGAAAGCTGATCCCGATGCTTTTTTGAAATACGAAAGTGAGTCGCATTCTATCATGGTATTGCAAGAAGATGTTACCAGCTGTCTGATCTGCTTGCAATGATACAGGTACCATAATTGTACATTCTTTTATCTTCTTGGACACTTTTTGTTTATGTTTTAATTATAATTACATGCGTATGTGTGGAAGAAATTACAGTAGTTCTTTCTTTTTTTTTTTTTGGTTTTTAAGTATTCTAAAGGAGACTGTTTAACATCATAACCTTGGTTTATTGTTATTGTTATTATTGCATTAGGGTTTACTATGCTTATTTAGGGCCACTTTTTAACACCATTTCCTGGGTTTACTGTCTTAATATTTCAAGACTGTTGATGATTATAATTTATGCTTATAGTCTGTCGATGATTATATTTTATGCTTATAGTATTTAGACTTTATCGGCAATAGATATCTCTACTTTTTAATCCTCAAATGCCGCTAATTATAACTTCCAACGTAACAATAGGCTGCATGGCAATAACTTGTAGTAAAATTGGAAATTAAGGTTAAAGCTGTCTCACTTCCTGTTAAGACTACAAAATGACATCAAAAATTCATAATCAATGTCTCCATGATCGGACAGTTAACTTTGTGAGCTGGAATGTTAAAGGCCTGAATCACAAATTAAAGAGAAAGAAAGTATTCTCTCACCTGATAGGTCTACACAATAAAATAGTATTTTCATAGGAGACCCACTTATTAAGCAAAGATCAGTTCCGGCTGCAAAAAGACTGGACTGACCAAATGTTCCATTCCAGCTTTACAAAGAAAACTAGAGGTGAGGGAATTCTTATACATAGAACAGTCATATTTGTAACATCAGATGTAGTATTCCTGAAGGTAGATATGTAATTGTCATGGGCAACTTATTTAACTGTAAATTGATTTTGATAAATGTTTATGCACCCAATGTCGATGATAGGGAATTCATACAAACTGTATTTGCATCTATTCCCAATGTGAACACTCAGAAAATTATAATGGCTGGGAACTTTAATTGTGTTTTAAATCCACTCAGATAGGTCTCCTGTCACAGGGAGGATGACATGTAACACTGCAAAGACAATTACACAGTTTTTAACTGACCACACCCTATCAGACCCCTGGAGGTTTCTAAACTCAAACTCAAGAGCATATTCCTTCTACTCACCAGTGCATCATTGCTACTGAAGAATTGATTATTTCTTTATAGATACTAATTTCTTGCCAGCAATTAGAACTTGTAAGTACAACGCTATTGTTATTTCTGACCATGCCCCTCTGATCTTGGAGCTAAAATCATTATGCCCCACATGCTCATCTCACAGATGGCGTCTTAACCCACTTCTATTAGCAGATGAAAACTGTACAGAATTTATATCAAAACAAATCAGTTTCTTCCTACAGACAAATACATTCTCAGAGGTCTCTGCAGGAATACTCTGGGAAACTCTAAAGGCCTTCTTAAGAGGACAGATTATTTCAGATCTTTCCCACAGAAATAAATTAGAAACCAAGAAGGTATCAGAGCTAACCAGCAAAATTACTAGAATAGATCAAGAAAATGCCAGTTGTCCAAGTGAAGCTCTTCATAGGAAAAGACAGGGTCTGCATTCAGAGCTCAACCTCTTAACAACCAAAGAAACTGAACAACTCATTTTTAAATCAAGACATCATTACTATGAACACGGAGAGAAAGCTAATAAGCTCTTAGCTCAACAAATCCACAAGCAAGAAGTTTGAAATACAATCCCAGCAATCACCAACACGAACAAAGATAAAATCATTGACCATAAAAATATAACACACACATTTAGAGACTACTATAAATCCTTATATTCTAAAGAGTTAAAAGAAAACAAAACACAATCTAATGCATTTCTGGATACATTACAGATACCACAAATAGATACTTTTATTGCAGAGGAATTGGATACACCTCTGGTGCTATCAGAATTACTAGATGCTATAAAGTCACTTCAGAGCTGGAAAGCAGCAGGCCCTGATGGCTACCCTGTCAAATTTTATAAGAAACTAGCAAAATACCCGCGCTTCGCAGCGGAGAAGTAGTGTGTTAAAGAAGCAATGAAAAGAAAAAGAAACATTTTGAAAATAACGTAACCTGATTGTCAATGTAATTGTTTTGTCACTGTTGTGAGTGATGAGTGTTGTTGTCATATATATATATATTTACACACACACACACATAAACATATATATATATACATATCTATACATATACACATATATACATTGTGAACGCTGGCCCCGGCACAGACAGACGGACATCATATTTTGCACCCAACACACTTTATTTCCACTATTTACCACTACAAACAGTCACGTGCACTCACAAAACCCCAGTGCCTTCTGCACTGATTCCCCCAAGTCCAGGGCCCACAGTCCTGTGCCTTGCTTCCTGGCCGCCTCCTGTCCTCGCTCTCCAGCTCAGTCCTTCTGCCTCCCGACTTCCACCAATGACTGGAGGGAGGCGGCCCCTTAAATAATGCCCCGGATGAGCCCCAGGTGTTTCCGTCTCTAGCCACGCCCAAGCGTGGCGGAAGTATCGGCCGTCTTCCTGGCAGCTCTCCGGGCGCCACACAAAGCCCCCGGCACTTCCTGGTGTGGCGGAAGTGCCGGGCTCCCGGGATAATTAGGCACCGGGGCGCCGCCTGGCGGTGGCCACGGGTCCCTACAGGGCTGGGCTTCAAAGCCCTGTACCCAGGCCCCTGCCTAACCAGGACGGACGCCCCACTCTGTCTGGAGGAGGCACCGCCTCCTTCGGTTCTCTCAGCGCCCCGGCCGGGCTCCTGCCCCGACCGGCAACCGCGACGGGATAAACCGCATCGGGCGCCGCCTGGCGGTGACCACGGGCCCCTACAGGAAGGGCTTCCATGCCTCAACCCGTGGCCCCTAACAGAACCAGGACGGACGCAAGGGGTCTGGAGGAGGCACAAGCCCTCCTCACGCCCTCCTGGCGCCCCGCCGGGCTCCAGCCCGCCGGGGCCACAGTGCCCCACCGCTAGCGAGGACACGGGTCCGAACGGCACAACCCAAAGGGCAGCACGCCCCCAGCGAGGGTCCTACTATGTCCCCAGGGTCCAACACGGCACCCTGGGACATCTGTTCGGCACCTCGCCGGGCGCAAACGCCCCTGTGGTCTGCGCCGCCGCCTCGCTGTTCCCCAGCGGGTCACTGTAGGCCTCCCGGCGGGAGCACTCCGCTGAGCGCCCGCTCCAGGCGGGCAGGTCCTCGCCGACGCCGGCCTCAGCGCTCGCCGGGCTTCGGGCCTGTAAAATAAAGAAAAAGAGGGCCAGAAGCACAGCCAGGACACTCATCCCGAAGCGCCGGCCGGTCTCCGATCGCACCGTGATTCCTGCCCTCCGACAGCCCCCAACTTGCCTGCTGGAGTCCTCCGCCGCAGGTTCCATGCCGTCCGCTCGCCGGGCTCGCACCGCCTCGCAGGCAGCTCGCCCATCCGCCTAGGGATCTCCTCTGCCCGCACAGAGGACGGCCTTCTCCGACGCCGCACTCCAGCCAGTTCTTCCTAACGGAGGAACCGCATTCACCCTTCGTTCCTCCTTTCTTGACGCGCTGACGGTCTGGGTCTGAGCACAGCGAAGCTCAAATCCAGCCCCGCTGCGCCCAGGCAGAGCGCAGGTGGAGACAGCTGCAGGCTTGAGCGCAGGGCGCTAGGACCCAGGGCACTCAGCAGCCCCATCCTACCAGCCCCTGCATATTCAAGCTCCTCGCCGCTTAGCTGTCTGCGCGCCCAAGGCCCGCTGTTGGGAAGTTGCCTACTGAGCCGCCGTCCGTAATCGGTCACGCCATGTTCGCTAACCCCCACTTGCTCTACGGGACGGTAATACTCACCACCCCGCCGTGTTCTGCCGGCCTCCGTTCCAGCGCGCGCCGATCCTCCCCTCACGCTGGGCGCCTCTCCCGACGCGACTGCCTTCCCGCCAGCTGCTCACACTGAGCGCGAGAACACGCAGCAGTTCTAAGGACGGCTTGGCGGGCCGGGACTCCTCCGACACACGCCGAGCCGCTGGTGGAGAGAGAGACAGACGCCGGTGGGCTTACCTGTTCATCAGCTCCACGCGACGCTTGCCTCCTCTGGGCCACTCCTCTGGCCCAATCGGGTCTCGGTTTGGCACGACTGGCATTCCTTGGGCCCGCCTCTATCAATCATCGGCGGGCACGCAAGACACACCGCCAATCCGCGCCTGTCAGCTGGCGGGACATCCGCCCGCTGCCATCTTGCCTCCCTGTTCGAAAAGCGGAGACGCGGCTCTTCGCGCTGTGACTGCGGCGATTCCTGAGCCGCAGCGCTCCAACCGCAGCCTCTTCGCTGCCTCCGCCGCCGCTGCCGACAGCCCGTGGCCCGGCGTGCCTCGCCACGGACGCGGATCCGTTCGCCCCTCCCTGTCGAAACAAAGGTAAGTCCACCCGGCGGGCCGGCGATTGCAGGGCAGGGCACTCACCTCCCGAATCCCGCCATGCCTCGGCGTGGCCTTCAGCGAAGCAACGCCGGCCTGGCTGTCCGTCCCGACAGCGCGACTTTCGAGCCCGCTGGCGCCCGGGCGATGTCGGGTCCTCCTCCGCACCCGGGAAAGCTATTCCGCTGTCCGTGGCGGTTTCTGGGCGAACGCCCGCTGGGTTAGTGCGGCCGCCTCCCGCCAGTGTGTGGGGTCCGCTGCTGCGCCGGGCTGTTCACAGAAATTGAATGTTTGAACCCAGGTCCCCGCCTTGTCCCAGGCGGAGCATCCTGCCGACCACGCCACTGTGAACGCTGGCCCCGGCACAGACAGACGGACATCATATTTTGCACCCAACACACTTTATTTCCACTATTTACCACTACAAACAGTCACGTGCAGTCACAAAACCCCAGTGCCTTCTGCACTGATTCCCCCAAGTCCAGGGCCCACAGTCCTGTGCCTTGCTTCCTGGCCGCCTCCTGTCCTCGCCTCCAGCTCAGTCCTTCTGCCTCCCGACTTCCACCAATGACTGGAGGGAGGCGGCCCCTTTAAATAATGCCCCGGATGAGCCCCAGGTGTTTCGCTCTAGCCACGCCAAGCGCGGGCGGAAGTATCGCCGCCTTCCTGGCAGCTCTCCGGCGCCACACAAAGCCCCGCACTTCCTGGTGTGGCGGAAGTGCCGGGCTCCCCGATATACTAGCACCGGGCGCCGCCTGGCGGTGGCCACGGGTCCCTACAGGGCTGGGCTTCAAAGCCCTGTACCCAGGCCCCTGCCTAACCAGGACGGACGCCTTCACTCTGTCTGGAGGAGGCACTCGCCTCCTCCGTCCTCCTCCAAGCCCCGCCGGGCTCCTGCCCCACCGCAACCGCGACGGATAAACCGCATCGGGCGCCGCCTGGCGGTGACCACGGCCCCTACAGGAAGGGCTTCATGCCCTCAACCCGCGGGCCCCCAACAGAACCAGGACGGACGCCCCCTCGGTCTGGAGGAGGCACAAGCATACATATATATCTACATATATACACACATATACATACATACACACACATATATACACACAAATACATATATAAATATACATACATACATACACACACACATATATAAACATATATATACATATACATATATATCTACATATATACACACACAGCTATTTCGTATCAGTGCAATATGCTGTTTGTTAAAATGGTTGACTCGCCTACGCAATAACAAATCAAATCATTCAGTTGTCTTTGCTCATATGTCATTTTAGAGCTGGACGCCTGGCATCTTTTTTGGCCACAAGTTCGTTTCTGTTTGGTGTGAGGTTCTGTGTTGTGGAGATTCTCAGGATGGATTGCAGGTGCTCATCAGTGAGGCGACTCCTGTGTGCTGTTTTGTTAGTCTTTATCACTGAGAAGAGCTTCTCACACAGATATGTGCTACCAAACATGCACAAGGTTCGAGCCGCATGTAGACGGACTTTTTGTTCTTCAAAGTCACCAAAGCGCCCGTGCAAACTCAGTGCAATAACTCTAGTAAGCGGTAAGTGTTCGGCAAGGCAGCTGAAGCGCTGCATTATGGGATCTGTAGTTTATTGTGTTACCAGCGCTTCATATACCCGGCTTTAATAACAATAATACAGTATATAAAATGATCTCGGGTCGGATATAATTACACGCCGGGTCGGATGTGGCCCGCGCCCTTGAGTTTGACACATATGGACTAAATAGAACTTGAAAAGATATATTTTTCAAATGTGATCGCAATTCAGATAGAGTTGACGCAAGACTACAGCCTGCATGCCTCAATAAGTCATCCTCCCTCGCTCTTACTTTTTACCGCTCATCTAATGAATACACTGAGTATGGCTTTACCAAAACAATCATTGATGGCTAATAAAGTATCCATTATTCGAGTATGTAGAGGATATATATATATATACATATATATATACCCGCATCGCAGCGGAGAAGTAGTGTGTTAAAAAAGGTAGAAAAAGAAAAGGGAACATTTTAAAAATAACGTAACATGACTGTCAATATACAGTATTTGTTTTGTGAGTGTTACTGAGTGTTGCTGTCATCAAGGATTTGATTATCATTATTTCTTTCAATCAGGTTCGTATTTGTAGGATGTGTTGTGTTCAAGTTACATTCCGTGTTTGTCAATCGCTGTAAAGATGACAGGTTTCATTCATCGATTCGTTTCTTACTGCATCAATAAACAGCTCGTCTTCTTCTTTATCTGAGACCTGACACACTGCATGCACTGGTTTTTTACACTGTCTTCCTTTAGCGCACATTGACTTTTTCCACCGTGTGCTTTGTTTCCACAGTAGCTGCATTTATGAATATGCTTATCAGACGCTTCATATTTTTGCTGCCTTTTCAATTGTGTAATTCGGTTTTGTTCAGCTCTTTGGAACTGTTGCTTTTGTCTGTGCACTGCGCCAGTTCACGTGAGCCACTCGGTGTACTTGCATCGAAGGTTCCCAGCTGTGCTGGTGCCATCTCGTGCTATGTCCATAGCTTTATTTAATGTTACCTTAGTCCTGGCACTTAAAACTTTCTCTCGCAGTTTCGCTGAGTTTGTGTCAGACACCACCCTGACCATCTCATCTTCCTCTCCATAAGCACAGTCCTTCACCCGTGAATATTTACCCGTGGCAGTTTGCTATTGGATTGCCGCTGACGGACGGCCTTATATGGGCAGGCACTAAATTACAAACGCCAGCGCAGCCTGTCTATGAACTTAATTTAAAGTGTAGGTTTACATCGTGCTTTGTTTCCGAAGTAGCAGAACTCATGAATATGGTTGTATATGTCACTCGCTCGCTTCTTATTGTTTCGCTGCCTTCTCAATTATATAATGCATGTTTTCTTGAGCGCTTTTTTGAGGTCTTCCTGGTTTTCTATGTACCGCGTGATTACGTGGGAGGCGTGATGATGTCACACGAAACTCCGCCCCCACGGCGTTGAAGCTCATCTCCATTACAGTAAATGGAGAAAAACTGCTTCCAGTTATGACCATTACGCGTAGAATTTCGAAATGAAACCTGCCCAACTTTTGTAAGGAAGCTGTAAGGAATGAACCTGCCAAATTTCAGCCTTCCACCCACACGGGAAGTTGGAGAATTAGTGATGAGTCAGTGAGTGAGTGAGTCAGTGAGTGAGTGAGTGAGTGAGTGAGGGCTTTGCCTTTTATTAGTATAGATTCACCACTCAGCTAGGTCCACTCTTATTAGAAACATTTACAAAAGCTACAGACAATCAAATTCTACCTCAAACTCTTCGCCAAGCAATAATCACCGTCTTTCCTAAACAAAACAAGGACATATTACAGTATGCATCATACAGACCAATTTCACTTCTAAATAATGATGTTAAGATACTCTCCAAAGTTCTAGCTAGAAGGATGGAAAAACTGGATTTATTAAAGGCCAATACTTAGCTTCCAATCTCTGACGCCTGTTTAATGTAATATATTCACCTGCAAAGTCAAACATCCCAGAATTATTATTATCGTCGGATGCAAAAAAAGCATTTGATATGATTGAATGGAACTACCTTTTCACTACATTAGAGAAATTTGGGTTTGGCCTGAATATTTGTGCATGGATCAAACTACTGTATACCAATCCAGAAGATTCAGTTTGTATTAACAACATTTTCTCAGACTACTTTAAACCAGAATGTGCTACCAGACAAGGATGCCCCTTGTCACCACTGCTATTTGCAATCGCCATTGAACCACTGGCAGTCCACTGTCGAAATGCTTATCTGATAAAGGGGATCATCAGAGAAGGACTGAAACAGAAAATTTCTCTATATGCAGATAATATGGTTTTGTATATATCAGACCGACAAAATATTATGCCTGCAGTCTTAACAGCACTTACATAATTTCAAAAGATCTCTGGTCTCAGAATTCATTGGAATAAAAGTGTGCTCTTTCCAGTGAATTCTCAAGCATGCCATATTAAATTGGACACCTTCCCTTTGATTATTGCAGATCAGTTTAAATACCTTGGGGTAAATATCATAAGTAAAAATAAAGCTCTTTATCAACAAAATTTTGCCATCTGTATGGAAAAAATTAAGCAAGACTTGCATAGATGGTCAACCCTCCATCTCACTCTAGCTAGAAGAAATAACATTGTTAAGATGAATATCCTTCTTAAGCATTTTTTTTATTTCAAAACATTCCGATACACATGAATAAATCATTCTTTAAGCAATTCGATTCAACCATAACCTTATTTATTTGGAACCTAAAACATCCACGTATCCAAAGAGTGACTCTACAAAGACCTAAGACAGAACATGGCATGCCTCTAACTAACTTTCAGTTTTATTACTAGGCAGCAAACATACAAGCTATAACAACTTGGACACAAATAGATGAACATACACAGGCTTGGTCCGCAATAGAAATAAAATCCTGCAGTACTTCTCTATATTCCCTACTTTGTGCCCAATAAATTCAAGTTATCACCAATATACTAATAACCCAATTGTGCTTCACTCACTCTGAATATGGAACCAATGTAGAAAGCATTTTAAGATGGAGAATCTTTTATCTGTGACACCTCTGCATGAGAACCTCCTTTTTCAACCCTTGCAAACATATGCAGTTTTTAATATATGGAAAAAATTTGGGATTAAATTGCTTAGATATCTTCATATAGACAACATCTTTGCATCCTATGAACAATTACATTCCAAATTTAATTTCTTTCACTATTTTCAAATTTGAAACTTTGTCAAACAGAACCTGCCCAATTTTCCCCATCTCCCACCTTCCTGAATGCTGAAAAAATTATTGCTCAGTCTTGAGGACTCAGGCAGCATTTTTGCAATATATAAAAATATTTTACAGTCCCTCCCTTTCAAAGATCCAAGAGGACAATGGGAAAAGGATCTCTCACTCAACATATCAGAAAAGGAGTGGAAGGTAGCAATACAGAGAATTCATTTGAGCTCTATATGTGCAAAGCATACAATTATTCAACTCAAAATTATATATCGAGCACATCTGTCTCGCTTGAAATTATCCAAAATGTTTCCAGGGCAAGATCCTACCTGTGAATGCTGCAATCAAGCTCCAGCCTCACTGGGTACAATACAATACAATACAGTTTATTTTTGTATAGCCCAAAATCACACAGGAAGTGCCGCAATGGGCTTTAACAGGCCCTGCCTTTTGACAGCCCCCCAGCCTTGACTCTCTGAGAAGACAAGGAAAAACTCCCAATAAAAACCTTGTAGGGAAAATGGAAGAAACCTCGGGAAAGGCAGTTCAAAGAGAGACCCCTTTCCAGGTAGGTTGGGCGTGCAGTGGGTGTCAAAAGTAGGGGGTCAATACAATACAATATACAGAACAGAACAAATTCCTTAAGACAGCATAATAATAAAAATTTTAGAATTACGGTTTAACAGTAGATGATATGACATAATTAGGTTTGGATATTTTTAGAGTCCTGGAGACCTCATCCATCTAGCTGCCTCTCCATTTGGCCATGCCACGGCTGAAACGTTGCTCCGATGAAAGGACCCCTCTTTCCCATGATTCCTGTGATCCTCCATCAGGGATGACTTTACCATAGGCAGGCAAACAACTTGGCAGGTGGGCCGTGGCACCAATGGCCACATTTGGGTACCGAGAAAAGAAACAGAATAGGTGAGGGTTAGTATTCAAATATAATTATCATGTTACTTATGTTATAGTGCTAATGACTAACAACAGAGATGCAGTATGTACAGTTAATCAGCAGCTCTAGTCAGGATATGCTAAACTGAAGTAGTGAGTCTTCAGCCGGGATTTAAAGGCTGAGACCAAGGGGGCATCTCTTATGGAAGCAGGAAGACCATTCCACAGTTTAGGGGCCCTGTAACTAAAAGCTCGACCTCCCACTGTTATTTTATTAATCCTTGGAATCCTAAGCAGACCGGCATCTTGAGATCTTAATGTGCTCAGGTTTGTAAGTCATGATAAGTTCAGACAAGTAAGCGGACCTTGGCCATTTAATGCTTTATATGTTAAAAGGAGGATTTTGAAATCTGCCCTAAACTTAACTGGGAGCCAGTGTAAAGATTTAAGAACTGGGGTTATGTGTTCATATTTTCTTGTTCTTGTAATAATTCTTGCAGCGCATTTTGGATTAACTGGAGGCTGTATAGAGAACAGTTTGAACAGCCAGTGAACACCGCATTGCAGTAGTCAATCCTACTAGAGATAAATGCATGAATTAATTTCTCACAATCCTGTTTATTTAGAAAGCGCCTTAATTTCCTAATATTTTTAAGATGGAAAAACATGTTTTGGACGACTTTGTAATATGCTTTAAATGACATGCTAGAGTCAAAGATAACTCCTAGATTGCGGGCTGATTCAGTAAAATTAATTGGGATTCCAACTGAGTTAAATGACGACAAAATATTGCTGTGATCAGCGTCATTCCCTCCAACAATTAACATCTCTGTTTTATCTGTATTTAAAGACAAGTAGTTCTCATTCATCCATTCCTTTAATTCACTAACACAACTAATTAAAGACAACATCGGAGAAACTTCATTTGATTTAAATGAAAGGTATAACTGGGTGTCATCTGCATACGAGTGAAAATTAACATTATGTTTCCTAATGAGAGATCCCAGTGGAAGCATGTAAAGTGAAAACAGTAAAGGTCCCAGTACTGAGCCCTGCGGACACCATATTGAACTTCTGTGTATAATGATGGAGTACTGTCTGCACATTTCTGTACATACTGGAATCGATTTGATAAATAAGAACTGAACCAAGCGAGCACGGGCCTGTAAGCCCAACATCGTTTTCTAGCCTGTGCAGTAAAATAGAATGGTCAATGGTGTCAAATGCTGCACTTAAGTCCAACAACATAATTACAGTGGAATTTCCTTCATCAGAGGATATCAGAATGTCATTTACAACCCGTGTTAGTGCCGTTTCTGTACTATGACCAGTGCGAAAGCCAGACTGGAATTTCTCAAATAAATTGTAATGTGTAAGGTGTGACTGAAGCTGACTGGGACTACTTTTCTAGTATTTTAGAGAGAAATGGTAAATTTGAAATAGGCCTATAGTTATTTAGTATGTGTGGGTCTAGGTCTGACTTTTTAAGTAAAGGTTTAATGACTGACACTTTTAGTGCATCAGGTACGGTGCCATGCAGTAATGAACTATTGATAATGGTTAAAATAGGCTGCAAGAACATCCATTGCACTTTTACTAGTTTTGTTGGCACTGGATCTAGGGAACAAGTAGTGGGCTTCATTTTAGTAATTAAAGTTAAGACTTCCTGGTGAGTTACAGGATTAAAATTATTAAAGTGCTGAATGCAATGTGACACAGGGTCTGCTAAGCTAGTATTTGGTTTGTACTGTGATGCTGAGATCTGGGATCTTATATTTTTAATTTTCTCATTGAAGAAGTTCATAAAGTCTGTACTGCTAATATCTGTTGGTATTTTGCACTGTTGATCTGAATTCCCATTTGTTAATTTAGCCACTGCTCTAAAAGTACCCTAGGATTTTTATTATTGCTATCTATTAATGTAGAATAGTATTCTGAGCGAGCTTTAAAGAGGGCTTTTATATTTATTACACTCTCTGTCCATGCAATTTGAAAGACATGTAGCTTTGTTGTTCTCCATCTGCTCCAGTTTTCGACACTCTAATTTAAGAGCTCGAGTATTTTCATTAAACCAGGGAGAGTTTCTATGTGCTTTGATCACTTTTGTTTTAGGGAGCCACTGTGTCCAGAGCATCTCTCAAGGTCACATTATAATGTGATGTTAACTGATCTAAATGGTTTTCCACAATTACACTCGACTTACTCAAGGTATCTATAAATTTTGAAGCAGAATTACAATCTAGATGTCGCACTGTCTTTGTTTTAATCTGAGTGCTGGCATGGGCAGAACTAAATCAAACGTAATTAAGAAGTGATCGGAAATAACTACATTTAATGGAGTAATATTTAAATTTTGAATTTCAACTTTGTAAGTTATAATTAAATCTAATGTATGGTTATGATTATGAGTTGGACCTTTGACAATCTGACAAAATCCTACTGAATTTAACAAATAAGTAAAACATTTGCTAAAAGTGTCAGTTTCCACATCAATGTGTACATTAAAATCCCCATCAGAACTACGTGATCATAATTTATAGCCAAATCAGACAGAAGGTTGCTAAATTCAGTCATGAACAATGAATATGGCCCTGGTGGTCTGTAGACTAGCACTATAATTGTGTTGGAATCTGTTTTAATATTTAAAATGAATGCCTCAAAGGATGTAAAGTTGCCTAAATTTTTAGGAGTGATTTGCATTTTGTTACAATGAATTATTCCAAGGCCTCCTCCTCGACCAGAATCTCTAGACTTATGAAGGAACGAGTATCCATCTGGTGACGCCTCAGCTAGGGAACAGTGTCACATTTACTAAGCCAGGTTTCAGTAAGAAGACACAGATCAGATTTTGTACTTAATATATATCATTTACCAAAACAGCTTTAGTGCCAAGAGAGCGAATGTTCAATAAACAGCATTTAAAACTGCATGGTTCTTTCTGAACTGCTGATATATTTTTCGTTTTAATTTGAATTAAATTTCTATTACAGATGCCCCTGGTGGAGTGTCTGGTTTTATCCCTTGGTCTAATTATACACCTTATTTTTGGTTATCAATTAATTTATGGTTTGTATCAAGACTAAATTTACTGGATGCCCCACAACAGGGATTATGGGTAACAGCTTCAGGAAAATAACAGGTGGGATAAACAACAGCCTGTGATTTAAGATCACATGACTGCGGCCTGGATGGTGCTCTAATCAGTCAACCAGGCAGTTTTGCTGCCATATTTTGGGATAATACATAAGATCCCTCCAGTTAGGATGAAGACCATCTCTTCTGAAAAATCCAGGCCTTTCCCAAAAATCATCCCAATTGTTCACAAATGCTATGCTTTTATTTGCACACCAGGTTTCTAGCCAGCAGTGAAAGGAATGCAATCTACTATAAATCACATCCCCTCTATATAATCTTGGTAAGGGACCAGATACAATTAAATTCCGACATTTTGTTTTAGCTTTGGTGCATAGAGAGATGAAGTTCGCTTTAATACCTCAGATTGCTGTAAATAAATATCATTAGTGCCGACATGCAGCAATAAGGTAGATACTTCATCGCCGGCAACACGGTCCAATGCGGCCTTTATGCCAGAAATCTTGGCCCCTGCAAGGCACTTAACATTAACTGCTGGTTTAACATAGTTTGGAATTCTAACATTCCGCACTATGGAATCGCCAATTATGAGCACTTTATTATTCTCAGTTTCCACAGGCGCGCTGCGGAGAGCTGAGAACCTGTTCTGGGTCCGAATTGGTGACCTGGGTGCTGGGGACTAAATTTTGGATTCTTAGACCCCCGTCTTACTGTTACCCACTCGCCCTGTGGCTGAATTGGTGCTGCTGATTTCGGCCTCGCACTGACTACAGTGGGACCTGGAGAGACTGAAGCCGAATCAGATGTAGCCGAATTGTCTAAACAAACCGAGTCGATCCAATTTTCGGTTTGCCTAATCGCTATCAGATTCCTAACGCGGTCCTCCAATTTGCGTATTTTCCCGACCAACTCTAAATTAACTAAACATTTTTGGCAGGTGAAGCTATCTGCACCGTCGGCCGGAAAACCTGAGCTGTACATACTGCAGGACACACAACATATAAACGTGCCCTCGATGGGCAGAGAGCAGATAGAACTTACATTAAATGTTGAAGTCATCTTTGCCGTTTTTATAGGTGCTCCTGCGCTTTCCGTGTTGAGCTGAATCACCGTCGCTTTAAGTTTCCACCACCCGCTAAGCGATCGACTTTAATTTCTCACTGCCGGTTATTTCTACTGGTCAGCTGCCGGCTTTACCTCAGGTGAACTTGCTCGGGTGCTTTCGAAGGGCTACGTGCCTGTGGGAGACGCCGCCGCTCCTCTCTGCTTCCGCTCGCTGATCTGCTGATGGGTCACATGTTTTGGGCCTGCACCAAATTAACATCATTCTGGACAAAAATTTTTAAGTTCCTTTCAGACAGCCTTGGTGTCACAATCCCTCCTAATCCACTAACAGCTGTGTTTGGTGTTCTTCCAGATGGACTTAAAGTGGAGAAAGACAAACAAACTGTGATTGCCTTCACTACACTATTGGCACACAGACTTATTTTGCTAAACTGGAAGAATCCTAACTCTCCTCTTTTAAGTCAGTGGGTAACTGATGTTTTATATTATTTGAAATTGGAAAATATCAAATTCTCAAATTCTCACTTAGAGGATCTTTTTCAAAACCTGACAGGATCTAATCAATAATGTTTTAGAATAAGCTATTAAAGCACCGAGGAAGTAAATTCTCTCCCCATTTCTTTTTTTCTCCATTTATCTCTATCCACCTAATAAACTCATCAATTTATTCATATTTACTATTTTTAAGTTTTAGTCCATTGGCCATGCTATCTTTCTCGGGGTGGGGGCTGATTTCTTTTCAATCCTATGTTTTGTAAAAACTGATCTATTTGTATGGAATGATTACAATAAAATCAATAAAATTTAGGGCAGTACTCAATTAAGTCATCAGCACCAAATTAGAGTAGAGTTTTATAAAAAGTGAGAAGTCAAGGAAAATCACACCTTTTATTGGCTAACTAAAAATATTACAATATGCAAGCTTTCCAGACAACTCAGGCCCCTTCTTCAGGCAATACAAAAACTGGAGTTCCCTGTGTTTATACAGATACTAGGGCAGATACAACATTGGAAAACCTTTAAGTGAGACATCTTAAATGTAAAAAATTAATAGACCTCCTCAGGCTAAAATTCATTTAGCAAGTGAGAAGAACAATGTATTGGCAAGATCTTTGGATAAGATAACTGTCCAACAAAATCTTTTGAAGTTTCTGATGAGTTGTTCAAAGCAATGCAGGTCTGTAGTCAGGTTGTCTGTGTCAGTCCAAGAGATGCAAACAATCCTGATATCTGGCCATACAACTCTTGTCTCTGTTTAAACCATGTTGCAATGTTTTGAATTTTAGCATAAGTTTCACTTCCCATTCTTTTCTCTCTTGATATGTTCTGAAGTTGCCCATAAGCACTGTGACTTTAAAGTCCCTGCCACAGTGTCCATGACTGTTGAAGTGGGCTGCTACAGGAACATCTGTGTTGCCATGTTTGATATGGAACCTGTGTAAATTCATTCTTTGGAAGAGTGTTTGTCCAGTTTCTCCCATATAGAGTGCAGTGTCAGGACATTTCATACAGAGAAAGAGGTAGACTACATTAGGTCATACCACTGCACAGGACTTGGTGAGTGGGAGTTAGTGATGGTGAAAAACCGGAAAGGAAAGCACAGAAAAGTAAAGATTGCAAATTTATTGAAGTGTATGATAATTCTATGCATATGTACTATATTAAGGGTAGAACTAAAAAATACTTATGAAACAAATTAAAACAGTGGGTTTTTAGAAGTTTTTTTAAATGATCTACAGTGTTAGACTGGCACATCTCTGTTGGTCAAGTATTCCAGATTTTTGGTGCATAACAGCAGAAGGCCACAGCATCACTTCTTTTATGCTTTTCTCTTGGAACTGTAAACAGACATTTGTTAGAAGATCTAAGTTTATGACTTGGAACGTAGGGGAACAAGAACTCCAAAATATAAGAAGGAGCAAGGTTTAAAGCTTCATATACAATTAGTAAAATTTTAAAGTCAATTCTGAAAGACAATGGTAGCCAATGTAATGATGCTAACATCAATGTGATGTGCTCAGATATTCTGGCTACGATTCTTGCTGTTGCATTCGTGTTTGACTGCAACTGATTTGTGTCTTTATTAGGTAGGCTAGTTAGTAGTGCATAACTATACTGTACAATATATATTATTTTAAGGATTACATTTGAAAATATCTGTCATTTTTGTGCATTTCAGTATTTTTTTAAAATATGATAACCTCACATGAAAATGTGCAATAGATATCTTATAGTGGTTTCTTATATTGAGACACATGAGATCAAATCACACTGTGAAACAACACATATTTTAAACATATTATTAACCAGCCCCAGGGATGCACAAACCAGTGTGTTTCTTTGTGCCAGTCCCAAGCCCAGATAAAAGGGGAGGGTTACATCAGGAAGGGCATCCGGTGTAAAATTTTGCCAAATCAATATGCGGACAACAATACAAATTTCCATATCGGATTGGTTGAGCCCCGGATTAACAACAACCGCCACCAGTACTGTTAGCCAACAGGGTGCTGGTGGAAACTGGGCTACTGTTGGCCAATGAAGGAGAAGAGGGGGGAGACGTTGTCGGAGGCAGGAAGAGAGGAGAGAAAGTAAAGAGAGTGGAACTGAGGATAGGAACTTTGAATGTTGGCAGTATGACTGGTAAGGGGAAAGAGAGTTAGCAGATATAATGGAGAGAAGGAAGGTTGACATATTGTGCGTGCAAGAGACTAAATGGAAATGGAGTAATGCCAGGTGGATCAGAGGTGGATTCAATTTGTTCTATCACGGTGTGGATAGGAGGTGAAATGGGGTAGGAGTTATTCTGAAGGAACAGTATGACAAGAATGTTTTGGAGATGAAAAGAGTGTCAGACAGAGTAATGATTATGAAGCTGGAAATTGGAAGTGTGATGATGAATGTTGTTAGTGTATACGCACTGCAAGTTGGGTATGCAATGGGCGAGAAAGAAGATTTTTGGAGTGAGTTGGATGAAGTGATGAACAGTGTACCCAAGGGACAGAAAGTGGTGATTAGAGCAGATTTCAATGGGCATGCTGGAGAAGGGAACAGAGGAGAGGAGGAGGTGATGGACAGGTATGGTGTCAAGGAGAGGAATGAAGAAGGTCAGAGGATAGTGGATTTTGTTAAAATGATGGACATGGCTGTGGTGGATATGTATTTTAAGAAGAGGGAGGAACATAGGGATAGATTACATCCTATGCAGAAGAGTTGATCTGAAGGTGATTGAAGACTGAAAAGTGGTGGCAGGGGAAAGCATAGTTAAGCAGTATAGGATGGTGGCCTGTAGAATGACATTGGAGATCAAGAAGAGCAAGAGAGTGAGGGCAGGGCCAAGTATCAAATGGTTGAAGTTGAAAAAGGAAGACTGCAAGGTTGAGTTTAGGGAGGCGGAGAGACAGGCACTGGGTTGCAGCGAAGAGTTACAAGAGAGCTGGGAAACTACAGCAGATGTAGTAAGGGTGACAGCAAGAAGGGTGCTTGGCGTGACATCTGGAAAGAGGAAGGATGAAAAGGAAACCTGGTGGTGGAATGAGGAAATACAAGAAAGTATACAAAGGAAGAGGATGGCAAAGAAGAAGTCAGAGAGATGCAGAAAGTAGACAAGAGTACAAGGAGATAAGGCGCAAAGTGAAGAGAGAAGTGGCAAAGGCTAAGGAAAAGGCGTATGATGAGTTGTATGTGAGGTTGAACACTAAGGATGGGAGAAAAGGACCTTTACCAATTGGCTAGACAGAGGGACCGAGCTGAGATGTGCAGCAGGTTAGGGTGATAAAAGTTAAAGATGGAAACATACTCATAAACGAGGAGAGTGTGTTGAGCAGATGGAAAGAGTACTTTGAGAAGCTGATGAATGAAGAGAACAAGAGAGAGAAGAGGTAAGATGATGTGGAAATAGTGAACCAGGAAGTGCAATGGATTAGCAAGGAGTAAGTAAGGATAGCTATGAAGAGGATGAAAAATGGAAAGGCCGTTGGTCCAGATGACATACCTATGGAAGCATGGAGGTGTTTAGGAGAGATGGCAGTGGAGTTTTTAACCAGATTGTTTAATGGAATCTTGGAAAGTGAGAGGATGCCTGCGAAGTGGAGAAGAAGTGTACTGGTGCAGATATTTAAAAATAAGGGGGATGTTCAGGACAGCAGTAACTACTGGGGAATAAAATGCATGAGCCACAGCATGAAGTTATGTGAAAGAGTAGTGGAAGCTAGGTAAAGAAGTGAGGTGATGATTAGTGAGCAGCAATATGGTTTCATACCAAGAAAGAGCATCACAGATGCAATGCTTGCTCTGAGGATGTTGAAGGAGAAGTTTAGAGAAGGCCAGAAGGAGTTGTATTGCGTCTCTGTGGACCTGGAGAAAGCATATGACAGGGTGTCATTGAGAAGAGCTGTAGTATTGTATGAGGAAGTCGGGAGTGGCAGAGAAGTACATAAAAGTTGTACAGGATATGTACGAGGGAAGTGTGACAGTGGTGAGGTCGGCGGTAGGAGCGACGGATGCATTTAACAAGTAGGTGGGATTACATCAGGGATCAGCTCTGAGCCTGTTCTTATTTGCAGTGGTAAAGGACAGGTTGACAGACAAGATTAGACAGAAGTCACCATGGACTATGATGTTTGCTGATGACATTGTGATCTGTAGCGATAGTAGGGAGCAGGATGAGGAGACCCTGCAGAGGTGGAGATATGCTCTAGAGAGGAGAGGAATGAAGGTCAGTAGGACAAGACAGAATACATGTGTGTAAATGAGAGGGAGGTCATTGGAATGGTGCGGATGCAGGGAATAGAGTTGGCGAAGGTGGATAAGTTTAAATACTTGGGATCAACAGTACAGAGTAATGGGGATTGTGGAAGAGAAGTGAAAAAGAGAGTTCAGGCAGGGTGGAACAGTTGGAGAAGAGTGCCAGGAGTGATTTGTGACAGATGGATAACAGCAAGAGTGAAAGGGAAGGTCTACAGGACGGTAGTGAGACCAGCTATGCTATATGGGTTGGAGACAGTGGCACTGACCAGAAAGCTGGAGACAGAGCTGGAGGTAGCAGAGTTAAAGATGCTAAGATATGCAATGGCTGTGACAAGGATGGATAGGATTAGAAATTAGTACATTAGAGGGTCGGCTCAAGCTAGACGGTTAGGAAACAAAGTCAGAGAGGCGAGATTGCGTTGGTTTGGACATGTGCAGAGGAGAGATGCTGAGTATATTGGGAGTAGGATGCTAAGGATAAGGCTGCCAGGGAAGAGAATAAGAGGAAGGCATAAGAGAAAGTTTATGGATGTAGTGAGAGAGGACATGCAGGTGATGGGTATAACAGAAGAAGATGCAGAAGGCAGAAAGATATGGAAGAAGATGATCCGCTGTGGCAACCCCTAACGGGAACAGCTGAAAGAAGAAGAAGTAGATTAACATAGTACAAGTGAGTGATGACATTTTAAAGTGAAGTCAATGTATGCTGGCAGAGCTATTGATTTGCATTATTTCAGTGAGTTACAAGGAAGTAAACAGAAATTGGAATCATTGGGAAAACTGGGTTTAGTACCGGAAGTGACATCTTCATGGGCACCAGAAACGTGCGGGATTTCCCACGAATGGTCTGCAGAGTATCGATAGAGAGAAAGACAGTGCACTTCGCCATCCCCTGGTCTGGCGTGGAACTATCATTATTTAGGTCTTTTAGCTGATTCCCATGCGCACATGTGTGATAGAGTATATTGTATGTCTTTGCTAGGGAAGGTATGCTTCCATGTGTGATATGACAGACTGGCTCAGTCTCAGCTCTCTACTCTGGTGTGAGGCTGGACTTTTCACTCTCCAAATAAACATATTAAAATGGTAGTTCTTTGATACTACAGCATAATGTTCTAATGTTCTAAAGTACTCTACTAAATTATAGTTTTACATTTTCAAAGATGCAATTTAGACTCCCCAATCTGGGGACTTGCTCCTGGCACTCTTCCTTTTAATCCTCAGTCATTGTTGCCAGGTCTATGGTTTTCTCACTCAAATGAACTATTTTTGGTTGTCATCTGCGAGAAAAAAATGGGCTTTTGTGGGTTCCATTTCTTTGGGCTACTTTTTAAAAAACAGTGCACTATTTTTGTCTATTTTTACATCCCCCTCAATTAATTTTTACCTTGTTCTCCATCCATCTGGCCCCCTTTCCCCTTGTATTATATTATTTACCATTCTAAAATCCTCACTTCCCCCATTATATGATGGTATATACCCATTGTAGCACTCTGAAAATAGAGTTGCTAAGTCCATGGGTTTCCCACCTAATTGGGCTATTTTGAAAATACAGTTGCAGGTAAATATTATGAGGTCTGTGTTTCATGCTTCCTCTGGTCCTGTTCAGTCCATGAACTTCATGATATCCAAAGTGCATTCTGGTGCCACATTCCCGTTACACAGCATATCACAAGCTCACAGATAGATAGATAATGTCACACAGTTGGGAATCCTTATGGGGAAAATCATAAAACACTCAGACAAAGAAAATATCTGCAGACTTCACACA
Organism: Polypterus senegalus; assembly: GCF_016835505.1. Lineage (NCBI taxonomy): Eukaryota > Metazoa > Chordata > Cladistia > Polypteriformes > Polypteridae > Polypterus > Polypterus senegalus. Next base: position 122,907,911 of record NC_053155.1, on the reverse strand, counting down.
GACAGAGCCTTTTCCAGGATTCTGCACGTTACAGTATGCTCAATATGCTCAGTAAATAATACCCAAATTATATGCAATTGTGGAGTATAATTTATAAAAAAAAAATCAATTTTGATGCATAATGAGGATTTATCCCTGTATCATTTTAACTGTTTATTTATTTATGTATGTCTGTATATTTATTTATTTTACACTGACTTTTTTATTCCAGGAATATCAAATTCTGTGAAATGGGGATATGATAAATTTCACTACTTAAATGCCAGGACTAAAGAAAGTTTTAGTCACAAGCTACATGAGCGAACAGATGGCAGTGCCACCTACTTAAATAAAAGAATAATTAGCTGAGCAAGTCAAAATCACTATATATTTAGGAATACAGATCAGTGATCAATTAAAATATCACAACTTTGCCTATTTAAAAAAGCTAAATAAACTAAGTTTTCTGTATGAGTTTAGTGTAAACTGCTATATTCTCAAAAAATGCCTGTTTTGAAGTACATTTGCCCTAAAATTGCAACATATGAGTAAAGTGAAAAGCTTAGTCATTGGAGTTAGTCAAATGACTGAAACATCAGCATGCAAAAATATGACCTTCAGAAGCCTTCTTAAATCCTGTAATCATCCTTGTCATTCCATCAACTGTCAATTTAGATGTTTGATAAGCAATCCTATTGTGCAATGTAGAATAACAAGAGTGGCTATATAAGAGAGCATTTGTACAATCAGCAGATAAGTTGTTTATTGGTGAAAGACCTTAACTGATTAATTACATTAAATGTTCATGCGTTATAGATCAGCTATGGGTGAAGGTGTCAGAAGGAATGTGTATGGCTTACTGTACAGGTGGATTCTTTACCATTATTTCATGTTGTGTCTATCAACATTTAATACTCACAAGAAAATTATTTTCTCATTGTCCGATGAGGTCTCCCTTGTCCTTAACACTAGAATTACCAGAGCCTACGAAAAAACTTGTAAATCCGTCCCACCTTAAATGGCTTCTTAAAATCGTTCACAGCTCTCCACCAGCGTCTTTTGTCATCTAAATGTGCTGATAAAAATCAGGCTGCAAGCAGCTGTCTATTCCATTCCCCCACCGCCTTAGAACGTGCACAAGCTTCTCCCAGCTCATGCCTTGATTGATTTTCTGGGAGTGAAGTGGAGTTTTAGAGTGGAAATAATAGATCGTTGTTTGGAACACACGCATTTCATGTCTGTTCCGTTTCTACAGTAATCTTTGTAAACACATTTTTAAAACAGAAACATTTATATATTTTACTAGTAGATGACAAAATGTAGGCATAAACTATATAATGTATGAAGCCTGAAGTATCAAATAAATACTTTCACAAAAGGTACAAATCTAACACAGCAATTGCGCTTTTATTCAAAAATATAACTGCAGAAACAAAAAGCAGCCTTAACATGCAACATTGACACCTGTTTGTTATGACTGCGTCCGTGGCGCAATAGAATCAGCTGCTGCCTGGGAATCAAAAGGTCGCGAGTTTGATCCTGCACCACTCTGTTTTGAGAAGTAAACTGCTCTCAGTCTTACTATTTTAGAATAAAAACATACATTTGATTTCAGTCTGTAACAGCCGGTGTAATTTATGATACTTGTAAAGGTTAGCTCTGTTTTTTTTTAGTCAGTTTTATTATCTCAGCCACGTTCATGAGCCCAAACACACCCCAACCCCGCATCTGACACTGCTGTTTTCACATAGACGTGCTGTAACAGAGGTAAACTCAGCTCCCTTCTACATCGGAGCAAGAATGCACATACCATTGCTTGCATACTAAAGTGTCAGCAGGCACTTTTCGTGGCATTACACACAGTTTTGAGTATTCCCTCTGCACATTACTTGTGGCTTTAGGAAGTAAATAAATGAATAAAGGTAAATCGTGTCATAAAATGATTTCTTCAAAACGTTGAATGTTATTTATTTGGCACATACATGTCTGCATGCACTTTTTGTGGCATTACACATGTATTTTTTGAGCATGTCCGTGCCAAATAAATAACATTCTTTTTGGTCAGTAACATGGAGAAGAACGAGTTTACCAAGACATCAAAAGGAACAGAATCTGAATCAGTAATCCCACACTGACTAGAATTTCACAATCACATTGACAGTGTGCCTTTTCATTGTGAAAGGAGATACTTCAAACATGTGAACATTAAATAAGACACCTTATATGGCATTTTCTTGATGAACATCAATTGAAAACAACTGCTGAAACACCTCCCCCCAAAACAGAGAAATACCCAGCTGTTACCATACACCACAAAAACAAAAAAATTCCTGTGTCACTTAAATCGGCTCCTGGGTAGGATAACAATGGTCTTGAATTTCCTCCATTTGTACACAATCTGTCTGACTGTGGACTGGTGGAGACCAAACTCTTTAGAGATGGTTTTGTAACCTTTTCCAGCCTGATGAGCAGCAGCAACTCTTCTTCTGAGGTCCTCAGAAATCTCCTTTGTTTGTGCCATGATACACTTCCACAAACATGTGTTGTGAAGAACAGACTTTGATAGATCCCTGTTCTTTACATAACACAGGGTGCCCACTCACACCTGATTGTCATTCCATTGATTGAAAACACCTGACTCTAATTTAACCTTCAAACTAACTGCTAATTCTAGAGGTACTTTTGCCAGACACAAATATGTAATATCCGATCGTCTTCCTCAATAAATAAATGACCAAGTAAAATATTTTGTCTCATTTGTTTAACTGGTTTCTCTTTATCTGCTTTTAGGGCTTGAGTGAAAATATGATGATGTTTTAGGTCATCTTTATGCAGAAATATAGAAAATTCTAAAGGGTTCACAAACTTTCAAGCACAACTAGAAATGATAGTCAGCATTATTTAAAAATCACAAATAGATGCACATCAGCCACAGAAAAGGTTAATGCCTTCCTCAGGGACATCATACAACTGAAAACAATTAAAGCAGACATAATCCGTTTCGATAAATCTCGACTCATTAAAATTAGCCCATTATTTCCAGTCATCAACCTCATCATTACTAATTCTCAAGAATACATAAATAGACTGGCATATTTATATAAATCAGAAAGTATTGTCAGAGACTGGTCTCATTTTTCATTCTGAGAATGCATAAAATAACACTTAACGGGTTTACTGCAATAATCTTTTCATGGGTCTTCCTGCTAAAATTGATGGATTACAGTAGGTTCAAAATTCTGCAGCCAGCATTCTGTCTTCGACCAATGCAATAATCTCTGCATCCTTCAATTTGCTCTCTTAATTGTACCCTTATCAGACTATATCCAGTACAATCAGATCCCTAGATGTACATGAAATCTCACATTATTTGTTTCTCATAATCCACAAATCAAGTCATCAGGTCACATATTTACAACATGCAAAGGCATGCATTTTTTCTAAAATATTGTTAAATAAAGTATCTCCAGAAAATGAAAGTAGTCCATTGTTTTGCCAAAACAGAATGATTTTTATTTTGGGACCGGAAGATGAGATGAGAACAAAACAGAGCACCTGCTATTTAACCAAGCCAGAAAAGTGAAGTAATAATCAGAATTGTAAATCGGAAAGTAAGTCAGAAAACATAGAGCAAGAATGAAGAGAAGGGCATATTAAGTCTTTAGTTTTATCCAAAACATGGATACCCGTGCCATGCATTAATGACCTTCTTAAAGGGTCGCCCTGAAAACATCACACAAGCACACACCTGGGCACTTCTGGGAATCTGCTTCAGCAAAGGATGACACAAAAGTCACAAAATTGAGATGCCAGTCAATATTTAAAAATGGCACAATAAGACATTAAAAAAATACAACTTAGTTAGGAACCAAGACAGGATGAAATAAATGCTTTAATCAAATTCATTGACCATAGAAACCTCAGAATAGCCAACAAAAAGTTCCAAACCTCCACAGGAAAGTGTAAAAAAATTAATAAGGGACACCAATCACAATACCCACAAACACAGGATCATACTTTTGTTTTGAAGACAGGACTCTTGACCAATTAATGAGGAGGGGAGGTGGGACTCAAAACTCAAAAGTGTGAAAGGGCTTCCTGTTTGAGGACAACTTTTTTCATGGACATTTTTGATATTATTTGCTGTTGTCTAGTGTTATGTCACCTTCTATCAAACTCTCATGTCCATTCCTCTCAAAAATATGTGATTAAATGTTTTCTTGACCATCACTAGAAAGTGCATGGGATAGTAACATATAAAAATAATTTTTGGGTGGAGTAGTCCTTAATACTTTGTTTTTGTGTTTGTTTAGACTATATTCTTCTATGCTTTGCAGTATGTATTGTGATGGTATGCTTAGTAAGAGCCTCTAAATTGAGGAAACCTAATACTTTTTCTAAAGGCTGCTTTAAATTTATACTCTTCTTAGCAGTCAACCAAACATAAAATATCGAAGAGATATTTATTTGTAATAGTTTACACTGACTGCTTTGATTATTGTGTTTCAATCTGCATTTCAGAATTTTAGAATGCAAGTTACTGATAGAATCCAGACCTTGACATTGAATGTTTATTTTACAGTCTAATATTTTTGGAATTCAGATATTCAAGTGCATATCAATAGCTTGTTAATGGAGAAATGACAAATATTTATGAATTATTTATTGATATTGTAAAAGCAGTAAATTTTATCTAAGACATTAACACATTATATACTTTTATGAAATCATGCACTTTAATTAAATCTAACTTCTAGCATAATTATTTTTTCACTTGTGTTGAAACTTTTCAGTGATGTATTTGAGAATATTTGACTTCAGTCACTTCCATCTTCATTGTTTACTAATTTTGATAAAGTGATGTCATCAGCTGCAAAGAATTGCTCAAACAAGAAAAAAGTTTCCCCAAAGATCTGAGTCAGGCAAATAGGTTGACTAATCACAGTGAACAGACACACTGCACAATATATAAAAGGGTCTCCAAAAAGATATCAGGCTGGAGCTAAGATGTCAACTACTCCATTCAGGGCCATGAAAACTCTCCTGCTTGCAGCTGTCTTAATGCTTTCCTTCACCAAGCCAGCCAGGGCCATTCCTATTCAGGAACCTGCGCCAAATGAGGAAAGCCATAAAGACTTGGACATAGCAAGGGTAAGTGGAAACATCTTATCTGTTTAATTCACTAAATGACGTTCATTCAGGTATTTACAGAGGAAACAAAATAATTGAATTTAGTAATTTTATAACAGATTTCAATGAATAAAACAACCTGTAATTCAGAGCACTATCTCTATTAAAAGTATAATTATGAAGTGTGAGAACATTAGGAAATCTACTTCATTAATCTAAAATATAAATATTCTTTTCTATGTTTTCTTATTTTTCAGTAAATGTCTAGGCTTTAGTTATCCTTCTCAAAGATACTATTATACAGTATTATAATGGATGCAAATTCTAATGAAAATGAAGAATACCACTGTTAAACGTTTAGCCTCTTTAATAAAAAAAGATTAGAAAAGTTCTGAGCAAGAATAACAAGTTATAATTCATAATATTGGGAATGAGCAAATGACACATGTATACACCATTGTCTCCGAATTAGGAATACCTTCAGAACTTCTACAACCTGACAAGCACTACTATCAGAAATAAACATTTAATACATTCAAAAATTAAAGAAATGCAAGCTTTCCTTGGTCTTAAAGTGACCGGCAAATTGGATTCAGACACCATGGAAGTCATGAAGAAACCAAGATGTGGCATGGCTGATGTTGAAAATTTTAGAGCTGCAGGTCAAATGTCCAGATGGAACAAATACAGCTTAACGTACAGGTAAATCAAACAGCAGACTCATTCCATCTAGAGCATGGTGTTCCTATTGGTCTTTGGGTACCAAAGTACATTTGAAACAAACACAATACTGTCAACTCAAAGAAAAAAAACAACCTTCATATGAGTAGAGTTACCTTCATGCTTTACTGTATTTACTCTTGTTACTGACTACAGGATTGTGAACTACACCCCTGATTTGGATAGAGGAAGTGTAGACCAAGCAATTCGTAATGCCTTCCGAGTGTGGAGCAACGTCACTCCATTGAGGTTCACTAAAGTTTTCAGTGGGACTGCTGACATTATGATTATGTTTCAGGCAAGATGTAAGTGCTCTTTATTTATTTTTACTCAGTAAGAGTGAAAACAAACATTTCATGATGGTCAAATAATTTAGACAGTCTGTTAAGGAATGTTGTTTTTGAGTGGTGGTATATTGGTAATTTCAGTCCCAACTACTTTCTGTGTTAAAATCACTCCATGTCAGTACGGAATTTCTCGAGTTAGTCTAGTAACTTCCACAAATGTGTTTTAGATTAACTGACAATTCTGAACTGGCATGTTGTGTGAATGCAACATTATTTTCCGTTCAGAATTAGTTCCTGCCTAGAACTCTTGTTGCTGTGATAATGTCAATCTCCGAACAGTCCGATTGGCTTTATTATATGTTCCTAGAATTACTGTTGAGGAGGATTGGGTTTTCATGCACTGGGGAAAATGACATAAAACTGAACAACAGTTTTAATTTTTCAATAATAATAAATAAATCTATGCTACCTTTTGTGATCAGCATTTCAATATTTTATACCGGCACAATGCATATGCAGTGTTTTCAGATATGTTTACTTACATTTATAGACTGGTTTAGTTAAGTGACTTGCTGGGGGTCACAATGTGAATCAAGACTAGCAGCTGAACCTGTACCTTCAAGGCTACAAGTTTAACTCCCAACCCTCTATATTTTATTGCCAGCGTCAAAGATTAAATTACGCTAATTAAGATTCAATTGCATTATTTTGCAATTACAAAATGTCGACAAATAACAGATTACTATTGTTTTGGTTGCTAGATCATGGAGACAGTAATCTATTTGATGGACCCGGCAGAATTCTGGCCCATGCTTTTTTTCCTGGACCAGGCATTGGAGGTGATGCACACTTTGATGAAGATGAAACCTGGAGTGCTAATAGTCAAGGTGGGTCATTAACATGTGCACAACATGAAAGTGGGTAATAAAAGATGTAAAAAAAAAAAAAAAAGAAAATGGCAATATAACCTTTGTAGTCAGTGTAAGATTTGTACTAAATACCAAATATTTTATTCTGTTTGTTTCAGAATAGCAGAATGAACACTACTAAGATATTGAGTTGTAAATATAATAAAATGAAGCTTGAATGGAAATCTTTAAATAAATGCCATTATAAATATAATAAATATGTGTACCTACCTAAAACTTTTTACCATTCTATCAATAAACTAAACAAAAAGATTTTGAGTACTCTAATACACATGCCTGATTTCACAATACTTTTGCAGGAATAAACTTGTTCCTTGTGGCTGCACATGAAATTGGCCATTCTCTGGGTCTTACTCATTCTTCAGATCCTAATGCCTTAATGTATCCAACATACAGTTATAAAGACCCAAATAGATTTCAGCTTTCACAAAATGATGTCCGAAGGATTCAGGCTGTATATGGTAAGTCAATGAAGTTACGTATTTTTAGTTTCAACACTTATCTTTAATGATAGTTGATTAACTGTAAATGCTTAACAATTTGTATGCATTTTTTTGCAAAGACGTTTACACTAGGCACAAAAAAAATATATTTGTATTATAAAAGAAGACATCTTGCCTGAAGAAGGGGTCTGAGTTGCCTCGAAAGCTTGCATATTGTAATCTCTTTAGTTAGCCAATAAAAGGTGTCATTTTGCTTGGCTTTTATCTACATTCATAATGGCTAACACTGTACAACACCCTAGTACTATAAAAAAAAGATAAATTACAACAACTGTAAATGGGAGATAAAACAGTGAGGGAGACAGCAATATAATGAGTATTTTATTTGAGGTAGAAATTATTTGGTTTCCCTTAGGGCTAATTTTTTACTTTTGGCAAAGAAGCACAGTGAAAGTATTCTCAAAGTAAAAATTGTCCAATTACCATTGGGTAGTTGTTGAAATTGATATGGGGAGTTCATCTCTGAACTTTCTTTACAAATTAATATTAATCTTTCTGAATAGTCACTTATTATACATTCTTAAAAATGTGTTCAGCATAAAAAAACACTAAATGCTAATAAAACATCTTAAATAGATGTCAACATCCAGTATCTCTGTGAACTGGAACATTCATTAAGTATGTTCTTGTTCCTTAACTTTGTTCCAGAAACATTGTCTTGCTAATATGTTTTGCCTTCATTTAATTTCAGGGAGAAGAAAATGAAGTGCTGAAAAAGAAGGAGCAAGTCCCAAATGGAGCATATTAAAATTAAATGTTTCATTTCTACCTTTTATTTTACCTTTTTATTGCTTTGTATTGAATAAATTCCTTTGTAAACATCACCTAATAGTATGCATATTTGGTTAACAATGCAATAAACATTTTCATGAAGTAAACTCAGAGTTTCCAGTTTTTCAAATGAATAGATCTCACAAACTCAACAATTTATTGTGGTGTCACTTATGTCTTGACTTTTCTTTTCAAACATTATAAATAAAAAAATGGGTACTTTTCTTCTTGAGCAGGGTATTACTGTTTATTGTGCCTGCTTACATTCACATGACAGCTATAAGCAACTCAATTCTGAGTTTTCTGTTTGATTGTTCAAATTCAGTTTTGCATACAACCCAGATTGGATATGAATGTGTACAGATATCCATCCTGAATGTGCTTCTCATGCACACAATTAATAAAGACAAATAAATCAGGCTAATGTGACCTAATAGACAACTATAAATACCAACAACATGCAGGCTGATGTGCTACGCTACATGGTTTACAGTGCAATAAGTCTGTGAGATTGTCAGCTTATTATGGCAAGGAAGGGAAATGCAGTTTAAATGGGTGGTTTGAATGAAAAATAGATTGCCTGACAAATTCAGAATGTTGAATGGGGACATTTGATTATCTGTGACAATGTCTACGCACATAACTCTCATATAAAAATGTGTCCTTGAGATGAGTCTTAGCAATTGGTCTACCTTGGCACCTTAGTTTTTCCATTGGGGGGTTGTATAGGTGCTGCGGTGTAAACCATTTTGACACAGACACATAATAAAAGGTTATATTAATAGTGATGTAGTACTAGGGTGTTGTACCGTGTTAGCCATTATGAATGTAGAGAAAAGCCAAGCAAAATTACACCCTTTTATTGGCTAACTAAAAAGATTACAATATATAAGATGTAATCATATTACATCTTGCCTGAAGAAGGGGCCTAAGTTGCCTCAAAAGCTTGCATATTGTAATCTTTTTAGTTAGCCAATAAAAGGTGTCATTTTGCTTGGCTTTTCTCTATATTAACAGTGATGTAAAATTGTGTGAATTTGCAGACAATTTAAGTTCAAGTGTTCAAACACAAGTCATATTAAAGTCGCACATGTCTGTATTGGCTTTAGTACCACATACGGAAGTGGTCTACGTAAAGTCTGAAAAGATTTCATTCCATGTTGGTTTTTACAGCTCACACTTCTCCAAAAAGATCAGATCTGTGACATACACGAGTGAAAAATCAGAACTGAGCAGCAGTCTAAGCCTAAGCATAGCCTAGGTTGCTGCCTTACTATTCCTAGACCTAAACTTTGATTCTAGATCTAAGTGACTTCAACACGGAAGTTACCTCTCCAGACCCAGTCATGAGATATCGTGACTCGAGGCAGGTTGGGGTATCTGCTTTTATTCAAATATCACAGGTGGCTGCTGTTACGGCCTACCAAAAGTCCTAGAGTTATATAAATAGGCCGCACACAAGTGAGAGAGAGAGAGAGAGAGAGGGAAAAAAAAACAGAGACAAAAACTAAAACAGCAAACTAAAAAAAAACTCCATTAATTATCAAATAGAAAAAAAAAACCTCAAAATATGGAGAAAGTTACACAAACCAGAAACAAGACAGGAGGAAAACACTAACTTAGCTACCTAGCTAAACAAAGTTTACACACTATCCACATTTATCACATAGATGGCTAGCTAACAAAAATTACATTTCTTTAATAAACAATAAGAAACAAAAACCCAAAGCCAGGCCATCCAACCCTGACTCTCCATACCTTGCTCTGCAGAAACCCAAATCCTTCTCCTCACTCACACACTCCAACCTAAAATCCAAAGAAGCTTCTTTTATAATCTACACCCCACCCGCAACCCAGGTCATTTATTAACAATGGGCAATTCAACAGGTGGGTAATTAGGGCAGTACTCAATTAAGTCATCAGCACCAAACTAGAATAGAGTTTAACAAAAAGTGAGAAGTCAAGGAAAATCACACCTTTTATTGGCTAACTAAAAATATTACAATATGCAAGCTTTCCAGACAACTCAGGCCCCTTCTTCAGGCAATACAAAAACTGGAGTTCCCTGTGTTTATACAGATACTAGGGCAGATACAACATTGGAAAACCTTTAAGTGAGACATCTTAAATGTAAAAAATTAATAGACCTCCTCAGGCTAAAATTCATTAGCAAGTGAGGAGAACAATGTATGGTCAAGTTCTTTGGATAAGATAACTGTCCAACAAAGTCTTTTGAAGTTTCTGATGAGTTTTTCAATGCAATGTGGATCTGTAGACAGGTTGTCTGTGTCAGTCTGAGAGATGCAAACAATCCTCATATCTGGCCATAAAACTCTTTTCTCTGTTTAAACCATGTTGTAATGTGCTAAAGTTTCACTTCCCATTCTTTTCTCTCTTGCTGTGTTCTGAAGTTGCCCATAAGCACTGTGACTTTAAAGTCCCTCTCACAGTGTCCATGGCTGTTGAAGTGGGCCGCTACTGGAACATCTGTGTTACCATGCTTGATATGAAACCTGTGTATATTCATTGTCTGGCGGAGTGTTTGTCCAGTTTCTCCCACATAAAGTGCAGTGTCAGGACATTTCATGCAGAGAATTAGGTAGACTACATTAGGTTGGAACACTGAGCAGGACTTTGATCAGTTGGTGATGGTAAAAACCAGAAAGGAAAACACACAAAAGTAAAGGCTGCAAATCTATTGAAGTGTATGATAATTCTATGCATATGTAGTCTATTAAGGACAGAATTAAAATGTACTTATATAAGGGACAAATTAAAAAAGTGTGTTTTTAGAAATTTTTTAAAATAATAATAATAATACATTTTATTTATATAGCGCCTTTCCCATGCTCAAGGCAATACAGAATTTAGGAGACAATGGCAGGGTATACAGTATATAGTATTGTACAAACCAGATAAATAAATAAAGAAGATTAGGACAGTAAATTCATAGAAAAACCTAACAGACAACATAATTGGTTGGATGGTCTAGAACACACACACAGGTTACATAAGCATCTTGACAAAGAGATAGATAGATAGATAGATAGATAGATAGATAGATAGATAGATAGATAGATAGATAGATAGATAGATAGATAGATAGATACTTTATTAATCCCAAGGGGAAATTTTAAATTGTTTTTTAAAAGAATTCATGGAGTCAGCTGACCTGATTAATTTTGGTAGGTCATTCCAGAGTCTGGGCGCTACACAGCTGAAGGCCCTGTTACCCATGGAGTGTAGATTAGTGTGGGGCACAACAAGATTGCCAGAATCAGAGGACCTTAGTGGGCGGAAAGGCGCATAGTGATGGAGAGGGTCACTGATGTAGTTTGGCGCAAGGTCGTTTAAGGCTTTGTAGGTTATTACAGGATTTTATATTCGATTCTGTAAGACACAGGGAGCCAGTGAAGGCAGAGCAGGATGGGTGTGATGTGCTCACTGCTGGTGGTTCGAGTAAGGACTCTTTCAGCCGAGCTTTGAATAAGTTGGAGCTGTGATATAAGATGAGAACGGGCACCTGCCAGTAGGGAATTACAATAATCAATGTGGGATGTAATAAAAACATGAACAAGTTTCTCAGCGTTAGAAAAGGAGAGGAAGGAGCAAACACATGATATGTTATGTAGGTGTAAGTAAGAATGTTTCTTAATGTGATTTATGTGGGCGGAATAAGAAAGGGAGGAATCAAAAATGACACCAAGATTCTTTGCAGTAGAGGCAGGTCTGATGAGATAACCACCAAGATGGACTGGGAAAGAGCTCATTTAAGTTGCACTTTAGTCCCAATTTGCAGGAGTTCAGTTTTGTTGCAATTTCATTTTAAAGAGTTCTGCTCCATCCAGGTATTAATTTCACTGAGGCAGGTTGTGAACTGAGAAAGCTCTGATGAAGTTCCACTTTTAACATTGAAAGAGAGTTGAGTATCGTCTGCATAAAAATGATAACCCAGTCCATAGCTACGAATAATATGGCCAAGGGGAAGCATATAAATAACTCCTTGTGTGACTGGCATTGAGCTGGATTTGCTGTTGCCAAGACTAACAAACTCTTGCCTAACAGTCAGATAGGACTTGAACCACTGGAGGGCAGTGCCAGAGATACCCAGCATGTTCTCCATTCTGGACAGTCATGTCTGACAGTGTCAAATGCTGCACTGAGACCTAACAGAATTAATATGCTGGTTTGTCGAGTCTGCTGCCATAAGCAAATCATTGGTTACCCATAGCAGAGCAGTTTCACAGCTGTGCTGCACCCTGAAACCAGACTGGGAAAAGAAAATTAAGTGCTGAAAAAGAAGGAGCAAGTCCCAACTGGAGCATATTAAAATAAAATGTTTCATTTCTACCTTTTATTTTACCTTTTTATTGTTTTGCATTAAATAAATTCATTTGTAAACATCATGTAATAGTTTGCATATTCGGTTAACAATGCAATAAACATTTTCATGAAGTAAACTCAGATTTTCAGATTTTTCAAACGAATAGATCTCACAAACTCAACAATTTATTGTGGTGTCACTTATGTCTTAATTTTTCTTATCAAACATTATAAATAAAAAGTAGGGTATTACTGTTTATTGTGCTTGCTTACATTCACATGACAGCTATAAGCAACTCAATTCTGAGTTTTCTGTTTGATTGTTCAAATTCAGTTTTGCTTAAAACCCAGATTGGATTGTGTACAGATATCCATCCTGAATATACTTCTCATTCACAGAATTAATAAAGACAAATAAATCAGGCTAATGTGACCTAATAGACAACTATAAATACCAACAACATGCTGGCTGATGTGCTACGTTACATGATTTACAGTGCAGGAAGTCTATGAGTTTGTCATGAAAAAAGTTTTCCTTATGAGCTGGTGATTTCCTTGTATCTCCAATTCAGGCTCTCCACTCCATCTTATGTACTGTAAGAGATAAAAACTGATTTTCCTTAATAATTCTTAGTGTTTCTAATAAATTTAAAGAAAAAAATTGTATCTTGTGAATGGTTTTACTTGTACATCCAAGTCACATAATGGTTTTCTTAATTTTATCATACAAATTAATCACACAAATCTTCAATAACATTAAAGTTCAGACTGCAGTCACACTACAGTGCATGTTAAGCAGGTTTTTTTTTCCAGATGATGCAGTATAAACATCATTAAAAAGAAATATATATATATATTTCTAACATTTCTCTCATCTTTCTGTCTTTCACTATTTATGTAACGTTTTAGTTACAGACTTAGTCTGACTTATTTGAAAGAAAAAAAAATCATCAACTGATAAAACTAAAACTTTTGAACACTAGGAAAGGATAATGTTTGGTACGACTAGACTGCAGCTTTCCTGTTGGACAGAGAGTCCTACAGCTTACTGTTTGCATGATGGAATGGGATCTACTACCTCCTATAATCTGTAATAATTTCTTCATTGACAATTTCAGTTTTAATATTTAATCCCAGCCTCTCATTCGTGTTGAAATAACAAATATCTAATCTCTGGCACATTCATGATATTGACATCCTTTAAAACTTAAGCCAGCATCACATTACTTGACTTCCAGCTGGGAAGGATGTCAAACTTGATGACTGTGGTTGCTGATCTTGTTGCCAGAGATTGTCAGATTATACGATTGAAAACTGCAGGTGCTGACAAACTACACAACTCTGTTATGACTTTCCAACACAGTTTCACATTTCTAAAACTATCATGAGCTCGTTTCTTTTTCTGAAAGCCAATAACATGATGTCTGACAGAGCTGGTGCTGTATAAACTCCTTCCAGATAAGGCAAGTTCAGTCATAACTGTGCCCCAGTTTTTCTCTTTCCAATCTTTTGTATTATGTAAAATATGAGATATCAGACCGACAGGCCACTTTTCTGTTTGTAAGGTCCAAAACACCCTCACATATATTCCTCATAGCTGCATTATATCCATTGTCCTTCCAGGTGAGCATTATTGGTTATCAGTTCTCGCAGCACAAACCCCACCCGTACAACTTAAGACCAGGGTGAGTCACAGACTGGTTGGACTGATAGTTAAGGAAGCATACTGCAACCATTTTGATTCATGGAAAAATTCTTCAAATGCTTCAAAATATGAGATTTTCTTCATTTTATATATATAGCCTCCCTACACAGAAGCACAGAGAATATTTTTACAGCCTCATTTTAGAACTGTTTCAGTGCTTACAAGACAGCGCCCTTTAAAATATCCTAAAGCAGCCCTGGAAACAGCATTTCATAGTTAAATTCACTGACAAGGAGACTTTAAAGTGTGTACTCTTCCCTAATCAGTGCTGCATGCAGATTAATCCACCTTAATAAAAGGATAATTGTGTGTCTGTCTGTGTGTCCGTTCAGATGCTATGTCTATTTCATTCCAAAAGATAATGCATCACAAACATTTTAAGTGATAAAATGCATTACTACAAAAGTTTGTGATGTGCCACTTGGAATGACTGTTGCAATGCATTACTACAAATGTTTGTGATGCACCATCTGTAGGAATTACAAATACAATGCATTTTATTACTGCATGCATTACAAAATACATTCCAAAAGGTGGTGCACTGCAAACGTTAATGCTGAGGTCTACAATGATTACTTAGATTTACTTAGATGGGAAGCAGATCCACAATAATCGTACAATATTGTAATTCTTTAAACAAAACAGAGAGAATACTGTAATGTGTTATGGATGAGCCGGATGCCCCATTTTATGGTGAAACTGAAACTAATAGCATGAAAGGTCTTAGCTTAAGCTTCTCCATTGAAGAGTTCTGCTATCTAGATTAGTGTGGTCTGAAAGGGCACCGTTGTTTAAATAGCTCCCAGAGCAGAAGGGGCAGGTCCTCCGCAAGTGACATTACAGCCCATCCCGGGATTCATCCTGTTCTGCCGGTACGATAGAAATGGTGGTTAACGATTGCTTTTGCCTGTGTCCTGTGGTCAGTGTTCTTATGTTAGTTGGGCTGTTCAGATGCTCCCCAAGTATATAGTATATGCTGTAAAATGTAATCAAGGTGAGGCAGAACTAGACAACTGTCTGCCTTTCCCTTTTTGGCTTTGCCACTGACACACGCACTTATATTTTTTTTCTTTTATTATTTATTATTACGCTGATCAATTTACGCTGGACAGACCCAATTTACTCAGTGATCAGTGTAATTTTTTTGTTTTTAATAAAATAATCATGTTGAATCAACTGAAATCAGTCCATAAACACATTTTGTCAATGACTTAGGCATGTACTTTATTATTTGAAAAATCAAAATGTACTCAATGGGACTTAGCCCACTTTTTATTAATAAATACAGCCTTCTTCTATCCACTTTCCACTCTGTGCTTTATACATTCTGAATGTTTTTCACCTCATTTCAGATGGAGTAAAGACAGGATGAATTTTGGCCAGGAGATTAGATAAAGAAAGCTCTTTGGCAGAGGTAGTCACCACTTTTTAGTTTTTTGTCATCACCCTATCATTGTTCATCAATACCATAGGAGTGGGCCAGTAGGTCCCTGTGGAAACTGTTGGGAAATTTAGGAGGTTTGTTATCTGTGAATTAAAAATTGATAACAGTGCTCATGTGCATTAACATAAGAGGCATGGATTACTGTGATGTTCATAGATAGGCTCAAGCAAGTCATCCAGTACATAAGGATTACCACATTTACAAAAAAAACTAACCAAATACAATAAACAGCTTTCCCATTTTACCCAAAACATTTTAGATTAGCTACTACCTATACTGCTATGTAACATGACACTAACAAAGGCTTCTTTTTGTATTAGTCAAACTTAAAAAGTATTAATAAAGTTGTTATTCATCTCTGCTTTACAGTGATGTAGTAAAATCACTTTGGTGGCTCAAGTAGGACATAATATGTCTCTTAATATTGCATACTTCAGTATATGGCTTGTCAATCTTTTATTAATGCTTAATACGTCCAAATGAAGCTCTCATATTGACAAAGAAGATTTTACTAGTGTTTGACAACCTCTTAATATACCACACTGCACAGAAATGAATAACTGGTTTACTGATGCATTAGAATTGTTTTTAGGGCCAAAATAAGTCTTATTACATAACAGTCAGTCAGTCATTTTCCGACCCGCTATATCCTAACACAGGATCACAGGGGTCTGCTGGAGCCAATCCCAGCCAACACAGGGCGCAAGGCAGGAACAAATCCCAAGCAGGGCGCCAGCCCACTGCAGGACACACACCCACACACCAAGCACACACTAGGGACAATTTAGGGCCGCCAATGCACCTAAACTGTATGTCTTTAGACTGTCAGAGGAAACCGGAGAACCCGGAGGAAACCCATGCAGACACGGGGAAAACATGCAAACTCCATTCAGGGAGGACCTGGGAAGCGAACCCAGGTCTCCTTACTGCGAGGAAGCAGCGGTACCAGTATGCCACCGTGCTGCCCTATTACATAACACTTTATGACTAATAGATACATTATTGGTAATACCTAATCTAAAGTGTTACTCATTCAATCTGCTGAGAAAACAAAGTGCTTAAGATTAGATTTTAGATATACTGTTGGTTAATAGTGGTCACTTGTTCTTGGGTCCAAATCCTCAGTTCAGGCACTACCTACAAGGTATTTCCACTTTCTCCACATGCCTTTCTAAGTTTCTCTTCAAATGCTTTAACTTCCATCCCACATCCAACAGATGCAAAGGTTAGGATAATTGGTGCTTACAAATTGGCCTGACATGAGTGGGTGAATGTGCTTACAATGAACTGATGAAATGTGAAAAGTGATTTTTTTTCCCACCTTACATTTAAGGCTGCCAGCAGAGAACCTCCTCCTGTGTGACCCTGAACTGAATAAGGAGGTTATGAAAATGGATGCACAGCTTTTTTTACAATTATTCTTAATATACTTGCCTAGACTATTGACCTGAATAAACGGAATCTGAAAATGTATACATCTTTTGAATTATGTTTGTCCATTACAGACTTTCTGTTACAGGTGTCAGCAGAATTGGGCACAGGGCATGTTCAGGACACGGCTAGGATGTCAGTTCATTGCTGGGCACATTCTCTCACACACTAGCCAATAAAGAGCCCCCAGTCATTAATCAATGCATCTTTCACATGTGATTAGACAACATGAGCACGAGGAGAAAAAAACACACAGATACTGAAAGAACATTTACGTAGCACAGACTTTGAAGAGGCCAGGATGTAAAACCAGTTTAAGGAAACTGTAAGTCAGGCATGGATTTTTAGTTATTTTATTGCATCTGGTTTTGCAATAAAATAACTAAACGTTATTAGTTTACTTTTATTTCTATTTATTTTTATCATTTAACTAGCTTTCCCCAGTGGTTCCACCCATGTAGTGGTGAAACAGGACAAACTTTAAAAATCAAAAAAAAAATAATATGTAAGTCTGGTCAAGCGGAAGGTAGGTACACTCCAGCATCAAACGTTGGCATTATATCTGATCATGTTCAGCTCTGACAGGAGATCGTTCCCTGTGTGGGAAGAAAAGAACGTGGCCGTGATATCTCTGGTCAGATCTGATCGCTCTCTCAAAAATTTCAATGTTACTCCATAACAATCTCTAGATGATAATACCTGCTGAACAAACAGGTATTGCTAGCTAAGCGGAGGCAAGGTATGATATTTATAAACTATGATATTTAGCGGGATGAGAGAGAGAGAGAGGTTAGGAGCATGTGTTGATACAGCACATTGCCACACCCACCACATGACAAACCAACTCAGGATCACGATTAGGACCTGAGTGCAGCCACACGATGGGTGATGGATGAGAGAAGTCGCAAAATCAACCAGAATGTTCAAGCAAATTATAGAAAAAACCCAATCTAAATCTGAGAGAAGTCGCAAAACTCAACTGAAATGTTCAAGCAAATTATAGAAAAAACCCAATCTAAATCCATTAAGTAGATCTCTCGTGAAAATTATGGGTGGAGTGGTGGCTCTGAGGCTAGGGATGTGCACTGGCAATTGTTTTTACAGTTCAAATCCCATAAATGCCAAAAGTTACTCTATTTCATTGGGCCTTTGAGCAAGGCCCTTAACCTGCAATTGCTCTGCCCTAGGTATGATGTTAATCTGCATCCATCCCTGTATGTAGGCCCTCCAACCTGCAAGGAAAAACTTGGGGGTTGGTGGCAGAATTGGCACTCCAGGCACCATAAAAAACCTCACACTGTTTCACTCCATCAGAACTAGTGTGGTGCTGAGGTGTCACCCATTGCATGGCTGCACTCGGGTCCTAATCTAAATCCTGAGTTGGTTTGTCGTGTGGTGGGTGCGGCAATGCGCTGTATCAGCGCATGCTCCTAACCTCTCATGAAAAGCATACAGACATACAGACAGACAGGCATGGGATTTTATATATATATATATATATGTATATATATATATATATAGAGAGAGAGAGAGAGTTATTATTTTTATCATTAAAGCATGTAAAGTATCTCCTAGCTTCTGAACTTTACATGATAGAGGAAAACGCGAAAAAAATACCAAAAGACTACAAATTAACAAAATACATATTGATAAAGATTGTGGGTTTGAATTTTATTTTGTTTCAACTATAACTTTGGTATTGTCCTTAAAAGATCTTAGTGAAAAGGTTAATGAATCTTTATGTAACAACCTTAGCTAAAGACAATGACAATTCTTCTTGTTTTGCCATTTTAAAAAGACTGGCTTAGATCTGGGCCACACTTAATTAATAAATCTGTCCAATTAGATGTGCTTTTAATTCTGTTACACCAAACACTGTACGACCGTAGTGCTAACTACTAAATTATGAAGAAGTTAATCTTGAGTGTTTACTTTTACTCTATCAATGTTGCTTTGTCTTACCTGCAGGTTTGAAATTTCTCCATCAAATGTGTGTGTGACATAACAACTGGAAATTAGCTTACTTGGCTTTGGTGTTGTGTAAATATCAGAAAAAATTATAGAGATGATGGAACATATCCAATTAAATAATAAACCCTGAGGGACAACTTACTGTCATTGAAACTCCTTTCCTGCTGGGATGTTTTTGTGAGGCATAACACAACAACTGAGAGCATTTCAAAAACTAAGAGATGAATATCCTTATTGACTGCTCTTAGCCTGGGGGGGGGGGCGTTTGGAGGGGTTCGTATAAGGAATAGGAATGCAGATGCTTTCTATAGACTTCAATGGCCGGGCAAGTGGGCACACATCAAAGAATGTGCATCCTTTAGCACGCATTACAGTAAATAATGGCCATCTCTACATCTCAAAGCCTGCATACATCTGCTTTTTTTGTCTGTTAAATATTTCTTTCAATTCTTTAGTGATTTCATCACGCAGGGTACGCCTACCTGTAACACTTTATATAGAATCTACACCAAAAGAGCTTACTTGAGTTTGACACAGCAGATAGAGATGGATGCTGTCACAGCTTTCATCTTTCTTGTTTTAACCAATTCAGCCACAGTTTTTTCTGCCCCTGTGTATGCAAGTCACCTTTCAGAAGAAGAAGGCTCCATTTGGCCTGGTGGAGACAGCCAACTAAGCAATGAAACGTTCAACCAAGCAAAGGTACTGTAAAGACAGCTTACATACATTTTAACTATACTATTCATAAAACAGAAAAATGCAGTAAGTCTGGATTTTTTTTATACATGAAAAATGGTCCTTATAAAAGTTACACTGCAAAATACACAGAAAATATGCGGACATATCATTGAATATAATGTGACATAAATTAAATATATATTTTAAAATTAAATCTGAAATATGAAGAAACATATTTTTCCTTAGTAACATATTTTCTAATGCATTGTGTTTAAGACACGTAATATTCTGTGTGCCCACAGATTATTCTTGCCTTATCTTTTCACCTTTGTATTAGGTTTATAATGAGTTTATAAATTGTGCTGTTTCATGGTGTGATTTAGTCTTGAATGCATATGAATATAAGAAACAACAGCTGTTGGATTATATTTTCATTGTAAGGTTAATGTGTATTTTTAAAATATACTGCAGTATAGAAAAGTGACAGGTATCTTGAAATGTAAATTCAAAACTTTATCACACAGCATATTATAACTAGAATTTAAAACATATTGCAATACTTTTCTCAAGTATATTTTACAGTATGTCATTACTAACATTTTAAAATAAATTAAGATATAAATATTTTATATTTCAGAAAATATATTGTAATATGCAAAAATGGCAGTAATTTCTGTATTTTACATAAATAATATATTTGTATATATTTGTAATATATTTGTCCTTGAAGTATTTTATAACATATTTTTAATATATAATTTTTTTAAATATATTTTCATATTTGTAAGTTTTTTTTTACACAGCAAAATTTAAGACAGACTTTCAAACGTTTATTTAAGCTCATAATTCACTGAGGGAAACCCTCATTTGCAATGTGGTCAAGTATTACAATAAATTAAAAAAAAATGACAAATAAAAATAAAATCAAGTTAATAAAAACAGTTACAAGCATGAAACATAAAACTATTGCACATTAAAGAAAAGTGATTAGAAATTAAAAATGTAATGGTGCAAGCATTTTTACTTACTTATATCAATCAGTAAGTCTATAGTCATATTCTTTTCTTGATGCTGACATGATTATGTATTAAAATGTTCTTTATTGTTCTTCTTTGTCTCATATTTAAAGGATTTTATGAATTTTTTTAAAATTAATTTAACTGTAATAACCATGTCCACTGCCTCTTTAGAATTTGCATGTTGTCCCCAAGTCCAAATACATTTTCTTAAACTTCATGTAAGGTTAATGAATGTTAGGTTAATAGACACCTCTACGTTGGCCCAGGGTAGGTTTATGCATGAATGGGCTTTGTGATATACTTGCCTCCTTTAAAACTGGTTTCTGCCTTTCACCTAATTATGTTCAGATAGGCACCAGCCTCCTCATAATCCGGAAATTGAATGAACAAAAGCATAGTCTGCAAATGTACAATAAACTGACTGGCTACAACTGACTCTCTCTACAGGGACATTAGCCATGTCTTGGTAAAATGGTTTTCACTCTTTTTTTTTTCTTGCCCAGGGTTTTCTGACGCGCTACTTTGGTGATTCTTCAGCGGAGATGCCCACTTCTAAGTTTCGAAAGTTGGTGAAAACGTCTTTGAGGAACAAACTGGAGAAAATGCAAGAGTTTTTCGGGCTTAAGGTCACAGGAAACTTAGACAAAACAACACTAGATGTGATGAAGAAACCCAGATGTGGTGTCCCTGATATTAATAGATACGGGCACTTTTATGGGCAGCCCAAATGGGGAAAGACTGACATCACCTACAGGTACAGGCCAAAGGTCGCATAATAAATATTTGTTGTTACTTATTCACCCACCTATCCATTTTCTAATTTTCGTATATTTTACAGGGTTGATGGGATTCAGATGCTCATTCAGGCACACAAGGGGCAAAGCACACTGAATGGAGTGGTAATCCCTTATAAGATACCCACTTATAAAGAGTCAATTTAGAATGACCTAAAATTAACACATTTGAGAACCCCACTGGGAGAAGAGACAGAGCCCAAGTTGCAGGCCTGTAGATATTGACTATCAGAACTACCACAAATGGAATATAAATAAGCATAAGATACTCAATTTTACAACAACTTAGCCTTTGCATGCCAAGCAGCTTTAACTTTCAATATGGTCATTTAGCTAAAGAAACAGCTTTGTATCTTTATGGAAAAAACAAAATGTTTTGCTCATCATTGCTGACTATTTTAGATTATAAGAAGGAATGTCACAATCCCTTAAATGTGCATATACTTTATTTTCCTAATATAACACATCTTAATAAGACTAAAGAGCAAATAAAAGAATATCCATCTAGTTCCATGGAATATCACAGGAACTTCCAAGAACTATAACAGAAAGAGTTCACGTCAAATCAAAACTTTTTTCCTTTCATTGTGGGTCAAATATTTTGGAAGCTGATAGAACCAATGATCTGGACCATATATCACCATTCTTTCTTGTGCATTAGACTCTCAACACAGAAAGGTAAAATTAATACAATCACGAAGTCTGAACTAAAATGTTAAATGATTTTAAATACTACAGTATAGAGTATGTTTTAAGATCTTTCAGTAAGAAAAAAAACTCAAAAAGTTTATACAACTCTTTTTCTTTCTATGTGTTGTCAACTTTTGGGTTTTATAGCAAACATTTTCCATTCAGATCACATTTTGATAGGTTGCGATGACTTGAATTTTATTAGTGGTGATATCGTTCTTGGTAAATCAAATCAGTGAGTCATTTTTTTGTCCACATAAATTTCGAAATTGAGTTCAGTAGTTGCTGTTGATATACACAATGTGGCACTGATTTTCAGCAATTGAAACAATGCTGGAAACACTAAATTAGCATCAAACCCAGTGAACATACCAAGTATTTCTTAGGTCCTGTTCTTTGGGCAGGTATTTGCAGAATGAAACACTCTCAGCCCCGTCAGTAGACCCAACCCAACCGAGCTGAAATGATGCTTCCTCTGTTTTCTTTTTAGATCGAGCAGGCACACATGCTTTTTTACGATGCTTTGCTTGTTTGCAATGTGTTTGAATTGATAGGTATAAAATGCTGTGCTGTGAAAAACGATTACTGTATAAATCTACAATATTTCGAAAGTGAGAAGCAGTTGATTAACTATGGTGGACAGAACAGGATGGCGTGACATAAGCAAAGTGAATATGTGTGGCTTGTGTGCAACCACTTTCAATGTCAAACGTGATACAAACCAATACAAACAACACACAAATATGTTTAATAAATTTTTGCAGCGTTAACAACAGGAAATCCACATTGAGTAGTAAACAGTAGCCTGTCTGGCTTGAAAGGTGTAAAGGACATTGTGGTATCAGTATAGTAGGCTTAAATCATATGTGTCTCACAACATTTGGAAAGAAAATATTTGAAATTGTATTCTAATTTTAACACTTTTCATGTTATTCATCAAGAGAAAGTGTTCAATGTGTCATTTGTTGCAATTTATATGTAATACCAACTTTTACTACAGCTACATAGAGCTACATACTCTTTTTCATTTGCTTATAGAAATCTGTCTTGAAACACAACAGTGTGTTTTAACACATGTGTCATAAGGGTAATTAAAACTTGCAAAAAATGATTAAAGATCTCTCACACACTGAAGAAAAGTTGAAGAAAAGAATCTAAACTTTTTGCTTTTAGCAAGTAGCTCATTTAGTATATCTTTTACATAAGTGCCTGTTCTATTAATTTTCTCTTCAATATTTGTCCATCTATACATTCTTGCATATCAGACCTGTTTCATCCTGGGATACAGGGAGCCAGAGTGTATCCTACAACATTGGACACAAAGCAGAAACCAACTCCAGACAGACAGCAATTCATTGCAAAGTACAGTTATAGTATTCCTGTGGGGTCCACATAGAATTATTAGCCAACCCAACTTGCATATGTTGGGGAAGTAGGAGGAAAAGTAGCAAAACCATAAAAAAAACCCATGCAGACACGGGAAGAACATACAAATTCCATGAAAACAGATGACTAAATGAGGACATTAAATTTCTTTAAAAGAAATACAGCTACTGTAAATGATGCAAGAAATAATTAATTTCATCTTTCCACAAACCAACTAAAGATGGTAGAACATAAGATATAAAATATCGACACTTGAAATCCAATTGAAACCTTTCTCTACTGCACTGAGATTATATGCTGGGGTTTCAAGCCAGCAAATTTAAACAAATCCATAATTTATACACTGCGGTGGGCTGGCGCCCTGCCTGGGATTTGTTTCCTGCCTTGTGCCCTGTGTTGGCTGGGATTGGCTCCAGCAGACTGCTGTGACCCTGTGTTAGGATATAGCAGGTTGGAAAATGGATGGATGGATGGATAATTGATCCCAGCATTCTGTAAGGATTGAAGTACTGAATACAAAGTATTGTAATACACTTTAGAATTTTTAAAAATAGATTTCTCCTTCTAAAGGGTTATACTGTATTGCCCTCTGAATCAGCCATTCCAATTTAATGTAAGCCATTTTTCTTTACCATTTCTCTTAACAGAATCACCCAGTATACCACAGATTTGAATAAAAGAGACGTGGATACTGCCATCGCTCAAGCATTCAAATTATATAGTGATGTTATTCCACTAAACTTCATTCAGATCTACAGTGGCACTGCAGACATCATGATCCTTTTTAAGGCAGGAGGTGTGTATTAAAAAAAAAATCCTATTAGGAACCTGAAAGCTTTTTTAGTAGTTTTAATTAGTAATTTTTTTAATTGTTTTGGGCAGCTCATGGAGATTTCTATCCTTTTGATGGGCCTCATGGAACGCTGGCACATGCTAATTCACCTGGACCTAGTGAAGGTGGTGATACTCATTTCGATGAAGATGAAACATGGACTTTGACTCCTCGAGGTAGGAGCTGTGTATTGTATAACATAAACTGATTCACTTATTTAAAAAATTTGACTGCATTTTGGAATGTAAAAAGGTGCTTGGAGAACATAAATAGTTAAAAATTAAAGATGATGTTCAAAACAGCATACTGTGAATATTAATCATGATAGCTGCTTTCACGACCCCAAACTGGATTAAGGGTACTGGATGAATGCTAGCTCTGTTCTGCAATTCATTTCAGAACCTACTTAATCATCAGTTTATTCACACACTTCTAGTGGACAACAAAGATTTTGCTTCCTGAACCCATGTGGAGGTTATTTTATAATTTTTGGCCTGCTAATTACAAAAGTTACCTTTAAATTTCCCTATTATGTATTGTTTTATTGCAATCATCCATTTTTGTGAGTTTCTCTCACATTATAGACATACATATATAGTAAAACAACTATTTCTGGCACATCTGTGGTGATCTGAAAATAGTGACACGGCTACTAGGAACACAGCTCAGATATATCAGTGTACTCTTGTTTCATTTGGGAATGAGACTGCCATGCTAAACAATCTCATTACATTAAGAAAACCTGGCTGCTCCATACGCATTTTGTTCCAGGGCAGAACATAAACCACTTGTTGAACCCCACAAAGATATTTTTACTTCCTCTTTATATAAAACTTGAACTGATGACAATTTTTGAAAATGCAATGAACCAGGAAGGTGAAAGATTTTGATATCTGAGTCAGATGTTTCCAAGAATAACTAATGCCAAGATTAAGAGAGGCATATTTGTTGGTCCACAAATCAGACACGTCATCACTGGCAAGCAGTTCAAAGATCTGCTGGTGTGACCAGAAGAAATCATATGGGAGGCATTCAGGGATATTGTTGAGGGTGTTTCTAGCAACTGCAGAGCACCAAACTACATCCGGCTGGTTAAGAACATGTCTGAAACACACAAAACTAGGAAGTGCAACATGTTGCTAAAAATTTCATTTTCTGCATTCGCTCTTGGACTTCTTAAGAGCAGACAGTGATGGACGTGGTGAAAGATTTCACCAGGACATTGCAATGATGGAAAAGCAGTATTGGGACAAGTGGGATACATAAGTGATGGTCGACTATTAGTGGACAATGAAATACGAAAAAACAACACCAAAGCATTTTAGCTCAGTACAACTAATGTAATGCATCAGCATAATTAACTGATTTAACACTCTAAACCAAATAAAAGTTAATTTAATACTTCTCTAAATTCCTTCATAATACGGTCAGTCTCAGTTACATTTACATATTGGATTACATTTGTTTTTAGCCTTAAACTGCCTATCATAATCACTAAAAATATCTTCAGGAAGCAAATCTTTTGAAAAAATGTGTTGTCCAGTATTATCAGTTGATTTGTATTTCCATCCATCCATCCATTTTCCAACCCGTTGAATCCAAACACAGGGTCACGGGGTTCTGCTGGAGCCAATCCCAGCCAACACAGGGAACAAGGCAGGAATCAATCCCGGGCAGGGCGCCAACCCATCGCAGTGATTTGTATTTCAAAAATTCTAATTAAAAAAGGTAATTAAAAAAAAAATAAGTTCATTTCATACTTCTCTAAATTCCTATGTGATACAATCAATCTAAATTACATTTATATACTGGATTACAATTGTATTTAGCCTCAAGCTATCTAGCATAATCATTAACAAATCTTCAGGAAGCAAATCTTTTGAAAAAATGTGTTGTCCAGTATTATCAGTTGGTTTTTATTTTAAAATAATAACGGCTAATTTTACCCCTGTTTAGTTAAAACCAAATTTAAACAACATTTAAATGATATTCTAAATAATTCTCAACCATCATTTTTGAAATATGCTGTATTAGAGTTGAGGCAGAGCACAGGCCAATCCTGACAGCATCTGATGCAAGTGAAGATTATAAGCATGGACGGAGTACTAGTCCATTACAGGGTCCACTCATCTTTACACATACAGTACATAGGGCCATTTAGGCTCACCAGTTAATCTAATTCTGGGAACTGGGTACATTTAAACCCCAGGGCTCTGGCGCTGTGTGGTAACATTTACATGATGTTTCAGCTCTCTGAAATATGAGGCGGGTGACACAAAGGTGAGCAATCCTATCTCACAGGAATCAGAATATATCCCAGTGGCATCAAATGCAAGTCAAAGATCCAACCCTCAATGGGATGCAACTCTAGCAGGGACACTCATTCTGGTTCAGTTTACCATCATCAATTGATCTAACACACATGCCTTTGGGATGAGGGAGGAAAACTGGAGAACCAGCAAAAAACACAACACAACAGACTTCAACAAATCTGCAAACTCCACAAAGACAACAATCAGAAGAGCACTAGTCAATGCGTCAGCCTGCCTCCCCTAAGCCAACATTGTGCATTACAGTTTTAATACCATACCATACCATATTTATTTGTTGAGCGCTTAAAAACACAGCATTACAACTGACCGAAGCGCTGTACAGTTACAACAAGCAGGACTAAAAGCAAAATATTAAAAACAAACATTAAGAGAGAATTAAAACAGAGATACTAAAAACAGGTCAGGGGACCTGAAGTGCGTTTTTAGGCGAGATTTGAATGTGGCGACTGAAGCGGCTTACCTAACCACTAAGGGCAGGGAGTTCCAGAGCCTGGGTGCACAGACGGAGAAAGCTCTTTCACCACGAGCTTTAAAACGTGCCTTGGGAACGGTTAGGAGCAGCTGATCTGCGGATCTAAGAGCACGAGGGGGATTGTGACAATGGAGCAAGCCACTCAAATAGGCGGGGGCTAGACCGTTTAATGCCTTATAGGTTAGGAGGAGAATCTTAAAATCGATTCTAAATCTAACCGGCAGCCAGTGTAGGGTTTTTAAAATCGGTGAAATGTGTTGGATTCTGCTATTTCCAGTTAGAAGCCTTGCAGCCGCATTTTGAGCTAGTTGGAGTCTAGAAAGAGTGGCTTTACTGATACCAAAAAGGCAGGAATTAGAGTAGTCAAGCCGGGACGTAATGAATGCATGGATTACTGATTCCAGGAGGTGGTTAGACAGAATAGGCTTGAGTTTGGAAAAAGCAGTAGAGATAGCTAGAGATGCTTGAAAACATAGCTCAAAAGGCTTAGATGGAGTTAAAGAAGACATGCAGTGAGAGGAAAAAAAAGAAAAAAACCTTACAGTACGATTCAAGGAGCTTGCACTTGTTTTTAGTGATGAATTAATCTGTATTATTAATTTACTCCTCTGTAAATTGAAGGAAGTGTCAGTGCTTTGCAAGCTCATAGACACAGCAAAACAAAAAATAAACACTCTGGTATTTAAGGATCATAAGCGTCTGTCTAGCAATGTGGTTATGCTGAAGCGCTTCATAGATGTTATGATAAAGTCCACACCACCCACCACGCAATATGCAGTAGTAAAATGCAATAAAAGAAACTATTAAGTATTTAGTTATTATTATTAAGGAAATAAATTTTAATCAACCGCCAAAAGTTTAAATACTGTAAATGCTTCTTCTGAGTTATACTTTAATTTTGTAAAATCCAATTATGCATAATTTGAAAAAATATGGTATTTTTAAGGCCTAATCAGAAAAGCTTTCAGTTTAAACATAGTATAAAAAAATAAACCTTTTCAACATGTGTCTTCCCCCTTCAAGTTCCAGTCATACATTTATGGCAGCAGGCTACCTCAAATATGATATGCCATAGCTTAAAAACCTCTCTCCAAACTCAAATATGAATAGTTGGGTCACTATCTGCATGAAGTTTGTGTTTGCATGAGGTTTCTTCCATGTACTCCATTTCTCCCCACAAGCACTTAAGGGGGTTTGTATGATGACATTTTTTTGAATGGTGACCCAGCCATGTTTAGTTCCTGACTTGCATCCAGGATCAATCTTGGCTCTCACTGCCATGAGCTGGATTAAGCTAGTTTAATAATCCATTAATGGATAATAATTGTTGTCCTTTTTTGAAAGATCTTTGTAAATAATCCATCGACAAATTTGCTTAGCTGCTTAATTCTATGCTGGGTTACAGCTCAAAAAGAAAGTTGAATTACTATCCTCACTAAAATCCTACTTTTCTGACTCATTGTTCCTTTTCAATTTTTTTTGTTCATCTTTTCAGGAATAAACTTGCTTCTTGTGGCAGCTCATGAATTTGGTCATGCACTTGGACTGGATCATTCTAGGGATCCATCAGCACTAATGTATCCCACTTATCAATACGTGGACACACGTGGCTATCAGCTGCCCAGAGATGATAGGCTTGGTGTGCAAGCTTTATATGGTACCTATATTTTTTTTCTTATTACAATTAATGATGTACAGAAAGAGGTACAGGCACAGCAGTGATAGGGAAGGTAAGAGATGCATGGAAGAGGTTGAGGGAGCTGTCCCCCATTCTGATTTCTAAACGAGCCTTGCTGATATTAAAGGCAAACGTTTCTGAAAGCTGTTTGAGGAGAAGTATCTTCTGGGAGTTATATGTGTTTGTTTAAGGTAGAAAATGAAGCAAAGCTGAAAAGAGATGGGAATGAACAGGTGGATAAGTAGAGTGACCGGGAGATGACTGCTCCAGGTGCACCAAACCAGCTGATATTGTTGCACTTTTTGAGAAAACATCTAGTTTTCCCTGGAAGATAGAGAGAGAGACTATATGTTGTGGAACGAGCTCAGGACACAGACATGTAGACATCGTATTATGCACAACCACACGTTTATTTACTAATTTACTAGCAAATAGTTACTATTTACAGGTTCAATAAGTGCACGCACAGAACACCAAGACTTCCCCAAAGTCCAGGCCTCTCACACTCTTTGCCTTTCTTCAGACCGCCTCCACTCTCTTCTCCAAGCTCTAGTCCTCTCCTCTCTCCCGACTCTAGCCCTGAATGAAGGGAGGCAGCCCCTTTTATAGTCACCCGGATGTGCTCCAGGTGCTTCTCGGCAATCTTCCATCGGCATTCCGCAGTGTGGCGGTCCCAGTCCCAGTCCCTGGTCCTCTTCCCACCAGCAATTCCGGGTGTGGTGGAAGTGCTGAGGTCCAGGGCTCCAACGGCAGCAGGGCGCACCCTGGTGGTGACCATGGGCCCGTACAGGATTGAGCTTCCAAGCCCTGCACCTGTGGTCCCCAAAGCAACCAGGGCAGTCGCCCCCTCGTGGTCTGGAGGAGGTGCAAGCCCTCCTCCGGTCCTCTTGGGTGTCCCGGCTGGGCAACAGCCCCAGCCATTCGCCACAATGTTAATATTTATTTCTGATAACGGAATGGGGCTAACTATTTTAGGGCAAGCCTGGAAGAATGCCGATAATTTCAGACAGTATGGGGTAGCATGCAGTCCCAAGCTTGGAGGATTAAGCTCATGATTTTCTTTAAAATAATGAACATTTTAGTAACTGCTTTAGATACCTGACCCTTTATAATAGAGAGATTCTAGCGATTACAAGAAAGAGTCATCCCTAAACATTCAAAATATGGTCTATAGATGCCTTAATATAGAGGGCCTACTAAGTCTATGGGAATTGTGAGAGATAAGTTGGTAAGGAGGAAGAATGGTCAGAATAATATTCAGAGTAACTGATGGATTGTTAGGGAGACACGTTTTGACAGTAATTGGAAGGTGGTTAAGTGGATGATTCATTCATCTTTATAGACGGGGACATCCTATAACATGAAGATCTGGAGAGAGGGCATTTCATTAATTTATATTTCCTAAATATTTTGAGTTCTCCTACCTTCCTATGTGTGTTTAATTTTCTAAAAGAAAACACCATTTTTGATTATGTGACTCCAGTGAAATTGTGATGTGGTAAGAAGGCAGTGTTAATGTACAAGGGCTGATCATTAAGTCATAATCCTTAGAAAAATAATATAAAAATTGTGTTCAAATATTAACAGAAAATATAAAAAGCAAAGGAAAATGACTTAATAAATATTTGAATTTTTCTCCCAAGGTTCCCGGCAGCCAAATAGGCCTGAACCAGCAAGACCAACTGAGAAGCCTAAACCTCAGCCAAATCCTAAACCTAATCCCAACCCAGGGGACCCAGCTTCAACTCTGCCAGCAGTGCCAGAACAGTGTAATAGGGACCTCGTCTTTGATGCTGCAACAAGCATTAGAAGAGAGCTTTATTTCTTTAAAAATGGGTAACTATTACTTACTGTTATTGCAATAATATCATTGGCTGCATGGAATTTTCTCAATACAATAAAATATCAATACAAAAATACAGCATAACAACATCAAACTCACCATCACCCCGGAACAGGGTTGTAATTCATATACGAATATCTCTTGGCTACTTGGAAGATTCATGATCCCAGAAAAACAGATATGGGACTATGCTTCCCTTATCTCTGACTTGGCATCTATAGAGATACCATACATTATGGGTGCAGAAGCATTAAGGCAACAAGAAAGAACTCTAGAATGGTGTTCCTGCAGCACCAGCCCCTGAAAGAAATTCTGGAAATGTTTCTAAAGTAACACTGGGATGGGGTCTAAGAACATCACAAAGCAAGAAGTTTGCGTGTGTAAAGGTGTAAGGACGGCTATGACAATAGCTCAATTTGGGGGACAAAGAGAGTTCAGGACAAGAAGAATGAGAAAGATAAGAAAGGTAGAGAAAATGCCATTCTTTCAGGTAGTCAGGAAATTAAACTCAAAGAGATAGCAGCATAGTGAATGCAACATTGGTGTTTTTCTTTTTTCCTTTTTATTTGCTTAATTGGTTTTCTCCTCCATTGATTATTTTGACAAATAAAAGCATTTTATTTTGGAATATCAACAGAGTATTTCATGAAGCACACTTAATGAAACAGAGTTAGCTGAGTAAATGTCACTTGAATTAGCCTTGTCTTTTAATCAATGCTGAGAATGTTCCATTAGTGGTCCTAGTTAACTGCAGATTGACTTAGACAATCTTTAATTACATGCACACTTGTGATGTTTAAGTAGCCCCCTCCCAAAAAAAAAATAAAAATAAATAATTCTGTTATGGCTCTGGACACAGAGGAAAGTGTAACATTTAAAGATTGAGTGTGTGTGACATGAAACTGCTGAAATGTGTTGTGTATTCAGGGATAGCTTGGAAACATAAAGGATACACAATACAGACCTTTCTGCTGTTTTTTAATGGATGTAAAATAGAACATATAACAAAGAGGGTGGTGGTATTTTCATCCCCTGAACAAATGTGTTACTTGAGTTCCTTTGAGTGTAAACAGTACAAACTTGCAATTACACAAAAAGGAAATTTGTCAGCTATTAAGAAGGCAAGACAGGCTGTGTGGAAATCTATAGTAGAACAGTAAGTTCATTATAGTTCTAAGAAGGTGCATTAAATAATTTAAATGCATTGCCATTAAGCAAATTAAAAACTTTGTTCATCTGTAAGCTTACTAGACTGTAAATGTCATACAACTAGATACTAAAAATTCATGAAGTGTGCCATTTTTTTTACTGACTTATAATTAATGCTTTCTTTAATCAATGCTTTTAGTTTCATGGAACACACCTATTTTGGTGTACTATTTTACATATTTTTTACATTTTCTCTCATTGACAAAAAAAACCCAATAAGGATATATGATAAGTAATTGAAATTATTTCTTGTCATTTCCAATGAAGAGTATAGCTTTTAATGTTTTACCATTTTGTATCAAATACGTCTTACACTTCCTGAATTACCAAACCTCAACCCTATGCTTAGCTACAGGGAGAGGATGCAAACCCTACAGAGACAATATCCTACCTCTGGATTTAAACCTAAAAATCTCAAGGTCTTGCTCATGAGACAGGAAAGAAGAGAGTAGTAGATCAACAGTGGCATTTAAGTCATGGAGATGTTGTACTAGTTACTCATGGTGAAGGGAAGAAAGAGCCGAAAGTCAAAGCTTTTGATCTACCGGTTGATATACACTCCTGCCATCACTTATGGTTATGAGCTTCGGGTAGTGACCAAAACACCTAGATTGCGGATACAAGTGGCAGAATTTAGCTTCCTTTGCAGGTTGCCTGGGCTCAGCCTTAGAGTTGGGTAAGAAGCATAGATATTCAAGAGGAGCTCAAAATAGAGCCGCTAGTTCTCCATATTGAAAAGAGCCGGTTCAGGAGGTTTGGGCATCAGATTAAGGTGATTCTTAGATACCTCCCTGGAGGGATGTTTTAAGCATGTCCAACCTAGAGGAGAGCTTGGGGCAGACTGAAAAGATACTAGAGAGATTAAATCTCCCATCTGGCCAGAGAAAGCCTTGGTATCCCCCCTGGAGGAGTTGATGGAGGTGTGGAAGGGAAAAAAGATATCTGGGAATCGTTGTACTCTGTATAGTGAGCAATAAAATGTGTATATCATAAAAATATTTTAAGGTTGTATTATTTGAAAAGTATAGTACTATGCCAAATAACTTTCTTGTTCATTCTACAGATACTTTTGGAAAAAAAGTACTTTACTTAATGGAATTCAGTTGAACACTGTTAAATCTGTTTGGCCTCAGATCAATGCTGTTGATGCTGCATATGAAGTCCCTTTTAAAGATACTACATTTCTTTTCCAAGGTAATGCTTAATCCAATTATCTATCCTTTTTCTGGATCTACTTTATCCATTAGATGATCTTTAGGAGGTGCTATCATAGCCCACGGTTGGTTGTATCAACTGTAAATGGAATGGCAGCACATCTCATGATATACTCACCCACATCTTAGTCATATTGGAACAATCTGGTACCTGGAATTCATTTAACTAATATGTGAGAAGGAACAACAAGCAGAGAAGGCCTATCCAGACACTGGTATTGGCTAGGGTTTGGCAAACAAACCCTAGTCCCTGGAGATGTGAGCAGTACGTCTCCTATGTTATACCCAGGTGTAGTGAAAGCTATTGAGTTGTCTCTATGTTCTTTCTCTTTGAAGAAGCATAGATTTTGAAATGTTGTTTTAGATATTCTAGAACATAATTTACCAATGATCATTTACATTATACATTATATTCATCATAATGCTACCTTGTGATAAATGAAAAGACTCGCGCAAAGCTGAATTTGCA
Organism: Polypterus senegalus; assembly: GCF_016835505.1. Classification (NCBI taxonomy): domain Eukaryota; kingdom Metazoa; phylum Chordata; class Cladistia; order Polypteriformes; family Polypteridae; genus Polypterus; species Polypterus senegalus. The sequence goes on along the minus strand of NC_053155.1, from coordinate 122,874,101 downwards.
GCAAAACTTACAGTTTCAATGTTTGCAAAGAAAAAACATCATGAAATAAGTTATGTTTTGTAACTAACAAAATTCATGCCATTACCACATAAAGTTTCCACCTCACCTACAACCTTCTTCTCAATATGCAAAAGCACAGGAAATTTATTCCGGTCAAGAGTTTGGAAACTTGATCACAGATAGAGAGCACTTACCTACGCACTTTTTGGTGGTACATCTTCTCTGCTAAAAATCACTGGCCTGGGTGCGAGGCCTCCAGCAAATCCCCAGAGGGTTCCAGACTTGGATAATCAGTTTAAAGATAGGGAAATTTATTGCAGATGGTAGTGGATCTGCATGAAAGGAGCTCTGTTAGATTGGATGGCAGGCCAGGATACAGAATAACACTTAGGAGACAATATTCCTTTCGTTTCACCCCAAACAACTTTAGAAAACTCAAAAATATAATTTGGGTGAGTTTTGTGTTTCATATTTTCAAAATTGCAAGTGAAATTAACTTTGGTGCAATTTTATAAAACTATGTCAAGAGAAACTCTGCTGTTTTGCTCATCACTAATGGGAATTCACTTTCTGTGTTATACCAGTTGCCTTATCCCGGATAGTCTGCTGGACCACAGCATAGGCTTAGCCCACTTGCTTTTTTTGTTCCAACCGGACCCTGTGAATTGCTTGCTGGCTAGAGGAAAAGTTGCTACCTGCAGGGGAAGAATAACCAGACAGGAAGATATGCGTTTGTTGAGGAAACCTTAGTGAGGGATAATATCGAAGGTCAGAGAAACTAAACTGAATTTTAAAGCTGCTCACATTATGAAAAGATGAACAGCCAAAAGTCTGTTACAAAAGACTCAAAATTTAAAAGCAAAACTGATAGCAAAGGTGAAAGGGGAACTGCCACAAGACAAAAAAGTGCTCTCACCAAAATTAGGTCCAAAACTGCAAGGAGAGTCAAGAGTGGAATTGCTTATGAAGTTTGCTAAAAGTCAAAAGCCAAATGACCTTCAATACTAAGAGTACACACACTGGTTATTCCAGGAATGAATCAAACTGGAGAAGCCATAATAAAAGCCAGTCATTCTGAAATCATATTGGCATAACTATAAGCGCAAATGACAAATACGTAAAATATAATAATTTTTATTCTGTTGAATAAATGTTGAAAATTCAGGGAATACCCATTGGCTATAATGTATCCTGCTTGCTACACTTTTGGGTCATTTACCAAAGATAACCTAAAAATAAGTATGGCAGTACATATGGTGCCAATTCATGCCAGTACAGTTTCATTTGAGGACAAATTGATAGCAAATACTTAACTAGATGAAAAAAAAGTATTTTACATTTGATGCAATTAATGTTAGCTTGGACGGTTGGCCAATCTATTTTGTGTGATGACAGTGTGACCACTAGGATGCATTGCAGCACCCCGTATCCCAAAACACAACCACCACGACACAAATCCCAGGTTCAAAATAAAAGGTTTATTCACACAAATACCGTACAAAAGGTTTTGAAAGCAACAAAGCACACACATTCTTCTCCTTCTCCTTCAACCCCTCCAACTGCTTCTTTTGTCTTAGATTGTACTTCCGGTGTTAAGGCATTGCTTGTTGGTAGCACTTCTGGGTCAAATACAGTCCTGCAAAATAGGGATCACAAATTCCCGCAGCACCCCCTAGCAGTACCCATAGAATCTTTCAAAGTAGCCCAATGGGACTATAGTTCCTAGCATGCTTTGCAGGTGTCTGTACAGGTGGCGTCATCCAAGGATGCTGTCTCCTACCATTTCTGAGGAGCATGCAGTTCTGAGAGGTTGTGTCACGCTGTTCTTCCATTATACTAGCCTCGCAGCCAGGTATTGTTCCTTGGTCCAACCCTGTTTGCACAGCAGTGTACCCACTTCCATATTGGCATCTCCTGCCTGATTCCTGGTTGAGCCCAAACGATCCTTTGCCCTTCATCTTGTGCTTTCAAAGGGCTCACCTCCCATCAAGGTAAGGAAACTTGGCCCATCCTATGTGTGCCGTCCATCACAATAGTTAGCCTATCGCTTTTTGAATGACTGAGTCATTGACAATATCTCAGGAAACCACACTTTACAATTTTGTGAACAAATTATCACTTGTCAAGAATTAAAATCTAGTACTAAACAGCATGACAAATATGTTGGTCAATAGCAGCAGCAGTAATGTATTAGAAGGTTTTTTTTTTCCCATTGAGGCTGACCTAAACAAGCTGAACTAACTTTAGTACTTTAAAGTAAATATTTCAAGTTAAGTGGTAGTCTCCATATGCCATGCTTTCCTGGAATAATTTGGTTGTTTTTCTCTGCATTAGTGCAGTTATGTCCTGCTTATAATATGAATGTTAAAATTGTTTGTTATATTTCAAATGTGATGCATTTTTGTACCTTAAGAATAACTTGGTGTACCATATTGCCTAGCATCCACTCCTGTCCGTTTTCCATGTGAACTGTGATTAACCTTTTATAGTGTTATGTCCTTTCCATATGGTGTGCTTTCTAACTTTAAATCACGTATTGTTTAGCAGTATTAAATTTTATATTTCTTTATATTATAATTCACATTAAACATGAATTTCCAGATATCAGCCTCAATACGATTTCTGTATAAGTTCATCGGTAAGGATTTGACTGATTTTAGTTCATTTCAGAGTATTTTAATACATTCGCTAAACATTTGAGGGCATTCGTCTCTACTGTCTTTATAATGGCTATCAAAAACAAGTGTCCCGCTGATACTGCATGTTTTTGTTATTTTCTCATAAAATTCCAGTGCACGATTAAAAGAGGACATCTCCTGTCTGGGCCTGTATCAGTTGCGTGTTAAGACACCTGGAGTTGACTTTCAATCATGTTTTTTTTTTATATTTCCTTTAATGCAAATGGGCTACAGGTTAAAAAGAATAACCTATAATTACTGCGAACTCTCCTTCTTAATAAAATGGTTCAAAGTTGGCTAGCATCCAGTTGTTGGCTTTGTTCCCAGTTTATTTTGCAACTTGAAAAATGAATGTTAAGCATTTTTGTGTATTTGTATAAGAGCTATATACCGTATATACGGTGTCTATAAAAAATATTCACCTTCTTTGAAGTTTTCACATTTTACTTATATTGTTATACAACTTTGAATCACATTTAATTTAAGTTGCCATTTATGACACTGACTAAAGACTCACTTTAATGTCAAAGAGAAAAAATGTCTCTGCAAAGTGATCTAAATTAATTACAAATATAAACACAATATAACTGATCACACCCTTTAAGTCAGCATTTAATAGCTGCATGTTTGGCAACCATGACAGTCTTCAGTCTGTGTCAGCCCGTTCTTCTTCTTCATAAAATTGTTCAAGCTCTGTCAGGTTGCATGATGAACACTAAGTGAACAGCCTTCTGCATTCAATGATAATAATATCTCCGGGGTGTTAGACTTTGTGAGTGAATATATTATATTAAACAGGTGTCAAAGTTTCAAAGCTAAGTGTCTGCCTTTAATAAGTCCAGTTTGGTCTTGTGATATTACCGAAGGAAGCACTTTTTCAGTCCTTCTAGCAAGTCCTTATTTTGCTTAGGAAAGACAGCAATTAATGCTTGGTGAAAAGTTGGAGGTAGAATTTTATTGTCTCTAGCTTATGTAAATGTTGCCAATAAAAGGGGAGACAGCTTAATTGAGAATTGTTTATAAAATTCGGCAAGGTAGCCATCAGAGCCTACTGATTTCCCTCTCTGAAGTGAGTTTATAGCATCTAGTAATTCTGATAGTCCCAGAGGTTTATCCAATTCCTCTGCACTGAGAGTATCTACTTGTGGTATCTGTAATGCATCCAGAAAAGCGTTAGATTGTGTCTTGTCTTCTTTATTTGTGGATTTGTAGAGTTAAGATCTTATTAACTTTCTCTCCGTGTTCATAGTAATGATGTCTTGATTTAAAAAGAGTTGTTTTGTTTCTTTAATTGTCAAGAGTTTGAGTTTTGAATGCAGAGCCTGCCTTTTCCTATGAAGTGCCAAATTTGGACACCTGGCATATTCTTGATCTATTCTAGTAATTTCACTGATTAGCTCTGTTACCTTCTTGGTTTCCAATTTACTTCTGTGGGAAATATATGAGATAATCTGTCCTCTTAAGAAAGCCTTCAGGGTTCCCCAGAGTATTCCTACAGAAGCCAAGTGGGTCTCCTGTAAAATTGCTATTTTAGCGTTTAGACCTATTATGAGAGAATACTTTCTTTCTCTTTAATTCGTGATTCAGACCTTTAACATTCCAGCTCACAAAGTTAACTGTTTGGTCATGGAGACATTGCTTCTGAACTTTTCTTGTCATTTTTTAGTCTTAACTTAAGATAAGACAACTTTGACCTTAATTTCCAATTTTCCCAGGAGTTACTGACATGAAACCTATTGTTGCGTTGGCACTTACAAGGATTAAAAGGAAAGATTAGAGATAGCTTGTTCTCTCCCCCCTACTCCCCCCTCCCTCATTTAGCCTCCCTCTCCACGTGAGGCTAGACCCCTCTTCACAAAGTCTCAGTCCTCTGACATACCTAGAGACAGAGCACGTCCAAAACAAAAAAGCCCTCCAGCAGAGGCGTATGAGGAGTAAAATTGAGATATCTATTGACAATACAGTCCAAATACAATTAGCATTAAATATAATCTTAAACAGTCTTCAGAGACTAAACCCAGAGAATGATGTTAAAGAGTAGTCCTGGAAAAGTATAGTAAGCCCTAATACAAAAAACCAATGATATGATTTTAAACAGTCTCCTTAAAAAATAAATAAATGACAGTGGTAACACAAGCAATGGTATGTGGAACTGAGACATGGGCAGTACAGAGACCACTTAGAAGTTAAATGTGACTGAAATGAGAATGTTGAGATGGATGTTTTGGAGTTACAAAACAGGACAGAAGAAGAAATTAGACAATAAGAGGTGCAATTTATAGGAAAGCAGGCTGAATTGGTTTGGACATGTGATGAGGAGAGACAATGAATATGGGGGCAAAAGAATGATGGGAATGGAAGTGCAGGGAAAGAAGACCAAGGCAGAGGTGGATGGATAAAGTAAAAGAAGATCTAAAGGAAAAGGGAATTGACTGGTGAGGAGGTGCAGGACCAAGCTGTATGGAGAAGATTGATCAAGCACATAAAAGTGGGAAAAGATGAAAAGAAAGAAGAATATATACATATTTTCTTTTGATGAAAGTTTAATATTTTATTCTCTTTATTTTTTTATATAGGACACCAGTACTGGGCTACTAGAGGTTATTATAGCTTATCTGGATATCCAAAGGAAATTTATGATCTGGGCTTTCCACACAGTGTAAGAAAGATTGATGCTGCTGTGTATGTAGCAGACATTAAAAGAACACTTTTCTTTGTGAGATCAAGATACTGGAGGTAAGCAATGTTTTTTTCAAGTTGAAGCATTGGCTGTTTCTAACATTTAAATAACTACTATGTGTTTTTTCTGGATATAAATATATCATTATATTTTCATATGAGAATGAAAGTATAATACTATATGATTAGCCTTCCACACTGTTTTTCGAATCTTAAGATACATGTAGAAAAATTGAAATTAGCAAAGAATGATCATTCAGTTACATTTTAAAACAAAGAAAAGTAATTTCACCAAACCATTCATGAAAAATGGCATGGAAGGTCGGCATGAACAGGTTTGCAACTGGAACCAGAGCCTATCCCGCTAGCAGCAGATACACAGTTGTTCGGGTTGGATCTGCCAGTCAACCTAATTACTGTACATCTGTTTGAGCTGAGCAAGAAAACTGAAGTGTCAAGAGTAAAGCCATGCAAGCATGAATACAACTGTGGAAAATAAAATGTACCCCTGAGATGTCTCCTAACTGTATGCCACTGATGCCAAATACATGCAAAAAAGGCATGTCAATTTTAAAAGTAAAACACCAGAGGAGGGATAAACACTAGAGGTGAGAATAAGTAAAAAATAAAGCAAAAAAAGCCCATTCACAAGTACCACAACTATCATTAGTTTTCCTTACCATCCAACTGTGGTATAGCAGGTCCACGGCTCCCATCAAAAAGGCCAGTTTTAATAAATAATCACCGCACTCGCGGCTTAGCGAGGGGGTGTGGTGGTTGTGTGGCTGAAGCGGTTCCCGGGATGATTCGTGATGTGGGCGTTTCTCACCTAAGTGCATAGGTGAGAAACCGCTCACATCCGTGATTGTTCTCGGGGCTGCTGATTTGCCACAGCTGCCACGTCCTCTTCATAAATAGAAGCACGAGGCAGCTAAGAGGGAATGAAAAGAAGGAAACGGAGGTTGCAAGTGTGTGGAGGAAGAAAGTAGGCAGGAAGCAGCAGCAGCAGCAGGAGAAAGCCGGTACAGGAGAGCGAGCGAGTGCAGCTGAGCAGGGAGCCTGGGTGTTCGGCTGACACCCGAGGTGGAGAAGTAGTGGTCACTCTCGCTGAGTTTATTTTGAAGAGCGGGAGTGACCGGAAGGCGGATGACTCTCCGCGGAAGGCAGCAGGAGTCGGAACTTGGGATATGCATTCCCCAGCGTGGGCGCCCTGGTCACTGTGGAACCCAAGTCACTGTTTGGAGTAGCCTACCAGAGCCAGGGGTCGGTGAGGCGATCCGATCAGCTGAAGCAGGCAGAGCAAGCCAGCTGCAGGTAGGGCAACTCCCCTGTTGAGAAGCCCAGATGGGAGAAGCAGGGGAGCTGCCAGGTAAAGAAGTCACCTGGCTTGTTTTTAAAAGACTGTGTCCTGCATTGTTTTAACCTCGTTGTTTTTAAGAGTTTTTTTTCTTTTGGATTTTAACCTCCAAGTTTCAGTTTTATAGGATTATTTATTTATTGAAGGATTCTGGAGGCACTGCACTTTATTTTATTTGAACATTGTTTTTGATTGTTGTTTTAATAAAAGCACTTCGCACTTTTATACACCATCCCCTTGCTCCATTGTTGTGCCTCACTGCAAGCTCATCAGTGACATTACCGATGGTGTTGGGTTAAAGGGCTCCAGGACAGAAGATGGGAGCATGCAGCGAACCTGCATCGTCACACCAACCTGTCTATCAATACTTCTCATCTGGCTTGCTCTCAAAAGTAAAGCTGTTGCCACCAGCAATTTCCCTGACTCCAAGCTTAGTGATGGGTTGGAGAGAAACTTTTAAGTTTTGTCCAGGTATCCCAAAAAAATAACTTACAAGCACAAGAATGCTCTCTGGGACTTACATGGCCAACCTTCTGGCCCTTTGTCAAGTGATGCCGGGTTTATTTGTAGGGCTGAGTCACAACTCCTATTTAAAGAGCCAGGCTAATCACAGGTAGCCTGTCCATGATAAAATATTCCAAATGGATATGTATACAGTAGCCACCTATCAGACTGGGGGATCTTCCCTTAGCAACTTGAAAGTCCTTTCCCTGTTTTTGTGCTCCCTTACTTCAGAGGTACTCTTCACATGCATAGGAGGCATACATTTTAAACAGGCACGAGGCGATACACTAAATAAACATTCAATACATATTATGATACAGGCTTCACAACAAAATACTCCCATGATACAGTCATTTTTATAACAACGGACAAAGAAAACTATGCATTATTTTTGGAAAAATAATTGAAAGAATTAGCTTTTTAAAAATAAAAAAACACAAAATAGATAAAAAACAATAATGTAATATATTCCTCACTGCTTCTGTTTGACCCCGTAAAATATTTTTATTCATTTTTGAAAATGCAAAATGTGTTATGTGAAATTTGAAACTTTTCCAATGAAAATATTCAAAGATCCATTTCTTATTTTTGTCAGGGCCACATAAAGCCCCATTCCTATCACATATCATCCCCCTGTTTTCTGCATCTGCAATATGGGTTCTTATCTCTACAATTCCTACTTCAGAGCAAGAAGAACAATGCTAAGCACCAGAAGAAGTGCACACCTAGTGTCTGTGATGTGGGAACCTTAAAAGGAGCTCCTTAATAGAAAAGGAAAGACAGAATAAGCCCATTGTCAAACTAATTTGATCTTACCTCCATGATAATGCTACTGGCAACCCTAAAATTTTATGTTTTTTTTTCAGAGCCTCAATTGTATTTAAAGAAGGTGTAGACCTTTGCCACCTCTTTCTGTTCTGACAACAGAGGGAAACGTAGAAATGGTTGTTTGAATAACACCGGAAGGTGTTGCATAGTCAAATAAATATGTGAAGGTCAAAATCAAGTAACTGTTCAATGTTTTGTCAATACAAAAATGCTAATCAAAATCACAGACAGACAGTACTAAATACATTCACCAGGAAAACTATCAATTGAAAGAATCACTAGTTAAGTGCTGAGTTTATGGGTCAGTCAATGCATAATGAAGACATTTTATGGTGTACCAGCGGTGACATCATGTGGCATGAAAGTTTTCATGAAAGGACTTGAAAAACATAACAGTGCTCACAAGAAACAAAAGGTCATCTAGATAAAATGGAACTTGAGTAAATTTGCAAAATGAACACCAAATTTGAATTTAAAATCCCTAAGAGAAAGTAGAAATCTAATAATTTACCAAAACAAGGTGGAGGCAAAATGTATACACAGACTGAATTATAGCACCTACTAATACCATCAGTTAGCATTGCCCCCCTCCAAAGACTCATCAAACTTGGCATCAATATTCAAGCAACTGCTGGCCTTCTATCATCAAATATTCCACCCTCTCCAATAATTAAACATGGAAATGGATACCCTTTTGTTACATGATGTAACAGCTCAGGCTTCAGGAATGACCCTGAGCTGTTAGAGAGTTATAGCCACAGATGCTTGTTTACCTGAAGACTTTAATGTTGGGTAAGGGATACTGGAACACTAGTTTCCTTAACCTCCATTATAAATGAAAACTCAGGCTATTTTTTTTTTAATTTGTTAAAAAATTTTCATTTTAGAATGCGGTTTAATGTGGCAAATGAATATATTGTAAAAGGATTTCACTTGACACACTTCAAAAAGGTTTGGGGTAGCCACCCGTATATTATTTCTGGCTGCAAAAGAGTCTTTGAAAATACAGAGATGTTGTCTATACCGAGTCCAAAACAGAACTGAAGAAGGGTTGACAAGATGGGATAGGACAGGAAGTGATGTAAGGGGACCGGAAGTGATGTTTCTTCATTAGTCAGCTGTAACTGGAAGTGATATTCTTCTAGGCGCCAGAACCGGAAGTGATATTCTTCTTGGCCGGAACCGGAAGAGGCGTCATCTGTTTTAAATCAGACAGGTTTTCCCGCGGCTGGTCTGTAGAGGTAACAAGAGAAGGTTTAGTGCACCCCGCCACCCCCTGGCCTGGCGTGGAATTACCTTTGCTTGGTCCATACAATGTCTTCCTAGTCGCACGTGTGTGAGATATATATATATATATATATATATATATATATATATATATATATATATATATATATACATACAGTGATCCTCGCTATATCACGCTTCGACTTTCGCGGCTTCACTCTATCGTGATTTTTTTCTCATACACGCTTACGTCACTACGCATGCACTTTCTGAGAACTTTTATCTAAGCCCTACAATAGCTCCTAAACGTACTATTTTTTCTAATCCTTCTGACAATAAAACTAAGCGCCGGAGGAAGATGCATACTATCCAGGAGAAGGTGAAACTCTTGGATATGATTAAAGATGGCAATACCCTACAAAAGCCTCCTCACGCATATGAAAAGACAGTGCCAGCAACTGCCTATCAAGATGTTCTTCAGCCGCGCACCCAGACACCTACTGCCTAGTACTTCTTCACTGAAGACAACAACGCACCTGCTGAATATACTGCACCACCTCTGAAGACTCTCCTACTGAGGTCGTGCCTTCATAGGTTAATGGTTGTGTGCAATTAAATGTACAGTACAATAATCTACTATAAAAAAGCGTTCGGGATTGTCCTTCCGTCCCATGAGTGCAAAGCGTAGCGGTATTCCGCTTATTACAGACTTACTACTTGCGGCGAGGCGAGGCGGCGATGTGAGAAGAGTTCTAGTGCTCTCATCGTTCCCTTGCTTTTGTGCGCGATGCGCTGGAAAAATAGACAAAATTATGTCTCTGGAAATAATTAATGTTGATGGAGTACAAATGCCTCACGTAGTAAATATCAGGGGAGATGGTGCTTGCTTATTCTCATCTATAGCTTATTTAGTGCATGAAACTCCGTCTTTAGTGGTACAGATTCAGGCTGACATTGTACGACTTTGGACAGGCACTTGAGGGGATAAAAAAAACGTAGGTTTTCGGGAGATGATATGAATGGGCACTTTGATGTTCTCATTCTCTACACTTACATGCCTGATGTACACATGGAGCGCACAAAAATTGAGGATAAAAGTCGGTCGCCTTAAAAGGCGAGTGCGCCTAGTAATATGATATTTGTAACGTCTAATATGTCTTATGTTCTCTTATTTTGTCTAATATATTGGGTAATACGAGTGTAATGGTGACTAAAGGGTGTTATTTCATGTCTAGAGGGCTCTAATAATGTTAAAAAACGTATTTAGAAGGTCGTAAACAGGTTTTCTATATTCTAACTGCAAAAATATTCGATTTATAAATAAGGAATCCTACTTCGTGAAAATTCATTTATCACGGTAGAGTCTGGAACGAATTAACCGTGATAAACGAGAGTTCACTGTATATATATATATATATTTATATATATACTGTACCATGATCATGAAAAAATAACTTCAATTTTAAAAATAATAAACATATCCTTTAAGGGTGATTTTCAGTCCATGCAGTAATTTTTTTCAAAAATGGTTGTAGTATAAAACATTCCGAAAATGTCACCTACTGATATGAGCATCTGATAGGTTCCTACTCCTAATATATATTTTTCCTTGTTGTCTGCCTTAGCACCCTCAAGAATGTATAACTTGTACCCTGAATCTATTATAGCCAGCAAAAGAGCCAGTGATCTTAGTAGGATGCTCATTATTCCAATGTGTCCCCAATTCACCTTGGTATGGTACTATTAAGTATAAAAACTTTAAAAAAATCAATAACAAATTTTTTTTTTGAACATTTGAAGTTAATTTATTACCGATTTCACAGAAGATGAAAGTATAAACTAATTAGCTAAAAGGTTTAACTTTATGCAGCTATGTAATGTAACTCTTCTTCATTTTCAAACTTAATTCAACATTTTCCAAATATAATGCATCAGTGATGATAAATTTTATATTAAAAATAGAAAAATATGGTGCCAGAACATCCAAAACAGAGAACAGTAGCTCAGTCATCAAACCAAAAGCTAAAAGCTAAAAGGAAAAAAATGACAAAATAGGTTGGGAGAGCCACATATCATGTACAGCTAACCACACAGTTCTTAACCATTTGTATAACTGATAGCCAAGGCCTGATTCTAGCGATAGATGACCTCTTAAAGTGCACCTTGGAGAGTTTAGAAAAAAAGTCATTCAAAAGTTTGTAGTTAGCTTCATAGAAATAGAGCCCAGGGAGAAAAGTCTAAGCCAAAGTGAGAACGAAAGTATAAAGGTCCAGAAACAGATGAATGTAAAGGGAAAATAAATTGGCAATAGAACGGATCAAGAAAAAAGAGCCTTAGACAAAGGAGCAGAAGGTGGTGGTGGTGTAATTCCAAAACATATGGAGGAAAGAATCTGAGATACTGAGGGGACAGATAAGGTAGTAAAGGTCAATAACCAGACCCATAGGATAAAGCCTGCTGGATGTTCAGTATGAGCTGTGTATAAACTTAAATTTTATTTGTTTTTAAATATAGGATATAAGGGGGATAACAAGAGGTCACTCTTGAAAATTGAGAATAATTTTAGGGATCAGCAAGTTGCTTTGAGCAGAAAAGCACAAACAGTAGTGACTTGTTTCTTAGCAAGAGATAAAGAATAGAAGAATTCATATACAGGGATGGAAAGGAGTAGTGGCTCTCCAGCACATCACTGAAACTAGAAATAGATTTCAATTAAAGATTTATTAAATGTTTCAGGTAGAAGTTATTAATTGAGCTAATGATTGTATCTGATAATTAACAACTAAGTGTTCACAGTTTATACTCAGTAACCATATGTTTTGTTTTGTGTTAGTTACAATGAAGAGAAAAGAACAATGGACAGAGGCTATCCCAGACACATCAAACAAGATTTTCCAGGAATCGATGGAAATATAGATTCAGCTTTTGAAAACTATGGTTAGTATAAGCCACAATTCAGAAAAATGATCTGAGATTGAGATGTGGTGCCTTTGGTCTCCAATCCATTTTGGGAATTTAGGTAGAAAAGATTTTAAAGAGAGAGGGAATTTAAAGCAGGGAAAACATTTCTAATTTTAACTCTAAATTGTGTAGGAAAGGGTTGAAATGATCAGTTAGTTAATTATTTAAAAACAATTAACAATACATCCACACCAGGCAAGCCAAATTAATGTTGGCTGAGTGGGGGATCTCTGTGTCACTTTACAGCTCTAGTATGCCAGAAATATGAGTAGATCTATGCAATTTATGAATCACATTCATAAATCAGCAAAAGCCTACATTAAATGTTTTCATTTCTGTTGTGATCCAAATGTAGCGATAGACTTATTTTCAACAAATAAGCAATAAACAAAATAATTACATTTATAAAATAAGGATAATAACAAATGGATATACAGTACAGGCCAAAAGTTTGGACACACCTCCTCACTCAATGTGCTTTCTTTATTTTCATGACCATTTACATTGGTAGATTCTCACTGAAGGCATCAAAACTATGAATGAACACATGTGGAGTTATGTACTTAACAAAAAAAGGTGAAATAACTGAAAACATGTTTTATATTCTAGTTTCTTCAAAATAGCCACCCTTTGCTGTGATTACTGCTTTGCACACTCTTGGCATTCTCTCGATGAGCTTCAACAGGTAGTCACCTGAAATAAAACCAGCAAAGGGTGGCTATTTTTTATAGATCTGCTCATATTTCTGGCATACTAGAGCTTTATCAATGTAAATGGTCATGAAAATAAAGAAAACACATTGAATGAGGAGGTGTGTCCAAACTTTTGGCCTGTACTGTATGTAAGTATATAAATTTACAACATATATATATAGATAAAAAACAATAACAAAGAACACAAAACAAAAACTTATGACAGTTTAGCTGTTTTTTTTCTCTCTTATAGAAAAAGGCACACAACCTTTGAATTCTAATCTTTCAGTTCATGTGGTTAGCTAGCTACTAAGCTTTTCATGCCTGCATTCAATTGCTCACACTGGGCCTGCACTGGCTTACCTTACAATAGTTTCTGGGTGTGAGTGAATGCGTGTGTGTGTTTGAGAAGCTGTTCTGCACATTTTTATGGGTTTAGTAAGAAACTTATAACAGCTAGAACGTATCCTCCTCAAAGTTATTACCTTTAAATTACAGTGATGCCAACACCATAATACATTAGCTGGCTTTATCCTCACTACTAACTTACAATTAATAGTTCTCGGAATCAAAGTAGGTGTACTTATGGTTTAATGTAAGTGATGCTTTATTCCTTTCCTTGGCTTTTCCAGATATGTGGAAGAATCTTCTGCACATTTTTTCTTGGTTGTCCAGGGGCTCTTCTTCTTTGTCGCTTTGGTCACACCTTCTGGTTGTGAGCGGTACTGCAGTTTCTCTTTGAGGTTCAGACAAATGGTGTCTGTTCTTTTGTTGCTAGCAAAATAATGTCTTACATATGGTCTTCCTCTGCTCGGGCACTGGCTATCTTAGCAAGGTTTGAACTAGTTTGGACTAATGGCACCATTCGTTCCATTTTTCCAGTCCAACACTGGTAACCCTTTGAGGTAGAAGCAATTGCTCTAGTCTTTGTTACTGCCACACCCTAAAAGCACTGGTGTCTCTGCTGTCAGGCAGACATTAGAGCCAGTTTCAGAGCAGTGAGCTAATAGAAGAAACTCAGATCTGGGGTTTGCAAAGGTTTTTAAAGGAAGGAATAGAGGTCTTGCCATTTTTTTTTAATTTTATTGATTTTATTGTAATCATTCCATACAAACAGATCAATTTTTACAAAAAATAGGACTGAAAACAAATCAACCCCCACCCCTGAGAAAGACAGCATAGCCAACGGAATAAAGCTTAAAACAAGTAAAAATAACTAAATTGATGAGTTTAATAGGCGGATATAGATAAATGGAAAAGAAAAAAAAAGGAAATGGGAAGAAAATCTACTTCCTCAGTGCTTTAAGAGTTTATTCTAAAATATTATTGATTAGATCCTGCCAGATTTTGAAAACGTTCTGCACAGATCCTCTAAGTGAGAATTAGATTTTTTCCAATTTCAAATAATATAGAACATCAGTTACCCACTGACTTAAAAGAGGAGAGTTGGGATTCTTCCAGTTTAGGAGAATAATTCTGCGTGCCAATAGTATAGTGAAGGCACTCACAGTTTGTTTGTCCTTCTCCACCAACTGGAAGAACACCAAACACAGCTGTTAATGTGTTTGGAAGGATTGTGAGAGGTTTTGCCATTGGTTTATTGGGTGCACATAAGCCCATCCTTTTTGGTTTACCATTGGAGCAAAGTTTGTCCATCAATGTTACCCATCATTGAATTATGGTCCTTTGTCTCTGATCAAGTATTTAGCTGGTGGCTCCTAGAGTCATCTCTGAGGTGTCACAGGGTGATTGATTATTTTATTAGATAAGGCACAGAAGCTGCATTCCAAAGAGAGGTCCAGCCAAGAAGAAAATGATATTAAGGGTGTCTAGCAACAGCTTGCTAAGCCAAGGACTTGTGTTCCAGGCATAGAATTGGAAGCAGCATACACACTTGTGTATGTGCTCTCAGAAAGTGGAAGGAACACAAAAAAGCAGACAATTGTTGCATGTCAATTTTTAACAAATGTATAACAATTTTTTTAAAATTTTTAAAATTTAAAATGTCACAATTTTTAACAAACATAAAAATAAACTATTCACTATCTTTTTAAAAATACTTGCCTCTGTTCTACCTTCCAAGATGAGGTAAGCAGGTTTAATGTTGTTTTACAAATATTGAATTAGATATCAAAATACAGTATGAAGCTCTCTTTTTGTGTTTGCTTTGCAGGTTTCCTGTACTTTTCCAATGGACCTCGTCAGAGTGAATATGATTATAAGAGACAAAAAGTGGTTCGGGTCCTATTGAATTATGGTTGGCTGGATTGCTATTAGTAAGCTGTGGATCTACACAACCCTGCATCCTTGGCGTAGGCTTAGAAAAACGAATAAACAAATTGCTTTTAATCTTATTCAGTTAGTCTTGAAGAATTATAAATAGTACATAGTCACAATACAATCTGGAAAGAGTGGCACCAATCGTGTAGGATTTTAATGATATCTCTACTTTGATCTTTTACTGAAAAATGTTCTTGTTAAGTTGATTGGCAGCTTTTAATTGGCCCTGTGGTTGTGTGAGTGTGCTCTCCACATTCAAAGCAGCCTGTTAGGGTAGGCTCCACCTCCCTGTGACCTTTAACTGGAATAAGTAGGCTTGGACAATGAATGACTGTTTCTGCAGTGTGTGTGTGTGTGCGTGTGTTTGTGTGTGTGTGTGTGTCAGCTGGTTCCTGACTTGAACCTGATGCTAATTAAGCTTTGGATTTCTGCAAGCCTGTAACAGGAATGCAGTTGTGTGGAAAAAAAAATGGAAAGATGAAAAATGTTCTCTTTTTGGATTTTATTATGTTCAGAATTTTAAACAATACATATTTTCAATACATTTTAACTGCTGTTGAGCACCACATGCTATAAAGTATTTTACTTTTACTTCATATGGCCTAATAATGAATTAATTTTGCTGTAATTATTATTTTAATTGTGGAAAAAAATAAGATCTACAAGTATTTTGGTGAAACACAGAATATTATCAAAACTAATCAGCTCTATTTAAGTTATAAATATAATTTTAAATAATCTTTTATAAACTCTTCATCTGATTTTTTTTTAAACAGAGTACAATTTATTTTCATTAGTAATTTGTAAAACTTATTTTCTGCACCGAAATATGGTAGCCCCATATATATTATTATGGTAATTTTTTTTTATACTGTTTAACTCTTTATAGTATTAATTTTATTTGAAAATGTAAAGTTGAGTCATTGTCAATGTTCAAATTATATTTTAAAAGTATTACTTAATAAATGATACTTTAATAAGCTATTCGATAGTAACTTTTAGGCTTTACTTAACTGTTACTATTATTACCGCTTTAAAGGGCTGTGAGTTTGATTATTTTGCTATTTGTATATGATGTCTGAATGTAATAAAGTCTAATTAAGGTGTAAGAGAGCTGAAATTACAGTTTGTTCAAAAAATTCTGTGTTCTTTGAATTTTAATTTAAACCATCACTTCTGTTTTATCCCAACACATATTGGACTAACCTAAAATAACAACAATTTATTTCTTCCATGGCCCAAAATTCCACAAGGAATGCCTCATTGGGCTTTAACATATCTTGTTTTTTGACAGCCCCCCAGCCTTAACTCAAAATGTAATAGAGTGTACATCTGATTTATTTAAATAAATCTTTAATTTCTTTTAAAATGTGTGCATGCATTCAACTTGACTAGAATCTGATGTGCCCTATTGCAAAAAAACTTCAGGTAAGGATAGCATTTTGCCCAATGTGTAATTCAATTAAATCCTATTAGAAATGATTGTCATCAATGACATATGTCAACTACACCAGCTAACTAAAAGGTCAATAGTCATAATCATTATTTATTAAATTGTCTAAATGACAAAACCATTACCTTTTAATTTTTGATATCAAATAGGCAAGCATGTGAATATTAAAGTTTGTGAAACAACAACCATAAAGTCATCATGCACCATCCACCTCCATGTGGTCTAGTGCAACTGGCCCACTAGTGTTACCTATAGTTATGCCACTGTACTGTATGTGTCTAATGTGTACTGACGTCTGATTTGCAGCTAGCAAGAGAGCCATTTGTCAAATAATGTCTGTCAGTATTAAAATGTGGGTGGCACAATCATTAACTCTACTGCCTCACAAATCAAGAAGTACGCCCAGGTAGCATTATATTGTATATGTCCAATATGTGTCCATCTCAAAGGCACTTGTTATTAACTTAAATTAAACCCACATATCTACAGTAACTTTTTTACCTTTTGCATTTATATTTAACTATTGTTTATGCCCATATGTAAAAAAATTAATGTATCAAAATCAAACTGAATTTCCAAGCTTTTTAAATTAATACATGTAGTCTCTCCTTTGTACAAACTGACAGATGCTACCTTTGGACACTCCGTTACTTTGCCAAGTTATTGGAAAACCCCTCCACTTTATCTGGAGCTTTTACCACTGCTTGGCTGGAAGTCTGCTGCTTGAGTCCCTCCTATGCTGCTTGGACAGCTCACCACTCCACACTTATTAAAAAAAAAAACTGCTACTGAAATGAAATTTTCATATTACTATGAACCACACTAAAATTACTTTTGGCCATGGAAAAAATATTATTTTTAAAAATTATTTTCTTAGTCATGATTGTGAGATTTCAAATTATGCCTTCATCAAACTGTAAATTTGTTTGAATCCAGTGGTGTTGGTGTAGCGCTGTGTTCATAAGCATCTGTAAAGGAAAAAAAGGTTAATGGTTATTTCCACAATGAAAAGGAAAAAAGTTTTAAGACACAATATGGCACAAGACACAATTATGTACAGTATAGCAGGGGAAGGAGGGAACAAAGCCAGAGCAGATAAAATGAGAAAAGATGAGAAAAGGCTGATGAAGGGAGAGATTAAAAAGTTAGGCTGATGCAGTGGTAGTGCTGCTGCCTCACAGTAAGGAGATCATGGGTTCATTTCTAGGGTCCTCCCTGCATGGGGATTGCTTCGAGTAGTGGGAAAAGTGCTACATAAATGTAAAGAATTATTATTATTATTATTATTAGTTGGTCATTAAAACCTGGAGAAATCTGTAAAAACCAGGCTAAAACTAAGCTTAGATTCTTTTTTTATTTCTTTGAAAAGTGCCTTTGAAGTTCTGTAAAAGAACACAGAGAGATCAGCGTAGCTATAATCAAGGGATTTGGAGTGTCTTACAATAGGCTTTGTAAGGTCTTTGATTTAAATGACTTGAATGAGCACCATAAAACTGTCTGCTAGCCGTTCCTCTGTTACATGTACATGGCTGGACATTACCTATAAGAAATACAGTAAATAAGACTTTTAGGCTAGCAAGAAGCCCATTGTTTAATACTGAATTTAACAGAGAGAACAGATACAAAGGTATTATTGGTGACATATTTGAAATTGACAAAGTGGCTCCTGTTACAGCTAAAAGATGCCTGGTGAGGAATGTGATTCTCCTCTGTGTAGTTAGCTACAGACAAGAAGAGACAAGAAGTTTGTATTAGGTGGCAAACAGAAGGAGGTCAAAGATCAGTAAAATTAGGAAAGTGTGTTTGTTGACCTATGGGAGAGATAAAGTTTATCTTAATCCGTTTATTTCAATAAAGGGAGCCAAATGCTTTCCTAGTAAGATTAAACACAAGGTAGGAATGGACTCTGAAAGAGTATCAAAACCCAAGATGTACATGCTATTGCATAACCCACAGTGCTATACACAAACTCAATTTAGAGGCATCAGCCTCCATGTCTTCAGAATATGGAAAAAAAGTACCAGACCACTTTTAGACTCTCCCCCTTACAAAAAAAAAAATTTTTGGATAATAATGTATTAGGCATTACAAAATTTATGCAAATAAGAATCTATAATCTTTTACAGTGGCATAATGTCTGACTTTATTTAATTATTTAATGATATGGGCAACCCTACTGTTAGGAGCTTTTATGTGGAATCAACTTGTTAGAAAATTTTGCTATGATGGGAAGGAAAGCCAAACCTAGATAGAGGGTATTCAATACCGGTCTTGGAGGTCTGCAGTAGGTTTTCAGTTTAACCAAATTTTTAATTAGAACCCAATTATTTACTACTAAAATAATGTGTTTTTTTGGCTTAGTTTTTGTTAACTGGTTTGTTATGATTTAATTGCCCATTTTATTTTTAAACAGTTGCATTTAGGTTTTAATTGTTGCCTAGGCATCAGTTAATAATGAGGTGCAAATGTCCAAGGAGCTACCAGCTCTCCAGCTAATGTGCTTCCATTTAAACATTTGCATGTGCATCATGAAGTATTTGTGTTAATGCAATATGTTGAAATAAATGACTGAGAAGGGAAGGAACAATATGTTCAAATCTGTTGTAGACCACAAAACATATGAATAATGTTCTCAGAAACTGAAGAATCTGTACTGTGATAAACATTTGGGTAACACTTTAGTAATCAGAGTGTAATTATGAACACTTACTGTAAAGCATTACCAAGATTTGTCTTGGAAAATTGAAAGCACAAACAAGAAAATATAATTAAATAGGAAGTTTTATTACCTGCAATGCCTGGCATCTAATTGTGAAAACCTACAGCCACTGCACATCTCCAGGAGCAGAGTTTATTGCTTTGGCCCAGATAAAGGTTAAGTACATCATACCTGCTCTGTGTTCAAAAGGGTGTTGTAAACATGGAGAAAAGGCTTGAAGAAGGAATTATTGAAACTCCAAATGGAGATGACATGGATTTGAAATATGTAGACTTAATTGATTACTGATTGTACTTCCCCCAATTTGTTTTATTAATTCAGGATTGTATTTACACTAAGTTATTTATTCATTCATCTGTTATGGATTCTACTCAGTCCACAAATGCACTAGACAACATCAAAACCAACCCTAGATGAGATATTCATTTTTGAATGATCATAATATCACTTACCTAGAATTCTAATGAGATCAGAGAAAATACATTTGTAATTTCCCAAGCTGTAATTTATACTAAAACACATTTGCTACGTATAATAATATACAGTAATACAAAAATACACCACTAAGATTTGTACATAATAGAGTCAAAGTGCCCTATATGAATTGTAACTCACTTGTATTTTTTTTCTAAGCTATTGTGATGTTCAATTTTATAACCTTGTCTTATAATACCTGTTCCCAAACTGCCCCCCAGACTGATGATACTTGATTATGTTAACCTCTTTTGTAAGTCACTTTCGATAAAAGTGTCTGCCAAGCAAATAAATGTAAATGTAATATGGTAATTAAGACTGATCTTTTGATCCATTATCCTGGATTGGAATCCCATGGCCTGGTGATTATCTGTAGTTTGCATTCCCCCCCACAAACTGTAGAGATTTTTCTTTGGGTACTCTTTTTTTTATTATTATTCATGTTAGGTTGATTGACTATTGTAAACCTTCCCTGTGTGGAAGTGTAAAAGAATGCGCCTTGTGATGGGTTCACACCTACTCCAGGATTGCTTCCTGCCTTACTCTGACTACTTACAGGATAAACCCCACCATCACACCAGCCTTTAATTGAATTAAGCAGGTCTGAGAATGTGATGGAGTTTTTTATAAGATAATTCTTAAAATTTACAAGTAGCCATCTAAGACACAAGCAGTTATTTGTAAGCTGATAAATCTTCCGTACAAGAAAAACACTTCGTAAATACAATCAGCGAAGATATAATGAAGTTGTGACAAAACAGTGGAATATTTCAGGTGGTTTGAGTTAGATGATGTTTCATGGATGTTTTGAGCTCAGCTGAGATACATCATAAGATTAAAGTGCAGTTAGGCAATGTGTAACCAGCACTAACCAATGCAAGTGATAAGTTTGTGTTTACATTTTGCACCTTTTCAATATATTAGCTTTAACATATATAAATATTTAGCTTGCACCAGTATGAGTGTTTTACTTGGTGTTAGACATTATAAGAAATAATGAAGCCTGACATTAAGTTTTATTTTAAAATCCTTATCAAGTGTAAAAATTCAAACAAGGCACAAACTTTAGTAAAACATATAATGCCAAAGGTCAGGTACAAAATCTTTAATATAAGAAAAGATTTGCTGCAATTTTTCAGTGACCAGCAGAATCACTTTAACAGGCACATACAGCAAGCAAATCCATCCATCCATCCTCTTCCGCTTATCCGAGGTCGGGTCGCGGGGGCAGCAGCTTAAGCAGAGAGGCCCAGACTTCCCTCTCCCCGGCCACTTCTTCCAGCTCTTCCGGAGAATCCCAAAGGCGTTCCCAGGCCAGCCGGGAGACATAGTCCCTCCAGCGTGTCCTGGGTCTTCCCCGGGCCTCCTCCCGTTGGACGTGCCGAACACCTCACCAGGGAGGTCCAGGAGGCATCCTGATCAGATGCCCGAGCCACCTCATCTGACTCCTCTCGATGCGGAGGAGCAGCAGCTCTACTCTGAGCCCCTCCCGGATGACTGAGCTTCTCACCCTATCTTTAAGGGAAAGCCCAGACACCCTGCGGAGGAAACTCATTTCAGCCGCTTGTATTCGCGATCTCGTTCTTTCAGTCACTACCCATAGCTCATAACCATAGGTGAGGGTAGGAGCGTAGATCGACTGGTAAATTGAGAGCTTTGCCTTACAGCTCAGCTCCTTTTTCACCACAACAGACCGATGCAGAGCCCGCATCACTGCGGATGCCGCACCGATCCGCCTGTCGATCTCACGCTCCATTCTTCCCTCACTCGTGAACAAGACCCCGAGATACTTGAACTCCTCCACTTGGGGCAGGATCTCTCCCCCAACCCTGAGAGGGCACCTTACCCTTTTCCGGCTGAGGACCATGCTCTCGGATTTGGAGGTGCTGATTCTCATCCCAGCCGCTTCACACTCAGCTGCGAACCGATCCAGAGAGAGCTGAAGATCACGGCCTGATGAAGCAAACAGGACAACATCATCTGCAAAAGCAGTGACCCAATCCTGAGTCCACCAAACCGACCCCTTCAACACCCTGGCTGCGCCTAGAAATTCTGTCCATAAAAGTTATGAACAGAATCGGTGACAAAGGGCAGCCCTGGCGGAGTCCAACTCTCACTGGAAACGGGCTCGACTTACTGCCGGCAATGCGGACCAAGCTCTGACACCGGTTGTACAGAGACCGAACAGCTCTTATCAGGGGGTCCGTTACCCCATACTCCCGAGCACCCCCACAGGATTCCCGAGGGACACGGTCGAATGCCTTTTCCAAGTCCACAAAACACATGTAGACCGGTCGGGCAAACTCCCATGCACCCTCCAGGACTCTGCTAAGGGTGAAGAGCTGGTCCACTGTTCCGCGACCAGGACAAAAACCACACTGTTCCTCCTGAATCCGAGGTTCGACTATCCGACGGACCCTCCTCTCCAGAACCCCGAATAGACTTTTCCAGGGAGGCTGAGGAGTGTGATCCCTCTATAGTTGGAACACACCCTCCGTCCCCTTTTAAAGAGGGGACCACCACCCCGGTCTGCCAATCCAGAGGCACTGTCCCCGATGTCCATGCAATGTTGCAGAGACGTGTCAACCAAGACAGTCCTACAACATCCAGAGCCTTAAGGAACTCCGGCGATCTCATCCACCCCGGGCCCTGCCACCAAGGAGTTTTTTGACCACCTCGGTGACTTCAGTCCCAGAGATGGGAGAGCCCACCTCAGAGTCCCCAGGCTCTGCTTCCTCATTGGAAGGCATGTTAGTGGGATTGAGGAGGTCTTCGAAGTACTCCCCCCACCGACCCATAACGCCCGAAGTCGAGGTCAGCAGCGCACCATCCCCACCATATACGGTGTTGACACTGCACTGCTTCCCTCCTGAGACGCCGGACGGTGGACCAGAATCTCCTCGAAGCCGTCCAAAGTCGCTCTCCATGGCCTCCAAACTCCTCCCATGCCCGAGTTTTGCCTCAGCAACAACGAAGCCGCGTTCGCTTGGCCTGCCGGTACCTATCAGCTGCCTCCAGAGACCCACAGGACAAAAAAGTCCTATAGGACTCCTTCTTCAGCTTGACGGCATCCCTCACCGCCGGTGTCCACCAACGGGTTCGAGGATTGCCGCCACGACAGGCACCACCACCTTGCGCCACAGCTCGTCAGCCGCCTCAACAATAGAGGCACGGAACATGGCCCATTCGACTCAATGTCCCCACCTCCCTCGGGACGGGTTGAAGTTCTGCCGGAGGTGGGAGTTGAAGCTACTTCTGACAGGGGACTCTGCCAGCCGCTCCCAGCAGACCCTCACAACACGCTTGGGCCTACCAGGTCTGACCGCATCTTCCCCACCATCGAAGCCAACTCACCACCAGGTGGTGATCAGTTGACAGCTCCGCCCCTCTCTTCACCCGAGTGTCCAAGACATATGGCCGCAAGTCCACGACACGACCACAAAGTCGATCATCGACCTGAGGCCTAGGGTGTCCTGGTGCCAAGTGCACATATGAACACCCTTATGCTTGAACATGGTGTACGTTATGGACAATCCATGACGAGCACAGAACTCCAATAACAAAACACCGCCGGGTTCAGATCGGGGCCATTCCTCCCAATCACGCCTTCCAGGTCTCACTGTCATTGCCCACGTGAGCATTGAAGTCTCCCAGCAAAACGAGGGAATCCCCAGAAGGTATGCCCTCTAGCAACCCTCCAGAGACTCCAAAAAGGGTGGATACTCCAAACTGCTGTTCGGCGCATACGCACAAACAACAGTCAGGACCCTTCCCCCCACCCGAAGGCGGAGGGAGGCCACCCTCTTGCCCACCGGGGTAAACCCCAATGCACAGGCTCCAGTCGGGGCAATAAGTATGCCCACACCTGCTCGGCGCTCTCACGGGGCAACTCCAGAGTGGTAGAGAGTCCAGCCCCTCTCAAGGAGATTGGTTCCAGAGTCCAAGCTGTGCGTTGAGGTGAGTCCGACTATATCTAGCCGGAACCTCTCGACCTCGCGCACTAGCTCAGGCTCCTTCCCTTCAGAGAGGTGACATTCCACGCCCCAAGACCCAGTTTCTGTAGCCGAGGATCAGACCGCCAAGGTCCCTGCCTTCGGCCACCACCCAACTCACACTGCACCCAACCTCCTTGGCCCCTCCCATAGGTGGTGAGCCCATGGGGAGGAGGACCCACGTTACCTCTTCGGGCTGTGCCCGCCGAGCCCCATGGGTGCAGGCCCGGCCACCAGGCGCTCGCCATCGAGCCCCACCTCCAGGCCTGGCTCCAGAGGGGGGCCCCGTGACCCGCGTCCGGGCAAGGGAAAACGTCGTCCAAGGTTTTTATTCTTCATCAGAGGTTTATTGAACCGCTCTTTGTCTCATCCCTCACCTAGGACCAGTTTGCCTTGGTGGTTCTACCAGGCATAAAGCCCCGGACAACATAGCTCCTAGGATCATTGGGACACGCAAACCCCTCCACCACGATAAGGTGACGGTTCAAGGAGGAGAGCAAGCAAATCATGTAATAGAACGTATTTCTGCAAATAGCACTTGAATAAGATAATAAAAAGAACAGCTGTCCCACTTTACTGATCCCTATTATTTAATATGTGGATGCCATTCATACAACCATCCAATCTTTGGAAATCTTTTTTCTGAGCCAAATCACCCAGAAAGTGTGTAAGACCCAGAAGCTTAGTAACAGACAAGAAATTTCTTTATGCTCCTGTTTTCACTGTCAACCACTGATTGTTGTTCTAGTGATGGTACTCAACCCTAAAGTAGCTAGTAGAGGACCATAATTAAAACCAAGTTCTACTTTTTCTCTAATGTTTGGGTAATTTGTCCTTTGTTGCTTGTTTTGTGGCATATGTGTGTGTTAGTGAGTTGATAGCTTTGGGGAAAAAAATAACTGTTTGTCAGGGAGCATTTGTCTCTGTAGAAATACAGGATACATGACTCCAAAGCTATTCAAAAAGGAGCATGGGTTTTGGCAAGAATCCTCTGACCCATGGAAATTATTTCATGATAAACTTATCTTGACGCAGAGCAGGCACAATAAAAACACAACACAAGGGGTTTTATTACTACAGCTAATGAATGATGCACAGTTTTACCATCATCTTTCTGCATATCAGTTTCCCAAACTATGGCAGAAAGGAAAAGGAAGCAAAATGACATTATGTTAGTCACAGACCTGTGTCTTACTTCTGGGCCTCTCCCAGTTTATGCACACTCTGTCATGCAGACATGCATATATCTGCATTTTCAAATTTGGCAGATTCCTTCTCTATGAGGCAAGTTAAGCCCCCTTGCAATTTCTTGAAATCGCAAAATAATAAATGAAGAAAAATACAGGACAAAGAAGAGTGGAAAAATTCTTTGTCTTGTAAAGCTGTATGCTCTGAATAGTTTTCTGACATATTCTTAGAAACAAAATGTAAAAAGCACAACATTCTCAAGACCAGAGTAAGCACAGATTTGTCCCAGCAACATTGGCTGCAAAGCTGCTGTTGACAGGGTGCTTTTGGGTAGTCAAAAACAACCATCTTTTGACAGATTTCCCTGGGAGGGCTTCTAGATACATTGTATTCACTTCGGAAGAAGACGACACAGATGTCCAATGCCTTTCTCAACTCCTTTTACTGAGCATTGGAGAACTCAGCAGTATGGCATGTGGAATATCACATCTGATATTTCAAAGGATCTGTATGCATAATCATTTACATTTCTTACACAGCTCAAATCATTTATTATTGTTGATTTCCTTTTACTGTGTTCTTTTTTCATTTTATCAATAAATATGTGCCTCAGCTATTTGACTTATTATTAAAACTTTTATAGCAGCCCTCAGCTTTGTCTTCTTAAGTACTTTTGCTCTCATGCAAGATGCTGCAGGCCTCTTACTGGCTGAGGCGCTTTACAAATTGGCCCTGCAGTGTTCTCACTTTACTCCTATGGTGTGTGTGTGTGTATAACCTTAACATTTCAGTTTCATTGCTAATATTAAAATCAGGGCTACCTCTTGTTGTTGTTGTTTTTTAATTATG
Organism: Polypterus senegalus; assembly: GCF_016835505.1. Classification (NCBI taxonomy): domain Eukaryota; kingdom Metazoa; phylum Chordata; class Cladistia; order Polypteriformes; family Polypteridae; genus Polypterus; species Polypterus senegalus. The sequence continues at coordinate 122,848,220 of NC_053155.1, read as the reverse complement.
ATTTTATACTTCCATTTCAACCTTTTCCCAATCATGGCCATGCACTACACATCAATATACCTATCAAATTTATATTGTTATTAAATGTATTTATTTATGTAGCACATATATAAACAAAAATAGCTGACCAAATTCAACCAAGAATAATACAGTACAAAAAACAATGAACAATAAGACAATAAAACAGACAAACACAGCTCTTATAATTATAATGAATTAAAAGCCAAGGAATAGAAATGTGTCTTTGTTTTTTGTTGAGTGGTTGCACTACTACATGCTTAAAAGTTCTGGGTACAACACTAGAGGTGAGACTGCTGTTCATATTTATTTGAATATCTGGTCTAATAGTGTCAAAAATTTAATTAATTAATTAGAAGACAAGGAGAAATAACATCTGTGAAACAGGTAGAAAATCTTAAATGACCAATAATTTCCTTTAATAAGCTGGTTAAAACTAGTCAAACTGGTTAAAAGCAGTACAGGATGCAGCAGTGATGAATAACTGATAAAACGGAGGTAAAATGAGTGCTCGAATGTTTGTAATGTTTTCAACAAAAAAAGGAGAAATTCTTTACAGGTTTTTGGAGACACGTCAAGACAAGCAGATTGGTGGGGTATTAAGAAAAACATTGATAGTACTAAAAAGACCATGAGGTTTAACAAAGAAATATTTTGTCTTTTCAGATTTAACAGTTTGCTGATACTTACACCAGCTAGTCCTCAAAATGTCAAAAGACACATGTAACTTGTCTGATTTCCACTTGCCTTCAGCCCTCCTGCATTCTTGTCTGACAGCACAATTGGTGTTATTTAACCATGGTTCAGTTTTAGATTTAGAACACATAATTTTAAATGTGGCAACCCTATCAAAAATGTTTTGTCAGGTGGCGTGAAATAGCGAGGTTAACTCCTTAGTATCAGAACAAAACAACAGAAAACAACATAGGAGTGGAAGAGGTAAAAATACGAAGACAGCAGTGAGCCAGAGAACATGACAGGGAAATTATATTTCAAATAAAATAGGCATGTGGTCAGAAAAGAATACATCACAAAGTTCAATTTTAAATACAGGTAGACCACATGATAAGAGAAGATCTAATGTATGCCCATGCTGTTGATTAGGGACTGTCACAGATTGTACAAGATTAACAGAGTCAATAAGACTTAAAAAGTCTTTAACTAGTGGTTTAGTAGGGCAGCAGCAATTAAGACTTTATCATATTGTTGCATAATCCCAGCTGAAAAATCAGAGAAATTGTTGATAAAACCCTTAATGTATTTGGGTGGATGGTATATCACTTAAATAAAACAGCAAAAAAGTATAAAAAATTAATTTGCTCTCTTAAAGTAGCCACAAGTATTTAAAAATAAGAAAGGAGATCAATGTCACTAATGCATCTGTCTTGATTTTTACCCACTGATGCTAAGTACAAGTACCAAGCTAATTTTGAAAAAGCTTACTTGTGCTCACCCACTCATGAAAAGGAAGCCAACAATATGATATTCCAACATTATTTCAAAGAAGTGTGTGCTGCCTCGCAGTCAGGAGACCCGGGTTCGCTTCCCGGGTCCTCCCTGTGTGGAGTTTGCATGTTCTCCCCATGTCTGTGTGGGTTTCCTCCGGGCACTCCGGTTTCCTCCCACAGTCTAAAGACATGCATGGTTTGGTGGATTGGTGATTCTAAATTGGCCCTAGTGTGTGCTTGGTGTTTGTGTGTGTCCTGCAGTGGGTTGGCACCCTGCCCGGGATTGGTTCCTGCCTTGTGCCCTGGGATTGGCTCCAGCAGACGCCCATGACCCTGTGTTCGGATTCAGCAGGTTGGAAAATGGATGGATGGATTTCAAAGAAGTGCCAAATCCTGATGCAGAAATATTAGGTGTGAAAAGTAGCAAATCGTTAAATGTGCACAGTGGGGGCTTGGCCTTGGGACCCTTGCACATTTTGTTTTTTCTCCAACTTAACTTTTTTTCTGCCCTCCTGGCCATCTGACCTTATCACCGGACTCATCCTTAGAGACTTACATCGTGACACTGTATATAAGGATGCTACTCTTCTTCTTGACATTTATCTGTTTTTATGATCATTTAGATTCATTTTTTTCTTTCTTTGGTACTTAATCTTTAATATTATTGCCTAATCTTACTTGCTTTACTTTTCTTGTAACTTTCTCTTTGACATCTTGTAAAGCACTTTGAGGTCCATTGTTTGTACGAAAATGTGCTATATGAAAAAATTTTGTTGTTGTTTTTTTAATTTTTTTTCAGGCCTCGCACAGACCAGCAAACTTCTTGTCACATTGTGGTTAACACTGCTACTGGAAGTGCGGTATGCAATCTGAATCATGTAGTCTGAATTCTTTCCATGTTATTACTTCTTGTAGTTTTTCACCTTAAAGCCATTTGATTCTTAATTTAAGGTGTTGCTGTTTCAATTTAGGCAGTTCGTAACAAATATTTTTTTCTGAGCAACAAGTAGTTGCAAGACTATCACTTTACTTAGCGTTGCTGTATATGGCTGTATCTTGCCAGAAAATGGTGATGTCAGTGGGTATCATAAATAATATTTGACGCCTGTAGAGACCATCCAGACACCTGAACTCCACAGAATGACCAACTTTTGAGACATTTAACGTGTGTTAACTAACATATCTTGATAGTTGTTTGCAAAAGAGGGGCAAATATTATTAGTTAAGTTAATGATTATGTTAGAGACATCTGCCCAAATATTGGAAAATTCTCTCATTGCTCCACCAGAATTTACATGCCATAAATACCCCTGGTAAAGAGTTGTCATTTTGCCTGGCAGTGCATTCAAGACTGTTACATTAGGTTCATTGAAAAGGTGATCTGTATATTTCTTTTATGGAAAATCAATAATTAAGAGGTGTCAGAGGTACCATTAGGTAATAATCATGGGATCTGGTTCACTGTGAACAGAATCAACATGCCATTCATAAGAAAAATAAGGTGTGGCACACAGTGGTGCAGGCCCAGCAACATGATGTGGCAAAATGGGGCATCACCCCCTCAAATGAACTGTTACACCCTCTCGGTTTTTTGGAAAAATGAACACATTTGCTTATTTATCTTGTGTCATAAAAATTGGTGTGCTTTATCAGTGGTCAGGTAACTTACACTGACTACTAATTCACACAAAATGTGTCTGGATGCTGCAGCCTAAATGCAACTCTGTTTTGTATTAAAACAAGGCAAGCAGGAATAGGAATAGGATGCTACCCTAGAAACTCTCATTGTAAATGTTATTCAGGTTGTTACTGCTACTGTCACTTAACTCTCTTTCCGTTCATGTGGGTTTATTTGGAGTCTCCAGTTTATATCTCACATTGCAAAAATGTGAAGATTCATTTGAAAGAATGCTTAAAATTGACATGATGTTATTATCAGTGGGCTATACAATGGAATAGTCAAAAACTAGTATCTGTCTAATGTTGTGCCTTCTGTGATAAACCTTGTTTATTAATGAATTTGAATACACTGCCTGTGTGGTAAATGAATGAACAAATTATTATTAGACATGTGGATTTATTGCTAACTGCTACACATAGGTAACAATCAAAACATCTAGAGTAGCTCATTGTTCCATGTGTGGCATTGTGAAGCTGAACCTAGTGCTGCTCCTTCTAATCTCCAAGGACCAGTGGTTGTGAAGTTTATCTCCCCATTCTAACACAAGTCTATTCTGAATACTCTTTCTTTCCTCTTCACAAGAACATGTTGTGAGGGACGAACCAGCATCCCAGATGTGAATGACCCTGCTCCCTTGCCTGGCCAGGAGGCCATTATAAAGGAATGTCAGTGATATTTTCCTTTCGCACCAGGACATGGACATGGGAAAATGCTGCAGCAGCAACTACAGTCAGGGTGGCACCCCAGCATCCACAGTGGGACATACTGAAAGGAAACAGCAGTGGGTGACTGCCTGCTACGGGCAGAGTGTCCCCTGTACACTAGGTGGCAGCATCCCATCTGGCAAGCCTCAATATGGATGCCTATAGTGTAGCATGGGAATTATGGTCCCACGTGGTTGCCCTGTCAGGTTCTGTGGGGTCTGGCAGTGAGAGCTGTCATATATTAACAGTACCAGGACCATTCCCTAACCCAGAAGTACTTTCCAGAGGCTATAGATTGATCACAGAAGTCGGAAGTTAAAAGAGGTTCCCTCACTTGACCTGGGGAGTCTGAGTCAGTAGTGCAGGACAAAACTTGTTTGGGAGAAGTAGAGGAGTAAAGAGATATGGATTTGAACTGGGCCTGTGGAAAGGTACTTTTGGTAAATAAAAACATTCATTGTGACCCTGGGACATGTCTGTGTAATTGTGTTTGGGGTTGGGGCTCAGTGGCGCTCCCTACAGGCTGCAATGTATTACAGTAAGTTCACTTTCTGCTTTGAAGTAACTCTCTTTACATATTTCAGCATTGCATCTCTACTAGTGCCTGAGGGAGGTTTTTCAAATTAGACTCAATTTTTCTTGTGACCCTTCCTTGAAAGTAGATGGATGGAGAAAAAAGTATAGGATAAACTACATTTACAGGCAGCAGTGTATCATTAAAACTACACTGAGACCTTTCTGATTTCACTTTGAAGAGGACTGAGACGTTTTCTCTTAAAAAAAAAAAGACTTTGCAACGTTTTCTGCGTACTGGCAGAAGATATCAGTCACTATCTGTGATATTTTTATGGACACTTTTGGTGAGTAGTTTGTACCTTTATAGCTTTGTATAAAACAAATGTTATATCACATTAATGCATGGTTTTTCCTCCTGATTCTTTCTTGTTTATTGTGCTCTATCCTTCTCAGCAATTAAGAAAGTTGACAACTATCACCCAAAATATCCAACGTACTTCAGATAGCTTATCTCTGTATAGACAAATATCTCCAGATTAAGATACATTAAGAAAAGTATAAGAGGGTTGTAACACATACCGGTCATTAAACTTGAATTCAGTGGTAGTACAGATCCCTCTAGTGGATGCTACAAGACTAGCTTTTTAAAGACAACTTAAATTTTTTATTTTATTAAACAAATACAGGAAAAAACAATTACCGTTACTTCAAAATGACAATAGATAGTAAATGAAGGAACCCCATCCCACTATGACACCCATGGCTGAGAGTATAATTTTAAGATACTGTAGGTGGATGAGGAAAGAGCCTAAACAGCTGCAAGAAAGGACTGTGCCCCAGCCATGGCACAATAAAGAAAATCCATTGCAATAATTTAGTTAAAATATTTTTGAATGTTTAACTTTTATGATTTTACATATCTGCCATTCATTTCTAAGTACCTTCTGTAGAAATTGTTATCTCAAAGTAATTTACAAAATAAACACTGCTACAGTTCAAAGAATCAGGCTACTGTGCCATTATAAACAAAGGTGCAATTACAGGCAATAAAGAAAAGCCAACAGACTGTGACAGATTCAGACAACCAAATGTGAGTGTTCTTTATGCTGTAGATTTGAATATTCAGTTTAATATTGAAAGGTGAGAAAAATAGAATAGAACAATAAGATAAAGAGAAATGTTGCAGGACTGAGTAGTACAAAATATAATTTTCTTTTCAAACAATTAGTTTTTTGTTGAACATTTGGTAGTCACAAACAAAGTTTAATTTGTTTTACTTAGAGTCTTTCTGTGATAAATTTAGCGGACTTAGTTTCAAAAGGGCTGAAAGTTGAAGTGGTGAGGTAGCCTTTTGCTGTTATGCACCAAAATCTGGAATACTTTACAAATACATATATACCAGGCTAACACTGTGAATCGTTTTAAAAAAACTCCTAAACACCCACTTTTTTAATTTTGCTTTTCATAGATATGTTTTAGATCTGTTCCTAATAAACTTTTGTCAGGGATGCCAGGGGCAACGACCCGGCCAAGACGCCTTGAGGGATCGGAAGAGGGTCTACGTGCGCCCTGGTTCACGTGGGGGCCGACATCCTGGTTGCTTTGGGGGCCAAGGGCACAGAGCTTTGAAGCTCCACCCTGTAGGGGACTGTGGTCGCCACCAGGGGGCATTCCCATGCCTTGGTAGACCTGGACCTCTGCACTTCCGCCACACCAGGAAGTGCTGGGGGGAAGAAGAGCAGGGACACCCGGAGCGCTTCCGGGGATGCAGCCGGCACCTCCGCCACACAGGGGTGTGTCGGCGAGTGATTGCCGGAACCCACCTGGAGCACATCTGGGTGATAATAAAAGGGGCCGTCTCCCTTCATTCAGCGCGAGAGTCGGGAGCGGAGAGGACTGAGCTTGCTGGAAGAGGCAAGGAGGTGGCCTGAAGGTGAAGAAGGCATTGTTGTGGCCAGGACTTTTGGGGATTTGTGGTGCACTTTTGTATATATGATTGTAAATAAACGTGTTGTGGGTGACATGAACGTGTCTGCTTGTCTGTGTCCGGGCCAGTCTTCACACTATATATGCACAGAATTATCATATACTTCTGAATTAGCAGTCATTATTTTTTATTTTCTGGTTCTTCTGTGGTAGCATTCTGCATCACCACCACCTGATCCCATCCTGTGCAGCCATGAAAAAGAATAACCCAACTTCCCACAATCCTCTAAGACAAAGCCTAAAAAAAATAAGGGAGGACTTAAGAACATTTATATTGTGCAAAATGCTCAGTGGAGGCTTAGAACCCCTGTAGAATTAGATTTTTTCTCCAGTTTTATTTTATTTTTTCCAAGCCCTCCCAGCCATCATGATTTAAAACCAATTCTATATATAAGGATTCTGCTTCACAATATATCTAGCTTATGTAAGTGTATACTATTTTTTGTATGTTATGTATTCATTATTATACTCGCCTAATTTGAATTTCTTTTTCTTTTGTTGTCTTTGATACCTTCCAAAGCACTTTGATGTACATTCTATGTATGAAAATGTGCTATAAAAATACATTTTGTAGTTCAATGCCATCATAAGTTGAGTACTAGGCAGAGTAAGTTACAGTTTATTCTGTATTTCTATATAACATAGTTAAGTGACTCACTGCTTGATGAATTTTCATTCTTTTAGCATTAAGCATTAGTGTTAATGCTTTGTCCTCTTTATTTGTCCAAGGAAAACTGCTCTAGGCTTTCACTTTTATGTCTTCCTATTTGGAAAACACTTTAAAGAATACTAGTGATAAATGTTTAGTAAATAGTCTTCTTCCTCTTAGCATAATAATACACGCACAGCTATCTGCAAGTCTGTTTTACTTATTCTTTCTTTGTTTTTCCTTCATTTCAGCAAATAAAGTGGAGGGAAAAATCACATATTTCAAGCTTTTGGCTAACATGGCACACTTATTAATTAACCATTTGTAAAAAAAGTATCAAATAAAATTGTTAATATTTTCTATGTACAAAACTTCTTGATAAGCAGTTCCACTTGATTCTACGATTCTCTCTGTGAAGAAAAACGTCTTGGTGTATGCAACATGTACGTTTTTCCAGTTTCAATCCATGATCCTGGGTTCACTTTGACACACTCCCTTAAAGCTGCAGATCACATCCATTCAAAATTTTAAACATATTTTTTAGGATGTCTATTCATAATCAGAGTTAGCTTAACCTAAAATGTTTCTAATCCTTCAGACGTTCCTCACAGTCCTGGAATCAGTCTAGGAGTTAACATTCCATGTTAAATCTGTTTATATTATGTAGACCAAACCTGAACAAAACAAAATCAACAAGCTGACCATCTGTTTATCAAGTTTTATAGGCAAGAAATCTTAAACCTGAGCAAAGTTATGGCCACATATGTAAATATTTTCTCTGTTAAAAATAAGATACATAAGATATCCTTAAAGGAGCCATATTTTGGAACACCATGTTAAGTGAGATCTAAAGGCAGCTGATGTTCATGAATTGATTCAGTATTGAATAACAGGTAATCATTGCTCAAAGCTAACAGGCCTATGTACACAGAACAAATGAACACTACACATCCTTCAAAAGACTATTCTTGGGGTACATTGCTATTACACTGCTACATTAAATTGACTTTACTCAAAAACCATTATGTTTTGCATATCCATTTCTAGTATAACTGACCTAAATTCTTTGGATATCATATTAAAAATATAATTTATATAAATGGATTTCAAATACCAGCACCACTCACCAAAATACTTTCTAGGGAATAACCCTTACTCTAACATTAACCTTAGGATGACTGATTAAAGCTTTAAAAAATAATTTTTGGGAAAATCTGCCATTACACTGCGATTTTAAATTGATTAAACTAAAAATTAGCATTTTTCTGGACTTTACATACCTGTTTCTAATACAATTCACATACTTTTCTTGGATGATAAAATAACTAAATTATTTTTTGTTAAAACAAAGCAAACAAATTTCAGTGGAATACAGTCAACCAATGCTGGGGGGAGTGGTGGCTCTGAGATTTACGCTGGGTTGCCAGTTTGACTACTCTGCTGCACCCTTGAGCAAGACCTTACCGTGCAATGGCTCCAGGGGAGATGGATAACGACGGGCACTGCACCCTGACCCCAAGTGATATGCGAAAACTAACAAATTCCTAATACAATAAATTGTATAAAACAAAATAAAGAACAAAAAAAATATATATTGGCCAAACATGGGCCCTAAGCGGAATCTTCTTGGGCCCATCTCTAAACTCCCCAACCTGCCACTCTCTGAATACACTTAATTTTCTCATAACAGCTTTAGTTTGAACAATAAATATATAAATACAAAGAAGCACACATCACAATACATAAGCACACATAAATGAAGGCCTAATTAGTAATAATAATAAAAATGGTCCATGGTTTCAATGTGCTGTTACTTTTTGTCATATCAAGTAACAAAGACAACAATTTTAATACTGCCACATACTAATAATACATACTTTTTCTACTACTGATAATAAAAATACAAAACACAGCTACTACTACTACTTTTAATAATAATAATGTATACAATACTACTATTAATAATAATGATAAAATAACAACTACTAATACTACTACTGAACATGCATAATAAACTTAATACTGTTAAAACTGGGTCAAAATGAACCTGAATATTTAAATATTTAAAAAAACAATCATATAAATATATTGCCCACACTTATGAATTTATCTAAACTTAATTTTGCTCTTCAAATGACAGCATATAGCAACAAAGCATTAACTAAATCACTAATGTTATCTGTCAATAAAATGAACCAACAATTGAAGTTAATCTGAGCTAATTGCTGTTTTAAGATGTGAAAATTACTTGTGTGCTGCTTTTTCACAATTCATCTAATAACTAACCAGTAAGCATGAGAGTCTGTGTGGCGGTGAAATTTACTAATGTGTCCTCAATGCAGCAACACTCAGAGCACTTAAGGCCAGGTTTATACTTAATGTGACACGACGCATGCTTCAGTGGACGCTACTGCTACGCAAGCGTACTGTTTATACTTCTGCGCATACAACTATAAACAGAAAACCGCTTGCATAGCAGTAGTGTCAGCTGGAGCATGCGTTGCGTCAAGTAAAAACCTAGCCTAAGATGTTGGTTAACGTTAGCAGCCTTCAACAACATGTGTAGGTCCTGAGGTCTAAACTGTGCTAATAAAAAAACCATAACCATGTGTCAGCTGGGTACTGTAACACCAGATAATATCTGTTAAACACTCAATATCAAAACTATTAAACATAATGCTAATCCATTAGTCCAGTAAATCGCTAGCTTTAGTGCAGTGGCAATTGATGTAAAGTTAGTTAGCTTACTGGATGCTGGACAAATTTAGATTTCTAAACATACATGCAAGTGTAGCATGAGCTGCTTCTTCATGCTTTTGTACTTTTCGTTTTCTCTGTTCCTGACTGGTGTTGACTTGAAGTCATCTCTCTACTTGTTACAGGAAAATTATCACAACCAGTGACTTTCAATAAGGTTAATTTGTGACGTTAATTCATTAAACAGGTATAACACTATTAAGTGGGACCCACCCCCATCATAATGCCGGATAAAGCCTATATAGAGCCCTAGGTGGTGCCTGGAGCTCACATCCCTTGAGTTTCATAAATGGCGCACTTCAGTGTCGCCACTGTGTCCACTCAAGATTTTTAGACTTCAAGGACAACCAGATCCCCCAAAGTATCTGGATCATGCGCCCCTTGAGTTACCACAATGGCACACCTTGGTGTCCATAGCATGACGAAGGAGGTGCTTGATTTAATTCCAGAGTGTATGCCGCTTGTGTTTCATAAATGGCGCCTCTAAGTGTCCACACGCATGTTTCTTAGCTTTCATAAACACACCAGCCCTAGTTATGACACATCTTGAAGAGAACAGTTTGTTGGTATTATTCAATACCTCTCTGTATACAGTGTTTTTCTATAATTTGATTACAAGAATCTTGCTGAGGGTCACACAGTGAGCTTGATTTTGACTTCACAGCCTTGGGATTTAACCAGTTTGGTGTAAACTCCAAGTGTCTCTTTTTTCTCAAAATTCTATGTAAATTTGGTTAACCTTGAATATTTCTCCATATATACTTACTATGATCCAATTTACCGAGTTAAGCCCGAATAATGCTCGAAGCAGTATTCTACTAACATATAGTGGTTAAAAAAACATTATGCGGCAAAAAAAATCATAAACATGTGTAGGCCTTTTCTGGCTGTAAAGTAACACTTCAACATTCAATAGTGGGGCAAAACTTGCAGCCAAAACACAATGGTGTGCAAATGAGAAGGTGTAAAGCAGGTTTTAGAACAAATTGAAATTGAACCATTAGCGATAGGGATGACAATGTGAATTGGTCTTTAGATGTTGGCATGGATAGTGAAACTGATACATATGGCACTATACGACTCAACCGCTGCGATGCCTGGTGAATTTGGTTGCTTGAAGGTTCACTATGGTGCAAGCAGACATGTAGCAAAAATGATTGTGTTCAAGTAGAAGGACAAGAAAGACGTTAGCTCCCTAAAGCATTGTTCATAATGCTGCAGCTGACCGTTTGTGTCAATGGACATGTGAATGTTACTAAACCTTGCACTGTGGTAGTCTACAACAATACAAGAAGCACATTGATCATGCAGATCAGGCACTGTCATTTTATCCTCCCATGCTCAAGCAAAAGAAAAGTGTACAAAAAAACCCTCTTCTGCTGTTCTAATTGTGATGTCAGGCTATGCATTGATGACTGTTCCAAAACACCACACTAAGGATGTGTACACAATTTGCATTAGTACAGCAGTATTCACATGTTTCTGTTATACATAATAACAATTTTTCTTGTTGAAAAAAATGTAGTGTTTTTGGCTTGTTTTTCCAGGAGGAAAAAGTCCAGCCACTAGACAACACTAAATTTATAGGAATGGCCTGTTGGGCAGCAGGTTTTTATTTGTTGTACTGTCATTTTCTTTGTTACTTTGTGCCACTTCTGTGATCATCTATCCCTTACAAGTCTTTGTAATAAGTATATCATTTTTAACACTAATTTGTCCATTGAACTAATTCCTCAAATATGTGTTTGCATGCTTAAAATCACTCTTAACATGTATAAAGCAAGAACATCTGAACTGACCACAGTTTGGAAAAGTTCATCGATTATATAAAATATTATCACTATTATTAAGTGAAGCCAAAAGAAAGAAAAAACTTTTTTCTTCATTATATTTATGCATATTGAAATAAATGAAAATGTTATCTCTGAATACACTAAGCTAATAACACACGGTCACTGTGGAACTCCATAAATTTTTGAGTTGCAGCCTTTGAGGATTGTGGCCTGTTGTATACATAAAATGGGAACCTTTAACACAGTTACCACTTTGTTTGCAGTTGTGAAATCATTGACTGTGATAGTTGAATTAAGCCATTCAAGTGTTGCAAAGTGCATGTTTGACTTAAAGTTGAACTCCTTATCACTAAAGAAATTTGGCTGGGCCTATTTTCCAAAGACACGGTTATATTTTAATTGTGTTGATTAATTTAACCTCAAGTCTAGTGAAGTTACCATTGCTTGACTTTCAAGTCGGACAGCATGTCAAACATAATGACTCAGGCTGGTGAATGCTGTTGCTGATTATATAATAATCCCTAAGATGTAATTTATTACACATTAGCCTCACACTAATCACCACAGTTCCAAATTTTATATTATTACTGTGAAAGTACTGTGAGGACACCTAATTTTTGGAGCCTATCAAAGTAGAGCACACCAGAATAGCAAGAGGAGAACTGCACAAAAGAATACAAAATAAAATGGAGAACAAAAAAGTAGTCACATAATAAGCCCACCTTTTTTTCCGCTCTGTGTTTAAACACACAATAATGAACAGACATCTCTGACCTATCTTCCATTTGCACTGCACTGCAAAAAATGCATATGCAAAAACTAGACAAAAAAACTTTAAATGAGAGTTGTTTTGCTTTTATTTAGCAAAAAAATCTGCCAAAGGGGTAAGCAAAATTTACTTGACAAGATTTCTCAAAACATGCTAAATAATTGTAAATACAAGTTTTTTGACAAGTCAATAATTCTTACAATAAGAAAAAAAAGATTTAACGTCATGATATAAGTACTTTTCACTTGCTTAGATTTCATTTTTTGCAGTGTGTACAAAATACTCTTGACCTTCCTTTCTTCCTCGCAGCTGCTATTGTTCTGCACTTTTTGTTAGATTGTATGCATTGTACTTCCTGATGAGTACTATTTGATTGTGATCTCAGACACAAAAGCCCACCACTACAATTCACTATGGTAAAATGTAACCAGCTTGATTCTACTGTATTGTAGCAAGTTGTGGAGGCTGTTGGGAGAGCTATTTTGAGTCACTTGAAGGTGACATGCCATATAACTCATGGTAATGGGTGTGTTCTCTAACTGTCTGCAACTTGCTGTGATTTTTGTCTCATCGTGTAGTGTGATGCCATCTGTAGCTAATGAGCTGTAATGCAACTGAGAGAGTTACTTACAGTAAAATAAACATACACCCATTTATATACAGTGATGTGAAAAACTATTTGCCCCCTTCCTGATTTCTTATTCTTTTGCATGTTTGTCACACAAAATGTGATCATCAAACACATTTAACCATTAGTCAAATATAACACAAGTAAACACAAAATGCAGTTTTTAAATGATGGCTTTTATTATTTAGGGAGAAAAAAAATCCAAACCTACATGGCCCTGTGTGAAAAAGTAATTTCCCCTGTCACGCATACGCTGAGTAGGAGGCGCTGGCGGACCGAAATCGCTTCAAAGGACGTTTGTCGGTAGGGAATGGCGGGGGACTAACCTTTCTGCTCTCTCTTTCAGGAAAAAAGACGCTCCGCCATCATAACCTGACCGCACCACGTCCACTTCCGCCCTTCCTCCGCCATCTTCCCTGACGTCACGAATCCCGTCATCCCTCACGCCTCCTTCCCAGCATTCCTCCACTTCCGGCTCCTCCTATATAAAAATGGCCGCCGGCGCATGTGAAGGCGTTGCGCGCATGAACAATATTTTTGTTTGTAACCTTGACCTTGGTTGTTTTCTGTTTACAGTATACGGGGCTGGAAACCCCAAATCTTTACGCTATGTTCTGTGTTTATTCTTTACACCCCCTGAACCTAATAACTGGTTGGGCCACCCTTAGCAGCAATAACTGCAATCAAGTGTTTGCGATAACTTGCAATGAGTCTTTTCCAGTGCTCTGGAGGAATTTTGGCCCACTCATCTTTGTAGAATTGTTGTAATTCAGCTTTATTTGAGGGTTTTCTAGCATGAACCGCCGTTTTAAGGTCATGCCATAGCATCTCAATTGGATTCAGGTCAGGACTTTGACTAGGCCACTCCAAAGTCTTCATTTTGTTTTTCTTCAGCCATTCAGAGGTGGATTTGCTGGTGTGTTTTGGGTCATTGTCCTGTTGCAGCACCCAAGATCGCTTCAGCTTGAGTTGACGAACAGATGGCCGGACATTCTCCTTCAGGATTTTTTGGTAGACAGTAGAATCCATGGTTCCATCTATCACAGCAAGCCTTCCAGGTCCTGAAGCAGCAAAACAACCCCAGACCATCACACTACCACCACCATATTTTACTGTTGGTATGATGTTCTTTTTCTGAAATGCTGTGTTCCTTTTACGCCAGATGTAACGGGACATTTGCCTTCCAAAAGTTCAACTTTTGTCTCATCAGTCCACAAGGTATTTTCCCAAAAGTCTTGGCAATCATTGAGATGTTTCTTAGCAAAATTGAGACGAGCCCTAATGTTCTTTTTGCTTAACAGTGGTTTGCGTCTTTGAAATCAGCCATGCAGGCCGTTTTTGCCCAGTCTCTTTCTTATGGTGGAGTCGTGAACATTTACCTTTATTGAGGCAAGTGAGGCCTGCAGTTCTTTAGACGTTGTTCTGGGGTCTTTTGTGACCTCTCGGATGAGTCGTCTCTGCGCTCTTGGGGTAATTTTGGTCGGCCGGCCACTCCTGGGAAGGTTCACCACTGTTCCATGTTTTTCCCATTTGTGGATAATGGCTCTCACTGTGGTTCGCTGGAGTCCCAAAGCTTTAGAAATGGCTTTATAACCTTTACTAGACTGATAGATCTCAATTACTTCTGTTCTCATTTGTTCCTGAATTTCTTTGGATCTTGGCATGATGTCTAGCTTTTGAGGTGCTTTTGGTCTACTTCTCTGTGCCAGGCAGCTCCTATTTAAGTGATTTCTTGATTGAAACAGGTGTGGCAGTAATCAGGCCTGGGGGTGACTACGGTAATTGAACTCAGGTGTGATACACCACAGTTAGGTTATTTTTTAACAAGGGGGCAATTACTTTTCACACAGGCCCATGTAGGTTTGGATTTTTTTTCTCCCTAAATAATAAAACCATCATTTAAAAACTGTATTTTGTGTTTACTTGTGTTATATTTGACTAATGGTTAAATGTGTTTGATGATCAGAAACATTTTGTGTGACAAACATGCAAAAGAATAAGAAATCAGGAAGAGGGCAAATAGTTTTTCACACCACTGTTGGAACCCAACAGGGCTGAGCCACCAAACTCTAACTCCCAGTGTGCCCCATGGGAATCCATGGTGTTGCTGCAACCTTGGGGGGCTGCCATCTTGCGATCTAGGATAGATAATGCCTGGTTTATCCCCTTGTCCTTCAAGTTCATAGGCATGCCAGCCAGGTAAGAGCCCTGGCCATTCGCCACTATACTGTATATATATTGTGAGTTCTGAACTCCTTAGAGACCTTCCCCAATGGGGCAACACGCCAAAATGCAATAGCCGCATTCCATTGAGGTCACTTTGGCAACTGCAAGTTCACAGCACCTCGCAGGTTTGCAGTGTTACAGACGCAACTGCAAGCTTCACTCCCTCCATGTGCAATGCTTCTGTCACCTGATGGGTGATGTAGGGAACATTATAACTTGGCCACTGACCTGGCCCTGACCCTGTCTGTTTGCTGTGTCTGTGTGTAATAGAATGGTATCTCTGGTTTCAAAAAATAACCTTGCAGCTCCTGTTTGATGTTAAATAAACCTGGTTTTCCTGAAGTTCTTAGAGTCAGCCTCATCTTTTGGGTGCAAGACAGTGACTCAGGCATCACTATATATATTTACAGTATATATAGCTGTGAGTGTAGATGTGAGTGTGTGCACTATGTTATAGACTGGCACCTCCTTCAAGGATAGCTCCCATCTTTCACCACAATTGAACTAAGTAGATATGAAAATTAATGTATGTATTTTTTTTAAATTCTACATACAAGTGTAAAGGAAACTGAAATGCGTCCAAAGGGCTCCACTGCTTGTTCTTTTGTAGCTACAACTATAGAAGAAACCAAGGAGTCATAGGAGAAAATTGTACCTGAAAAGAGGTCAGTCATTCATTTAATAGACGCTGGCAGAGAAGGTAACAATTCAGTGAGGAGTGAAAAAGAATGGCCTGACTTTGCACTTTGTTATCAGTAGCTTAAAGATGATGTAAGTCTTTTAAAATTGTTTCACAACAGACAAAGCTTGCCTGCAGAAAGAAGGTAATTTGTTTTATTAAGACACAATGTTTACTTTGCTGAATTTTGCATGTGCTTTATTTTCCTATTTTTTTCCAAACCATATTTCTTACCCTCTCTTTCTCTCTCACATTTATTAGTGCCATTAATCAATCATTTTAAAATGATCAGAAAATCAAAGCTATTTTTCCATTTTTATTATTAATACATACAATTCTAGGATCTGTCATAATATGTATTATCCTCTCCTACTAATAATAATAATTATTAGCCTTTGTTACCTGCAGATTTAGTACATTGATTTGCAGAACTAACAGTAAATAATGGATTAATGCAAACTAACAGCAGTTTTTCTTTTAGTTGCTGTTTAGCACCATATTTCTTAAAGATTTCAGCAACCTGATAAACAGTCTAACTCCACACCCCATTCACATTATACTAGTAAATTTTGGAATCATTGTAATATCCGAGAGGTAATTGGAGAGACTTATATCCCAGAACTGGACTAACCAGGTTTGAATGAATATTTTGCATATATTATTATTATTATTATTGTGTTCAGCTAAGAGTTCGGAAGAGATTTAAAAATGAGTATTCAGCACTTGACTTGGTTTCAAGAACAGGAATGCCACATTATACTTCACCAACTGTTGCTAAGGTTGTATAAATGAAAAGAGAAACTTTTGCAGTTTTTTTTAACATTCTCTTTTAGTTTTAGTTGTTGATTCAGTGGAGATGGTGTGGTTGGAATGGCAGTTGGAAGAATGTGGCGCTGGGAGGGAATATCGATTAAAAAATTGGTTCAGGGCATTAGCTTTGTCCACATTCCCTTCTAGCACCCTGAGGTTATTCTAGCAAAGCATATTTTATGCTTTACTATATTAGTTACCTAAACAATAACCAGTGCCAATTTGCAAAACAGATGCTTATATATAGTCATTCACATCTGCTGCTGTTTTTAAATGTTTTCTAGAAAGGCATGATTAAAAGTTCGATAATCTATGCACGTCTGTACAAAATTTAACTGTTAAAAGTTAATCATACCTTTACATTTGTGGTCAATTCACGCTTGTCATTTCAAATTTTACACATTACAAGGTACCTAAAAAAAGTAAAATAAATAAATAAATACAAGAGACTTCTTTCCAATACCTATTGCAGTATTTTAGGGACTGCGGTGGGATGGCGCCCTGCCCAGGGTTTGTTTCCTGCCTTGCGCCCTGTATTGGCTGGTGATTGGCTCCAGCACACCCCCGTGACCCTGTAGGTAGGATATAGCGGGTTGGATAATGGATGGATGTATTTAGGGGATCAATCTTAGAACTGTTGTCATTTTGTAGTTTTAAACAATGATATTAAAAGACAATAAATTCAGAAATGTGTTTTCGATCGAAGGAATTTTACGAACACTGAAAAAACATATCATGTTGTCCTGTTCCAGGTACAATAATGGTGTGAAAGGTTAATAGTAATATTTTGAACAAAGAACTACACTTCCCATGAGGCTCCACCAGCCTACGTCACTCACTCGAAATATAAAACTGAACACGGCCCCCACCTCCGTTTTCATTGGCTAGGCGAAGTGGCGCCGTCATAGTGAGAACCTGAAGGTGACAGAAGAGTTGGTTATTTCATTGAAATCTTGGGAAACAATAAGTCATGTCCTCCTCTTGTTACATGAATTTAAACGCGCAGCTCTGTCGAAGACTGCTGGTAAGCAAAACAAACAACGTTAATCGCAATAGCAGAAGACCCTGCGAAATTAACTCCGTAACGCAAGGGAATTCGAACAATGCAAGTTGCTAGGGCCTCGGGTGCAGCGTTGCTTTCGATAGATTTCGTGCACTTGAGGTGTCAAAACGAGAGGTTGTTGCAGAATGGGCTGCATGCGGAGTCGGTAACTAATTCTGACTTTTGTTTCTGTCGAAATTTTACATTTGTGCTTTGTCAATGATGCAGTTGAAGTATTACATTAATAAAATGTAATCGGACTTAAAAAGTGGTGGGGGTCTTTAGTAGTAGGGGGCTTAGCTATATGAAATCAAAGAAATCTCGAACGAAGCGTTTAATCTGATCCGAAAGGTTTTGTCGTTTATCTTTCCATACAGACAAACGTCTCTTTAACATAGTTCAGGCAGATCTGATCTGGAAGCTGACCGGCTTCTGAGAATAGAACTATTTTTTATGAACCGTATTAAATTTCGTAGATAAAACTGATTGAACTACAAAAAGTATTAAAGAGGTTAGTGTGAATGAATAGGTACATAAAAACACGCCAATTTAATAAAGAAGCGTATTTATAATTTGAACCACGTAGTAAGCGATGACCGTTACTGATACGAATTTAAAGTATCAGTGGCAATGATGATGTGCATTTTCTTTCAGCTAGTTCCCAGTTTTTTATTTTAATTAGGGGTTAATTGAACCCAGTACATGTTTACTTTGGGTATTTGTGCTTAATCGGTGATGTAAATGTGTTAAATTCCAGGGGTATGTTGAAATTTGTGGCCTCTGCAAGTTAACCGAGATTTAATTCGGTGTCAACTTTATTGTTTTTTGTTTCTTTTGATTCAATCTACAGGCATGAATTTAGTTAAGGAACTAAGTAATTTAGAAATTTACAGAGTTATTTTTATTTGTTTTATAGACTTCTTGAAAATTAAAATGTTAAAGCTGAACTTTAATTGAAATCGATGTTTGCACATTTATTTAAGATGTATTAATTATTTCTTAGGCATCCAAGTATGTGACCAGAAGCTATGCATCTGGATCAACACTAAATGTAAGTTGGTACTATGCATTGCAGACTTTACAAAAATATACAGGTATATAAAAACGGTAAAAAACTTTTTTGTATGTTTGTTTTAGGAAGTGGTTATCGTCAGTGCTGTACGAACCCCCATAGGTTCTTTTATGGGCAGCCTTTCTAAAGTCCCTGCAACAAAACTTGGTTCTGTTGCAATCAAAGGTGCAATTGATAAAGCTGGTAGGTGCCTGTCTTATTGAAGTCATCACTGTGCTTTTTTGTCTTTTAGATTTATAATCATTGTTGGGATTTTTTTTTGTTAAGCAATAATGTACTAACATAAAAACATTGTACCACAAGTACAAGATAATACACCAATAATAAAAAGTAATACGCACTGTGAAAATCTGAACACACAATTAGCATTCCTGCAGATACAGTAGTAGTACTGAACTGTAACAGTACTCTGAAATAATCAAGAACTCATCAGGTACCCTACTGCCACTAGAATCCAAAATGCCTGTAGAACTGTCAGTAAAAGAGTTCTTATACCTATTGGTTGTGAGTCTTGTGAGTTGAGAAATCGAAGTCTACAACCTCATAGCATCAATTGAAACTTCGGATTCAAATCATGGCTACTGTCTTGACATTACTGACTTCACTTTCATTCTGATCTGTAACATGATTTAATGAGATGCAACTATTTCACACAAGTCATTTTACCAATAATTTAAAAATCCAGAGGGCCTCCCGGTAGAGTTGCTGGCTCATGAGATTGAGATGAGCCATTTAAGTTGGTTTTGGCAAGTCAAAGGTTTCCTCTGGTTAATTCTCACTGAACCACTTGGACGAAACCCTGTGGCAGACCCAGGACATTCTGAAGAGATTATATTTCTCAGCTGGGCTTGGGAACTTCAGGGAAT
The DNA here is from genome assembly GCF_016835505.1 of Polypterus senegalus. NCBI lineage: Eukaryota > Metazoa > Chordata > Cladistia > Polypteriformes > Polypteridae > Polypterus > Polypterus senegalus. The sequence goes on along the minus strand of NC_053155.1, from coordinate 122,828,576 downwards.
TTTTGATGAAGAGCTGAAATCTTTAAGTTGGGACAGGGACGCCTGGGCTGACCTGACCTGCTTTACCTGCTACCTCTGCGGCCCTCACTAGGGACAGCAGTTTGAGATGATGAGATGTGTATTGTTAAAAGGAACAATTGCGCAACTTTACAAAATAATTAACACTTAAGTCAGTGATTTATCTTGGTATTTTGAAAAAAGAATAAAGAATGACAGTCATTTGCTGAATTTAAGATACAGTCCACTCCATAGGTATTTGGACACTGATACAATTTTCATAATGTTTTCTTTGTACACCACCACAACAGATCTGGAATAAAATAATCATTATGTGATTGAAGTGTTGACTTTCAGCTTTAAAGTAAGATGTTTACCAAAAATCTAGTATGAGCCATTTAGGAATGACAGACATTTTTTTTTTATACATGGTCCCCTCATTTTCAGCGGCTCAAAAGTATTTGGACATTTGACTGACAAGCTGTTCCCTCATTATTTCATTAATTATTAAGCAGGTGAAAGGTCCAGAATTGATTCCAAGGGTGGAATTTGAATTTGGAAACTGTCACTGTGAACTCTCAATATGAGGTCCAAAGAGCTGTCTGTGCAAGTACAAACAGTACATCATTAGGCTTTTGAGAGATAGCAGAAACACCAGGAGTGGTCAAATCAATAATTTCATATATTCTTAAAAAGAAGGAACGCATTGGTGAACTCGGCAACACCAGAAGGGCTGGAAAACCACAGAAGACAACTGTGCTGGATGACAGTAGAATTCTGTCCTTGGTGAAGCCAAACCAAGAACACCCTCTGGAAGGTAGACCTATCATTGCCAAAGTCTGCAATCAAGGGAAGACTTCATGAAAGTAAAGACAGAGGGTTTGCCAAAAGATGTAAACCTCAGGAATAGTAAGGACAGATTAGACTTTGCTAGAAAATATTTTTAAAAGCCTGTTCAGTTTTAGAACATTTTTCTTTGTCCAAATTCCTTTGAGCAAAAGTTAATGACAATATTTTTGGTAAGCCCCTTAAATTAAAGCTGAAAGTCTACATTTCAGTTACATAATGAATACTTAATTTCAAATCCATTGTTGTGGCATACAGGGCCAAGATTATGAAAATTGTGTAACTGTCCAGATACTTATGTAGTAACTGTACGTCTGACGTGAACTTCAACAATCATTTATATATAGATTTGCAGACAACATCCTAGAAGTGAATGGAGGAACCTCATCAGAGAACAAGCCAGCAAATAGTCTGTACTCTGTAAGTTTAAAAATGCATAATTTAGTTTTAGCCAAAACAAAAATGAACAAAGAGCCTCTCAACTAAAATGTGAGGTTAAATGGTTAAAAAACTAAATTTAAATCAATAAGTAGCAGTGTTGCCCTGGTTGTATAACTATCCATATGTGGAAATGTCCTTGCCATTCCATTACATCTGCACACACGCATACCTTACTCTTTATACAGATTGGCAAGAGCCTAAATAGGCTGGAGTTTTATTTACATATTCTCCCTTTTTTAGCTTTTCTGAGGATTTCAGGATAAAATGAGTTAAGGCAATTGGTCTGAAGTCATCCAGGGTATCTGGATATAATGTTTGGCAATTGGTATGACATTGGACTGTTTCTCAGCATTTGGATGCCTGATGTAAATCCAGCGATGTATAAAATATATAGTAGAATATTGAAGAGGTGTTCACAGGGCTAATGCAGGGACCTGGTTTTACTTGTGTACAGTGAGTAATAATGCCTGAAAAACTCAGAATTAATAACCCAAGCTGGCAGGGAAATTATTAAAAAGTTCTCAGTATTTTGTTTTCTGTTCAGGTATTTCACCAGAGGAAGTGCAAGAAGTATACATGGGAAATGTTCTTCAGGCTGGAGAAGGACAGGCACCAACAAGACAAGCACTTCTTGGTGCAGGTGTGTATTATATCAGATTTTCATATGTAATGAGTAAGCTATCAATGTTTCTGATTAAAATTGGCCATTTAAATTCAAACATAAGAGTAACTATTACAGGGGTGCCCACACTTTTTCGGCTTGCGAGATACTTTTAAAATGACCAGGTCGAAATGAACAATAACAGTTCATTTATGGTCACTACAGTATTTGGATTTAATAATCGTCATGTGGAAAAAAGGCTGACTCGCATAAATAAGTAGAGCTAAATAATGAAGTCAAGGAGCTTTTGAATTCAACCGAGTGAAAAATGACGGATGTCCGATTAACTGCAATTTTAGTTCCCTCTCCTTTCTCTTTCTCATCGCTTTTTGGAAGGACATCAGTTTCGTAGTTTTTATGAGCAGTTCGAAAGTGCATTTCCACGTTTTCCTTTTTTGGAATAGCAATAATAGATTGACAGATCAGACAAACACACTTCGATTGTGACATTGTAAGAAAAAAATCCTCTTCCAGTTCCACATCTAGCCCATACCCTCCGCAAACAGTTTTTTTAAAATCCCTTCTTTAGTCGCTATAACTTTGGAAGGATAACTAGATCACAGCCAGAGTTTTGCAGTAGCTTGTGTGCCACCCTGTATGTCAATCAAGTGGTAAATGCCATAGGGAGGATTTTTTTTCGAATGCAACGTGATCGACGCATTGGGCACCCCTGAACTATTATATAGAACAGTGGTTTTCAGTTCAAGTTCAGGGGGATGTCAGTGGCTGCATGCTTTTATTTCAACAAGTTTCACCACTAATTGATTTAATTGTTAAATTAACTGTTAGTTTTTTTTTCTCTTCATTTAGAAAACTACAGTAGCAAAATATTTATATGAAATTTTGAAATGTTTCTATTCTTGCAGTAGTTTTAAATGCTTAGTTCGCTTTTGTGAAATTTCTATTAATTCACTTTTTTGTGTGCAGTTTGCTCCCTTTTCTAACTGAAGAAAATGAGAAAGAAAAAAAAAAGTAAATGACAAATAATGAAATAAACAATGAACTGATACAGAGATGATTGTTGGTGGTTAGGAAGCTGACTTTGAAAACTGATATGGAGAGTCGATATGAATTAAATACTTGTATATCTTTCCATCTTGCAATTCATGGTCAGAGCTACGCCCAGCATCAGTGGGTGAAAGGCAGGAACAAGCCCTGGTTTTGAGCATTCCTATGCACACACTTTTTCCTTACACATACTAAATTAACTATATGAACATCTTTTAAAATGTAGAAAGCAAACTCAAATATCTGGAAAAATGCCCATGAAAACACAAGGACAACACACAAATTCTAACTGGAAAGCGCCCGAGTTTATGTTGGAAACCACGTCTCTGGAAATGTGCAGCAGCACTAACGACTGTGACACCATAATATTTATATACAGTTGTACATTTTTAAAATTAAGAGTAATTTGTTTTTGAAATTTTGTTTTAATTTTGAAGATAAAATAAATTATAGAGCTGTTACAGAACTGCCTGTTGTATTCTGGAATTCCTTTTCTTCAAGTTGTTGTATTCTATACAGATGTTTTTCTAATCCTTTAATAGCATATCTGTTTAGGTATCATGTTGACATAGCCATTGGCACTGTTCTCACACAGATGTTGTGATTCTTGTATCTAAATGTTCACAAAAACCCTCAGGTTAATTGGAAATAAATGGCTAATAACCATCTCTGAAATGGTCATTAGAACATTACAAAAATCTTGACGATAACCGGTCATTCAGCCCTACAAAGCTTCCCAGTCCTATCCACTTATTTCTTCCAAAAAACATTAAGTGGAGTTTTGAAAGCCCCTAAAGTCTTACTGTCTACCACACTATTTGGTAGCTTATTCCAAGTGTGTAAAGAAAAACTTCCTAATGTTTGTGTGAAATTTACCCTTAACACCTTTCCAACTGTGTCCCTATGTTCTTGATGAACTCATTTTAAAGTAACAGTCTCAATCCACTGTACTAATTCCCTTAGTAATTTTAAACACTTCAGTCATGTTACCTCATAGTCATCTTTTGCTTAAACTATGCCTTGTGAAAATATGTGTGAGCATGTGTCATATAATTGTGTCCTGTCTATAGTAATTTCTAATCTTGCACACAATCCTGCCTGGAAAGGCTTTACATGCCCCCTGGAGAAAATATTCAAATACTGGATGAATGAGTAGCTACATAATATTCTATTATAAACGCATATTTATTACCTTTATTTTTTTTTTTCTGTTTATTTAGGCTTGCCAATTTCAACACCAGCAACCACAATTAATAAAGTGTGTGCCTCTGGAATGAAATCTGTTATGTTGGCAGCCCAAAGTCTAATGTGTGGACACCAGGTATTGCCTTTTTTAGTCTTTGTTTTACAAAAATTAAAATGCATTGTTTAATTAAATACAATTTATTCTTAATAAGTTCACTTCTACTTACGTCAGTGTGTTAAACAGCAGTTACAAATACAGCATGACAAAAGTGCAACATAAACACAAAATATAAACTGAGAAATGTTGCTTTAAAAACATTCCTGTGCATCTGAGTTAAAATTAAATACTAAGTATGGTTTACTTGAATTTTTCTTTTTCATTACATGTGACAATTGTGAAAAAAGATTGCATTATCTGTTCTGTGCATTATGTGATGTATTTACATTTTCATTTTAAAATGTGTACTTTTTACAGTCTATATTGAAGAATCATAAACACATTTTTGTGGTCATTTGATGTAATTTTATCCATTCATCCATTTAATTCATAACTTAAGATTTTACGCTTAATGTCCATTTTTAAATTTGTCCTTGAAATTGAATAATTGGAGCAAATAGACTATTCAAATGAGAAATCATTTTTTTACACTCCCAACTGCTGCAATAACATTACAACTGTCTGCCTTTGAAATGCTGAGAGATTCAGGGAAAATAAGCACAGTGCAGTGTCTAACAGAGGCATTGTATTGGATGCTTCAGCAGAAGGAATGTTGATATATAAAAGCATAAATAGGAGCAGGACAGGCTATCTTTCAAATTTCAGAACATTTCATAATATAATAATCTTAAAGCTACTTAAACTAGGTGAAGGTTGTTAGGGTCTCAAGTCTATCATGTCTACACTAAACACAGAACAGGAAACTGCCTTAGAGAGGGTGCCAGTTCATTACAGGACCCAGTCACATGCACACACCCAGGGGAACTTCCACATAACCTGTGCATTAACTTAACTTGCATATCCTTGGGGATGTACGAGGATAACCAGAGTAATTGAAGTTGGGGATTCAATATGGAAGCCCTTCCATTTTCTCTTGTAACATCGAGACAGGTAATCAGGAATTACAAACAGTAAGTGTTAAGGGGCATAAGAAATGTTCCTTTGCATTCTGAACCAAGTGCCATGATTTCTAGGAATTGTCTCTCTGTCTTGTCAGTAACATGCTTACATTGGAAGCCTTGCATTGATTGATTGGTATTACCTACAGATTAAACATGTAAATAACAAATTGTTTCAGCAGATGAAAAATTAATTCATATTTAAGGAAGAAGTTGTGCTGACCGTTTATTTAGAAGGACTATTGCATCCTGAGGAGGGATTGACATTGAACTGGTTTCTGTAGGGAGCAAGGGAACAGAGTACCTTAAGCTTTTATTTACCTATAAACAACATGATTTGTTTGCGGTATAGGCACGGACATACTTAGAGCACAAATGACAGGCTGAGCACAAATGGCAGACTTGATTTTAAGAGTTATGCTTCCTTGTTTTGAGTGTAGGCAGTGTGAACTCTAGATTAGGAAATGGCATTATCTGTAAAGGCTTACCTTAATACTAAGTTGGGTTGTGCATTTTTATGTTTAAGTGATAATTTTCTGGTCAAGAACTAGTGTTGTGTAATATCCAAATTTACATATTGATGTGTTTTTTTTTTTTGTTTTTTTTTTTTCTGAAAATGGCTTGAAATATTATTAAATGCGTTCACCCAATTCCATTCCTTTAGGACAGAAATGAGAAGCATGGTAGCTTGAGTAACAATGTTGAACTAGGAAAGTACCAGTATGTCAGTGTGGTGTAGTGATTGAGGCTTTGGACTTCAAACCCTGAGGTTGTGGGTTCATATCCTGCTACTGACACTGTGTGACCCTAAGCAAGTCTCTTCACCTGACTCTACTAAAACTGGAAAACCAAATGAAATGTAATCTGTTGTATCATAAATGTTGTAAGTCACCCTGGATAAAGGCATCAGCCAAATAAGTACATGTAAATGTAGGACAGTACCATAGTTTAATTATGGAATAGTACTAAAAAGAATATTGGGAGAAGGACGCTAAGGATAGAGCTGCCAGGGAAGAGGAAAAGAGGAAGGCCTAAGGGAAGGTTTATGGATGTGGTGACAGAGGACATTCAGGTGATCGGTGTAAGGCCGATGTTATACTTCATGCGACGCATGCTGCAGCGGACGCTCCTGCTACGCAAGCATTGTAGTGTTCATACTTGCACGCGTACTTTACATAAATCTGGAGGAATCCACCAGGTGGCAGTGCATGATATTATCATGGTGAGAACATGTTTGGCTTCTCTGTGTTGTGAATTGCCTAGAACAGGGGTCCTCAATCCCAGTCCTGGAGAGCCGCAGTGGCTGCAGGTTTTTGTTCTGACCTGGTTGCTTAATTAGAAAGCAATTCTTGCCAATAAAGCACTAACAAGCTATGACATTAAATTAACTCTGCTATGTCAGGTCATTCCCATATCCTAGATTTTCTTTCCCTTTCTATCATGCAAATGATTTGAAGGCTAAAATGGACGAGTAATTCTCAGTCCTTCACTTTTTTCTCTTCATTTTTCTTCCAAGTATTTAATTAAACCCAATAGTGCAGATAAATACACACAGGTGTAAATGTAAATAAGCTAAATGGAGAAATGCTGCTCTCTCTTGTCATTTGCATGTTCTTGATAATAAGGAGCAATTAAAATAGCTGTTTAAGACAAAATTAAGCAATAAGGGCTCAAAATCACTAAAGTGAAGCAGAAGTGTTACTTTAGCAATAAGTGCTTTTTATTGAGCAAAAACCTGCAGCCACTGTGGCTCTCCAGGACCGTGATTGAGGACCCCTGGCCTAGAACACTCATTAAATTCTGATGACACCTTACCGCAATATCTCTGAAAATTATCTTTATTGATTAAATCCATCAATCCAGGGATGTGTCCATTCCAGCAAGCATTGGGCGCACAAGTGAGAAACAATCCGTGGACGAGGCCTCAGCTCATCGCAAGGTGAATACAAGCACTCGTATACACTTGCGTCATTTTAGCGGCACCAAATCCCCAAATCTGCATATCTTTGGAAGGAAACTGGTGCACAGTGTGGAATACAAGCAGGAAATACAGTAGAACCTCGGTTCACAACCATAATTTATTCTAAAACTCTGGTCGTAAACCGATTTGGACGTGAACCGAAGCAATTTCCCCCATAGGATTGTATGTAAATACAATTAATCCATTCCAGACCATACGAATTGTATGTAAATATACATTTTTTTTAAGTTTTTAAGCACAAATATAGTTAATTAATCCATAGAATGAATAGTAAACTAAATGTAAAAACATTGAATAACATTGAGAAAACCTTGAACAACAGAGAAAACTAACACTGCAGTAGATCGCGCTATAGCGTTACCAACCGCTGGCTAAAAGCACTTTTGTTAATGAGTTTTAAGCACATGGAAAAAAATGAACATTTGAAAAAATCCGTAATTTAATAAACCACCAAGAAAAATAACATTGCAACAATGCACGCTACGAACCGATCACTGGAAACAGAAGTGAAAACAAAATCAAGCCCAGTGCATTCTTTAACTGCCTTCCTACCTTAATGCGTCCAGCTCTCTCTCGCACTGCATGTGTGTCTGCATCTCGCGCTGTGTGTGTGTGTGTGTGTGTGTGTTTGTTTGTCTGTCTCTTGCACTGCCTGTGTGTCTGCATCTCGCGCTGCCTCTGTGTGTGTGTGTGTGTGTGTCGCACTCTCTCGTGCTACCTGTGTGTGTGCCGCGCGCTCTCTCGTGCTACCTGCGTGTGTGCCGCGCGCTCTCTCGTGCTACCTGCGTGTGTGCCGCGCTCTCTCGTGCTACCTGCGTGTGTGCCACGCTCTCTCGTGCTACCTGCGTGTGTGTCGCGCTCTCTCGTGCTACCTGTGTGTGTGCGCGCGTCTGTCTCTCTTGCGCCGCCTGTGTGTCTCGCGCTCTCTCTCTCTCTCTCGCTCGCTGCACAGGAAATGCACAGGGAGAGACTGAACATGTACAAACCGAAAGGGAAACTGGCTTGTTCGTATACCGAGTGTGTGGTCGTGAACCGAGGCAAAAGTTTGGCGAACGTTTTGGTCATAAACTGAGTTGTACGTGTAACAAGACGTTCGTGAACCGAGGTTCCACTGTACCAGCAACATAACTCCCTGCGAGACAGCAGTGCTATCGCTCCACCACCGTGACAACCCCATGTGTGTAATTATTCCCGCCATGTGTGTAATTATTAACAGTATTCATTATTTAAACAAAATTATATGTAAAATGTAACATGCACACTTTAATGCATTTCATCATGAAAGTGGTAGAGTTGGAATATCTTACATTTAATTTGTTCTGTGTGGTGATCTATTGTGCTTGCCGCTGCTGTCAGGTCCAAAAAACTCGTAGCGATTAAAAACTGGGATGACGTTTACGATGGTCTGCATTAATGGTAAACTACGAGGTTAAAGTGGACATTTCGAGATTAAAGCCGAAATTTCCACTTTAATCACAAAATACACATTTTCACCGTGTCCTTTATTTTTTTTCTCAGTGGCTCAAATACAGTGCTATACATTATGTTGTGTTGTTAAGTTGCAAAAATTAAAAAAAAAAAAAAGATGGTATGTGAGACTTTTAAAATGTATCGTGTCATTACGATCAGGAATATGCGACGCTTGAATATAAAAGCACCACGAATGCATCTGTATGTCGGCATTTTGCTTCACCACATTGAAGCATTCATCCCGTAGGATCTGCATAGAGGCTTTCTGTCACATGTAGATAGTAAACAGAGACACTGACGTCACGTTTCGACTTTTAGCACACTGTACCCCCCACCAACCCGACTTTTTGCTGGTACTACAACTCGCGCATGCGTCACGCTAATTTCTGAGGACCTGCTCAGAGGACGCATGAAATGAACGCTGGGAACGTGTGGCAGCCATGATGCGGGCGCGTACGCTTTCTGAGCGTGAAGTATAAATGAGCCCTAACAGAACAAGATGCAGAGGACAGAAAGATATGGAAGAAGATGATCAGCTGTGGCAACCCATAAAGGGAGCAGGCAAAAGAAGAAGGTTCAAAAGAAAGGAATCATGTACGCGTCCAGAAAAATGAGCAGTTATCAAGTGTGTTTCATGTTTAATAAATCTGAAGTCGTGTCATACAATATAAGAAAAGAACAACATACATAAACCAGAAGCTTGCAGTCTAATTGGATAGTGACTATGTAATTTAGAAATGATTAATCTATTTTCACATTTGTAATTTTTGTTATCAGTTTTTATAAGTATAAAGTTTATATTTATCATAGTGTATAATTGAATGTTTCAATTTTTATTTTACAACTTTTACTGCAGTTTTGAAAATAAAGATAGATTTTACATATTCAAAAGAATGTAATTATCAAAAAATTCATGCATTACATATATGGAGAACATGTATTTTATATTAAGAACTAGCAAAATACCCGCGCTTCGCAGCGGAGAAGTAGTGTGTTAAAGAAGCAATGAAAAAGAAAAGGAAACATTTTGAAAATAACGTAACATGATTGTCAATGTAATTGTTTTGTCACTGTTGTGAGTGATGAGTGTTGTTGTCATATATATATATATATATATATATATATATATATATATATATAATTTACACACACATAAACATATATATATATATCTACATATATATATACACATATATACATACATATATATATCTACATATATACACATACACACATACTGTACATACACACACACACAAATACATATATATATACATACACACACACACATATATAAACATATATACATATACATACATATCTACATATATACACACACAGCTATTTCGTATCAGTGCAATACGCTGCTTGTTAAAACGGATAACTCCGCTCTTACGTGCAAGTCTGCGTGGATATTATGAACTATCGTATTTGTTCAAGTTCTATTTAAATTTTAAATAGAAGGAATTTTTATTTAGTCGACAGAAATATCTTTGGTAGGAATGGTAAAACAGACAGGAATATTATTCGTGAATAAATCAACTCAAACCTTAAACAACTTATAATATTTTGCTCTCCATAAAAATATATCCTGTCTAAATTATACAAGTTAGAAATAAAGTAAACGTTAAAAGAACAAACATTCAAATTTCTTTACTCTTATGTAATTTTATATAAAAATAAACTTAGATTTTAAATATCCCAAAAGATTTTGCTCTCCATAAAAATATATCCTGTCAAAATTATACAAATTCAAATATGAACATGCTGCATAACAAAACCTAGAAATATAAATAAAATGTGTTCCTTTCAGCAATAACAAATCAAATCATTCAGTTGTCTTTGCTCATATGTCATTTTAGAGCTGGACGCCTGGCATCTTTTTTTGGCCACAGGTTCGTTTATGTTTGGTGTGAGGTTCTGTGTTGTGGAGATTCTCAGGATGGATTGCAGGTGCTCATCAGTGAGGCGACTCCTGTGTGCTGTTTTGTTAGTCTTTATCACTGAGAAGAGCTTCTCACACAGATATGTGCTACCAAACATGCACAAGGTTCGAGCCGCATGTAGACGGACTTTTTTTGTTCTTCAAAGCACCAAAGCGCCGTGCAAACTCAGTGCGCTCAGTTTATCAGCAAAGTGCGATTTGGGAACACCGTAGTGACGACTTGGTTTAACATTACTTGGCAACAGGGAAAGTGGGGCAAGTGCACTGGTGCATTTGTGTCTCCCATAAAAGCAGCTTCACTTGAAATCACTTTGTGATTGTGCACGGGTTAAAACGTCCGCTGAAGTGTCAGATTCTTATTTAATTATGCTGCTTTCTGTATCTTCTGCATTGCATTCAGGTTACCCTGATGTTTTGTCTCATAGTGCCGTCTTAGATTAAATTCTGTAATTACAGCCACATTAGCTCCACAAATGAGACACACGGGTTCAGTAAACATATACTCAGCCTCCCATCGGTTTTTAAAGGCTCTATTTTCAGAATCAACTTTTCTCTTCAGCATCGTGTGAGCTAGCTTCGCAATAACTTGCAGCATCATAAGGTAGACTTGATTAACGCGGTAACTGTTAGGCAAGGCAGCTGAAGCGCTGCATTATGGGATCTGTAGTTTATTGTGTTACCAGCGCTTCATATACCCGGGATTTAATAACAATAATACAGTATATAAAATGATCTCGCGGGCGGATATAATTACACCGGGCGGATGTGGCCCTGCGCCCTTGAGTTTGACACATATGGACTAAATAGAACTTGAAAAGATATATTTTTCAAATGTGATCGCAATTCAGATAGAGTTGACGCCAAGACTACAGCCTGCATGCCTCAATAAGTCATCCTCCTCGCTCTTACTTTTTTACCGTTCATCTAATGAATACACTGAGTATGGCTTTACCAAAACAATCATTGATGGCGAATAAAGTATCCATTATTCGAGTATGTAGATCGGGATATATATATATACATATATATATACCAGCGTATAGCGGAGAAGTAGTGTGTTAAAAAGCTAGAAAAGAAAAGGGAACATTTTAAAAATAACGTAACATGACTGTCAATATACAGTATTTGTTTTGTGAGTGTTACTGAGTGTTGCTGTCATCAAGGATTTGATTATCATTATTTCTTTCAATCAGGTTCGTATTTGTAGGATGTGTTGTGTTCAAGTTACATTCCGTGTTTGTCAATCGTTGTAAAGATGACAGGTTTCATTCATCGATTCATTTCTTACTGCATCAATAAACAGCTCGTCTTCTTCTTTATCTGAGACCTGACACACTGCATGCACGGGTTTTTTTTACACTGTCTTCCTTTAGCGGGACATTGACTTTTTCCAACGTGTGCTTTGTTTTGGATTTATGAATATGCTTGTATGTATCAGACGCTTCATATTTTTTGCTGCCTTTTCAATTGTGTAATTCGGTTTTTGTTCAGCGCTCTTTGGAACTGTTGCTTTTATCTGTGCACTGCGTCAGTTCACGTGAGCCGCTCGGTGTACATGCATCGAAGTTTCCCAGCTGTGCTGGTGCCATCTCGTGCTATGTCCATGGCTGTATTTAATGTTACCTTAGTCCTGGCACTTAAAACTTTCTCTCGCAGTTTCGCTGAGTTTGTGTCAAACACCACCCTGACCATCTCATCTTCCTCTGCATAAGCACAGTCCTTAACCCGTGAATATTTAGTGAGAGTTTGCTATTGGATTGCCGCTGACGGACGGCCTTATATGGGCAGGCACTAAATTACAAACGCCAGCGGCAGCCTGTCTATGAACTTAATTTAAAGTGTAGGTTTACATCGTGCTTTGTTTCCGAAGTAGCAGAACTCATGAATATGGTTGTATATGTCACTCACTCGCTTCTTATTGTTTCGCTGCCTTCTCAATTATATAATGCATTTCTTCAGCGCTTTTTGAGGTCTTCCTGGTTTTCTATGTACTGCGTGATTACGTGGGAGGCGTGATGATGTCACACGAAACTCCACCCCCACGGCGTTGAAGCTCATCTCCATTACAGTAAATGGAGAAAAACTGCTTCCAGTTATGACCATTACGCGTAGAATTTCGAAATAAAACCTGCCCAACTTTTGTAAGGAAGCTGTAAGGAATGAACCTGCCAAATTTCAGCCTTCCACCCACACGGGAAGTTGGAGAATTAGTGATGAGTGAGTGAGGGCTTTGCCTTTTATTAGTATAGATTAGGTATTGAGGATTTCAATAAATTACAAAAATAAAAAAGCAATTAAATTTATAAATAAGGATTAAATACTGGAATCTGGTAGCATAATTAAGATCATGAACTTTAAAGAATCAATTAAATTACTGAAAGACAAGAATGCATTCATTTTTACTTTTAAGAGAAGGGAAAGAAAAAATCAAGAACAGTACACAGAGAAGTAATCTCTAAACCATCTACCCTTTAATAAGTTGTGCTTTTTGTAAATTAAATGTTTGTAGAGTGAAAATGTGAGAACTCCATTTCCAGTCAGGCACCATACCAAGAAATCATTTTATTCAATCAGACCTTAAACCTGACAAAGAAAATGTTTATCAAACAGTGTGCAGTATTTGGAAAATGTACATTTTTTAAAAACATTTCAGACATTGTTTGATTTAAAATACATTTTGTAATACATTTTGTTCCAGTCTGTCTTCGGTGCATGTTTATGTGCTCAAGAAAAACATTTTTTTTATTTGCGAGTAGATATCTTAAAGTAAATGGTTATACAGTATGTGAGCTGTACTATAAACCTTGATTAACAGCTCAGTATTCTGTATGTAAACATTCAGCACATCTTCTTCATCCTGCCCATTGTGCAGCTATCAAAAATATTTTTAAACATTTAATTACAGAGGTGATACTGAGAGTAATAAGTCCACATTGCCCTGTATGAGCTGCTTTAAATGACTGGTTTTTGCCATTTTGAAAGATGAACATTTTCATTTGTCTATCATCTCCATAAAAGGTCTACTTTCCCTACATGCACTTTACTTTTTGGTGGTACTGTATAAGTGTCACAACTAAAAGCAGTACATACGTCTTGTGTAAATAATCAGTAAATATTGAAGTATTAGAATGGAAACATAGAAAAGCTTGTTTTGTTATCTAAAGTAAATTATTGTAGTGAATTAAAATGAATATTTTTTATGTTTTCAGTGTATAATTAAGAAAAAGTGGTTGTTACAAACTTCACTTCTAATGTTAATGGTACTACAAAAAAATGTGTGTAGTACATTTTTAAAGTTGTTTTTTTTTTACTTTTCTTTAGGATGTAATGGTTGCAGGCGGGATGGAGAGCATGTCTAATGTTCCGTATGTCATGAAAAGGGAAGCCCCTGGATATGGGGGTGTACAGATGGAGGATCTCATTGTGAAAGATGGGCTTACAGATGTCTACAACAAATTCCACATGGTGATGATTCTATTATTTCTATTATTTAATATATTATTGGTAATAAAGAACAACTTGTTTACTATAGTATCTTTGTAACTTGTTCTCATTGCTTAATTTGCATACTACTGAGTTATTGTGCTCTGTTAAATTTTTTTTTTTATGGCATGTCTTTATTATTTTAAATACCATGTGCCTGCAGTTATGAAGTTTATTTGTATTTGCATTTAACATTTTGCATATAATCTAAATACAGGGCGTTTGTGCAGAAAACACAGCCAAAAAGAGCAGCATTTCCAGAGAGGAACAAGATGCGTTTGCAATTAATTCCTATAATAGAAGTAAAGCCGCTTGGGAAAAGGGAATTTTGGAGAAAGAAATTGTCCAAGTTAGCATACCACAGAAAGGTAACCTTTTCTGATAATGCCATTTAGTAGAAGCAAACTGAATGGTTCTTTCAATAATGATAATGTGTTTTTATATTAGCCATTAATTATAATGCAGGTGTTAACAGTCATAATTTTTCTAACTGGACTTTCTAAAAGGTAACACAAGGAAGAAATAATTAAGATACAATGGAAATGGGAGCAAATGCTTCAGCTCTGTACAGCATTAAGGTTGCCTCTACTGTCTTTTGTACCTTGATTTTGATTCACAGTGCTGCATGTATCCTTGCTCAGAAAAATGAAGACATTGAACTGTGGAGAAAAAAAGGACAGATTTGTTTTGTATTTACAGTTCCTATAAAATAAATGAAAACAAAGATTTAAAGTTGTGCAATTTGCTAACCATATAACATTTAGTCAGTCAGTCATTTTATAACCTACTTAGTCCTGAACAGGGTCACAGGGGGTCCGCTAGAGCCTATCCCAGCTGGCATAGAGCACAAGGCAGGAAGAAAAACTGCACAGGGTGTCAGTCTATCGCAGGGCAGACACACACATACACACACACACACACACACATTAATCCCATCCACATACTGTGGTCAATTTAGGATCGCCAGTTCACCTAGCCTGCATATCTTTGGACTGTGGGAGAAAACTGCAGCACCTGGAGGAAACCTGTGCAGACATGGGGAGAACATGCAAACGCCACCCAGGGAGGACCCGACACATGCACCTTGGCCTCCTTACAGCGAGTCAGCATAAAATTTTCTGATTGGTGTCTTTCTGAGAAAGCTGAGTTATCTAAATCTTTGGAATAGAAGACCATTTTGAAAAGACAGTCTCCTTTACCACCTTGCATTTTTTGGCTTGAGAAATGACAAATCTCCTCTTTCTACTGTAAAATGTACAAAACACAAAAACGTTCAAATCAGAAGTCTAGAAAGTATAATAATAATAAAGAAAAGTATTAATAATAACATGAACAGCATACTACACATGGGCGAGTGACACTAGAGTCACTTTCGAATAAACCAGAATCACTTTTAGTTTCACTGATCATTTCATTTTTACTGCCCGAAGACAGATTCACCCTGGCATCACTACTGATGAGAGGTGTTGCTTATGAGACACCATTATGAGGCTAGGAGAAGACGCATCTGCACCATTGCCCAGGTAACACTCGTGCATGTCGCTTACACAAGGTGCGTCTATATCTTTGCCCGAGTGGCACTTGGGTCTAATAGTGAGGTTAAATAAAACAAGGCAGTGATGTTAAAGAATGTGGTTGAAATGGTACTTGTGTTATGCCTGAAACCCTGAAGTTGTGGTGCTTTCTCATTAAAAATGACTTGTATGTCAACCTGCCTGTGTAATTTCCAATTGGTTGTTAGTTATTTCTAGAAAACTAATGCTTATCTTAACTGCATTGGACACAAGGCAGAAAGCGACCATAGATGTGGTGCCACATCACTGAGACATGTGCACATATCGATACTGCATCAGGGGTGATAGTTTTGGGTTGCTAGTCAACCCAGCTTTTAGACTATGAAAACTGGTCTGTCTTATTTTTTTTCCTCCTTTTATGACTGCCTTCAAATAGACAACCAAACCACACCTTTTATAGAAAACTCCATTACAAACGAATATTAAAAGCACACTGAAATACATTTCAAAACACAATAAGCGTTCAGCGATTATATGAAATGTGAAGAACATTAACGCACTTTTAGAACACTGAAATAAAATGTTCCTCACCCCATGGCAATGTTTTCAGTTACAAAGATGAAACCAGAAAGTTTGGTATTTTTCAAACAAAGTATATTTATATTATGAGAAATAAACAAAAGAATAATAAACTCAATATGTATGTAAATTCCTGAAGTGTACTTAAAACCCCGTCCAAAACAGTGAAGATCCGAAGAACGTAGTACTACATGGGAAGCAATAACATTAAATTACAGCTCAGCAGAGAAATCCAGAAATCTATGGATCGGTCTGTTTTCAAACAATGTACTCCTTTGATATGACATAAAGTAGCACATTTTCTTCATCCCTGGGTCTGTGCAATCTAACCATTAAGCCTACATCTAGTGGCTTTTTTTTTTTTTTTTTTCTTGGGCATGTGGTAAGCACTTTAAGGTGTCAGCTTTGAAGTCATCACTTAGTTTTTGAAAGGAGTTTAGCCACATATTTGTACAATTTTTAATATATTTGTTTAAAAAATTTATTTCAGGCTGAAAAGTAAATGCAAATAGTAGGGCTGAGTAATATATCAATCATGTAGTGATACCTACAATAAGAAGCTCTCATTGAACCTATTTTGATCACATCAGTATGTTTGGTAAAACTTCTCTACTACTGTGTGCCTTCCAGGACTGCCCTGTTAAAAGCCTACTGCACCTACTCCTGTGCTCCCGCCTTGTCCAGCCCCGGCTTTTCATTCAAAACAAAAGCAGTGAAATGGGCGAGTCGATACAAATAAAGATGAACTGCTATCTAAATAAGATGCACTGTTGATTGTTTTTCATATTTTGAGTTGAACGAACAGAAGTTAAGTGTAAACTATTGTTAAAACTAAACATACAACAGGTAGGTTTTTTTTTCTAATTGGAAAACAATTGTCATGTGATAGACGAAGAGTGCGTAGAAATAAATAAATGAACAAACACCTGGCAAACACTCTCCTGACAGAAGTATTTTCCCAAAGCAGCCATCTTTAACACAAGCATTCACTAATAACTCCACATCCAAAAGAGTCATGCAAATGGAACAGTATAACTAACATTATTAAATGCAAAATCATTATTTTCTTGATAGTAAATCGGACAACTTCAACTTGCCCTTTACTGTAAGACAATTTAAAGCTGATCTTTTCTAACAAATACAGTATGTCTAAATCTAGCATATTTTTTTTATTGCCCATACCTGCCACGCCTAGGGTTTGTGTTTAACAGCTTAAGATGATTTGTAACTGCAATAGAAATAAAATGCAATGAAAAAGACTGTATGTGTTAAAGTGCATAACAAATTGTAAGTTCACCTTAATGAAGACATTTAATTTTGGTACAATTACAGTGCCCTCCACTATTATTGACACCCCTTGTAAAAAATTGTAAGAAGTGCTGTAAGTTTGGAGAATACAGAACATGGCATCGGAGAATCAAAGTTCTGCCATGGCCATATCAGTCCCCTGACCTGAACCCAACTGAAAACCTGTGGAGTGAGCTGAAGAGGTGAGTACACAGGAGAGGGCCTCGGACCCTGGATGATCTGGAGAGATTATGGAAAGAAGAATGGTCTCAGATGCCATGCTCTGTGTTCTCCAACCTTATAAAAGGTTACAAGAGAAGACTCCGCCTTGTTATATTGGCAAAGAGAGGTTGTACAAAGTATTAAATGTGGGGGTGCCAACAATTGTGGCACATGTGTTTTTGCTAAAAACCTATGTATTTCTTAATGAGGGGTTTGTTTTTCTCTGAATTAAGTTATTTCAATTAAAAGTTAGATGTTTCTAATTTTTCAGTGCAAGATGACAAACAGTGATTTTTTTCTAACCCTTCTTATTAATTTTTACAAGGGTGCCAATAATAGTGGTGGGCACCGTATTTGCTTTAGGTATTTAGCAGTTGTGCCTTTATCAGAAATCATGACTACTTGGATTGAACAATTATAGAATTTTTGTGATTTTTTTACTTAAAAGGAAGACCAAGTTATTTGTTGCGTATATTTTTCTCTCCTCCCATATGAAATGGAATAGATGGTTTGCTCTCTTTAGTGTAACATCATGTCTTATGTGGCTAAGTTAGTCTCTACCTCTCTTCTGTTGCATCTAGAATAAGGTGGATATAAAAAATTGAACAAATACATTCAGTACAGCCACATGTGTTACAGGATAATGTATAGCAAATTCCTTTATAATTTAATAAAATGTTTTTTTTTTTCTTATTTTTAAAATAGGTAAACCAGATATTATTGTGAAAGAAGATGAGGAATACAAGAGAGTCGATTTTAGCAAGGTACCCAAATTGAAGGCCGTCTTCCAGAAAGAGAATGGTAATTTTCCTCCCCGACTGTTGATTTGGGAGGCATATTTGTATTTTTCTGAAGAAGGGGATTATGTTAAAACATTAAGACTTTTTTTTTTTTTTTTTTTGCATTAATTTTAGTAGCTCATCACTAAAGTTGTGTGCAGAAATCAAGCGGTACGGACACAAAGCATACCTTATTTACAAATGTTTATGTATGATCAGGTTTGTCTGTAGGAAGGCAGTGTATGAGCTATGCACAACAGAGGAGTAATCTCCCATAGCTGTGGCACTCAGTAACATGTCACAATTTGTTTATTCTCCAAAAAAGAGCAATATAATACCAGTAACTGATCTGGGAATTTAATGTAGCCATTCACAGACGAGACTGCAGTGTTAACCAGTGTACCAACATACTGCTTTTTGTTCACATGATAAAGTGCATTATTCTTTCTAATGCAGGAGAACGGTTCCTGATGTTCCAGTTTCCCCCTGTGGCCACTTTGCTTTGAAACTATTTTATTAGAAATGCTTATGCGTTTTGACATTAAGCATAATACCACGTGGCAGCCCAGACTGTAATGGAAGTTTGTTTTTTTTTCCCTACACTTCCAGGTACTGTTACAGCAGCCAATGCTAGCACTTTAAATGACGGAGCAGCTGCCTTGGTTTTGATGACTGCTAATGCTGCCAAACGACTCAATGCTACACCTCTTGCCAAGATTATTGGTATGATGGCTATCTATTTTTAGTAGAAGTAGCCATAGTTCATTTATTTGTAGCTTGTTCATTTTTTTCATATAAACTGTCACTGTAAAATATTTGTCATTTCTGTTCACCCCCTGAAAAGAAAGGGGAACAATTTCTGTTTTAAAATAAGCAGACCGGGTCATAAAGCCACTTTAGTCAACACTAGTCGTAATCACTCGATGTACTCTGCAGTGTAATAATCTGACAGGTTGCTTTTTTATATTGTGTGTGTGTGTGTGTGTGTATATATATATATATATATATATATATATATATATATATATATATATATATATATATATATATATATATATATATATCTCTATCTATCTATATCTAAATAAATATATATATATATATATATATATATATATATATATATATATAAATATATATATATATAAATATAAAATGTGTGTGTGTGTGTATATGTGTATGTATGTATATGGGTGTGACAGTTAAACTAATGTAACTCATCAGCCATTATTAACACTTTGGCTTTTCCAACTAAAGACTGTGGCATACATTGGCATAAAGTTCATTCCACTTTCACAATGGTCATATTTTTCTTGTAGCACAGTAAAATATAAAATTCCAATGGAGAAGACTTTATAGTAATTGATAAAATAGCTTGTTAGTGGAAGAGAAAGATAGGGGCTGAATATTTACATATGGAAAATGTGGAGTCCATTTAAGAAGGCCTAGATTTTACTACAATACTGGGGGTTTCGCCTGCCAACCTCTCTAGCCTACGCTACGCGCCAGCCTCTTCGCATCTCTGCTGCTCGCATATGTGGATTTCGCTTTTAGCAAACAACTCTTAATTCTCGTGGATACACCTCTTCATTGGGAAGAAACACTACTTTAGACAATCTACAGTAGTTTAAATCCGAACAATATATTCAATCTCTTTTCGCTGTTATGTTATCTCACTGAGTAATAATTTCCATTTGTTTGCACTCTTTACTATAATTTTTTGAGACTTTTGAGTTTCAGTACTCAGTTCTCTCTAACCTGCTCTGCATGTGTATTGCGCCAGCATTTTTGAATTCCTTACAACGTTCTGTCATCTACTCTTTGTCTTTTATTTCCAGCCCCAGGTGTGGTTAAATATGTTTGCACAAAATCTCATCTCGCGGGACGTGAAAGTATCTCTCTGAAAAGTTACATCTCGTCCTAGGCTAAAATGTCTTGTCTTGTCCCAGGATTTTTATATTATAATAGACAGAAGTGTTAATTTCTTTGCATTCAGTAGTAGACGTTCTAGAATATTGATTTGTCTCTTAATCATGTCTGTGTGATAAGACTGATGGTATGGTCTTTGGTAATACTCTTTTCTGTATTCAAAAGCATTTGCAGATGCAGCTGTTGATCCCATTGATTTCCCAATTGCTCCTGCATATGCTGTGCCTAAGGTACGTGTCCACACTTTCAACTATTGCATGGTATTTAGAAAATACTACAACATTAAGAAAGGAAAAAATAAATAAGATAATTCATTGAAATGTATGAAGGAGGATGTTGGCACAAATAGCAGGTTAAACAAGAGGGGGATTTTTAACAAATCCAACAAATAGGTTTATTCTTTTTTGTTTTTTTGTCCCCCCCCCCCATTAGGTTTTAAAAGCAGCAGGTCTAAAGAAAGAAGACATTGCCATGTGGGAAATAAATGAGGCCTTCAGTGTAGTAGTTCTAGCGAATATAAAAATGCTTGGAATTGACCCAAACAGGGTAAACATTAATGGAGGAGCTGTTTCTCTGGGCCATCCAATTGGGTAAGAACTGCTTCATCATGAAGAGTGAGACACATTTGAAATGGGGTCCGACACTTAATGTTTTTTTTTTTCTGTATTTAGCATGTCTGGTGCACGAATTGTTGGTCATATGGTCCATAACTTGAAGCCCGGTGAATATGGACTTGCTGGTATTTGTAATGGAGGTGGAGGAGCTTCTGCAGTGCTTATTCAGAGGTGCTAAGATTCCAAATCTTTGTACTTTCTTTGCTGCCCATCTGAGCAGCAGGCAGCACCATCAGACCTGCTGGTATGAACAGATGCAGAGAATGGACTATAAACAGAAAACGATTCATAGTCTGGATTATTTATTAAACATTAACAATGTTGCAGAGATCAAAACTACCTAGACTAATCTCCAAAACTGTCTTTTGCTGTTACAAAATTTGTTTTATGTAGCATCTGGAGCAAAACAAAAAAATAAATAAATCAGTGGATATGTTTTATTTAAATTAAAATGTTTGTTTAAAATGTAATATGCATTTTTTTTCTCTTTTTTTTTTAAGTATCATTAAAACCAGGTTTCTATTAAATGGAGAAATGTATTTTTAACATGCGTTTTTGACCCAGTTATATATCTGTTGAGGTATGTCAATGTTCATTTTGCATGTCTGCTGTTTGTGCATAGAAATTCTCAGCAGCCAAATTCTACAGTTAAATGGTGGAGAATCGGAAGTAGAGTCATGAGCACATTTACAGGTGTTGCTGTGTGTTTACAGTACTGAGTATCAGAGTGAATGAATGCATTTTTAAAGGCCTCGTCACACCAAATATTCGTCTTTTTTTTTTAAACTTAAGTTTATGTATCATTTCTTGAAGTGTCTTTGTTTTACACAAAGATTCTTCTACAATACTGTACTGTACATTGCAAACTTGTAAGTTTTAGGTTCTGTTTTTGTTGTCTCCCATACACAATACTTTCCGTTATTCAAGAGAGAGGCTATGAAAATTGTAAAGACTTCTACAATGGTTGCCATGCCACCTTCTTGGTTTATTTTTTTATTTCTCTGCCTACTATATATAGAGCTGTCCATATAGGTTCTGTGCATAATCTGGGTGTCTGCCTTTCCGGAGTGTTATGCATAGGATTAGGCTTTTACTGGCATTCTCTGTAGGTTAACAGATTAACACAGGTACAGAAATTTAAGTTTTTATTTTTCATTCCTTAAAAGCTGATGAAACATCTTGAAGCCATAGTGACATGTAGTCAGTGCGATTTTTGAGTTTCTGATAAAAAGAAGTGTTGTTCAAGGAGAAGTTGAAGAGTCTGCTGCAATGACTCCTGACAAAGTGACAATTCATTTTACATTTTTTAAATGCAAGCCGAGCTCTTCTCACTAAGGACAAAATAACACATCTGGTGCTGGATATGTAAGTACTGGAGGATACACCTGAAACACAAGGTGCATGCATGTCTCTTTGGAACAGGAAGACAAGCGAGACCTTTCCTTGGGTCTGTAGAGCTAGTTCAGAGCATCCAGCTGCAAGGCTCTATGATCCACTTTCCAAAGCTTAAACTCTGTGCAAGACATCAGTCATACATCAAGAAAAGTCACCACTCCTCAACTCTCATGTAAGAAATACATAAAAATGCAGAAGACACAGTAAAGAGTTTAAAGTAAACTAAAGGCAGCAGCACTGCATTATCTTTAAAGTCTCAGTCGGTACTGTAAATCTGCTGATCTAGAACTAGACAAGTCAGAATTCCTAAGCAGCTAGTAAACTGACTTATTTTGTACCAATCCCATGATGAACTGTTTCACATACATACTGTAGCTCTAGTTCTTAGTTTATAATGAATTTGGAGACACAAATCCTTGAGTCACAACATCTCACACCAGCTTTCCCTTGCATCCAGAGCTGTGCATTGAAGCAAGAGCAAACTGTGATAAAACACTAAAAATCTAAACTTGGAATGCTAAATTAAGAGGCTTATAAAAATCAAGAAGGTCCGGAAAACCTCCAAAGAGTAGCCAGCTGCTTTGAACTCTTTTGTGTCGACAACAGATGGACTTATATTTCTACAGTTCTTGTTCTCGTCAATAAACTGCAATCAGTTTTTTAAAATGAGTTTGTTACCTTTATACCCCACCTACAGAAAAATAATGTATGTATATGTTTTTTGGTACACTTTATTATTACGATTATAGTCCCATTGGTAGCCATAGCAAGGACAAACGCAACAAAAGGGCAGCATAGAGGTACTTGTGCAACTGTTGTTTAAATATAAGAGCCATTAAAACCCCAAGCATCTGCACTGACAACTTTTTTCCGGTTTAGTACTGACTGGGTGAGGATGCAAGTCCTTACCAGAACAGTGAGACATAAAAGCAGTCATGAAAATCAGCTGAAATCCATACTAGCCACACTTTCTGCCACTGCACTTGGCTACGTTATTTTATACTTTTTTTTTTAAACTTGTGCTTCTGCAAATCATGAAGTGCTTATGACACTGTGAAGGCACAAGCAGAGCAGTTCAAGATCGGAGGAATGAGGGTCAGTAAGACCGTGACAAGGTGTGAATAGCGAGCAAAGTAAAAAAGCAGGCAATGGGTAAGCAGATAAAAGGCACGCTTGTTTTTTTCCAGAGACAAGGTACTGTACCATTTATATCGGCATTCAGAATAAAAAGCCAGTTGGCACTTACAGACTTGGCAAGAAAAAAAAGCACACAGATTGTCCGTACACTGACTTGATAATTTTCCTTGACAGATACAGCGATATTTTAATAAAGGTGGCCAGAATATTTTTAATTACAGCTCATTGTTTTATGCATCATGTGTCAAACCAGCAGCCAAATAAGACATCTTGTTCCACAAGAAGTCTCTGTGTTGGGTAAGAAGGCTTTTTAAAGTTTTGGTTAGTAGTGCTATAATAAAATAAAAAGCAGAATCATCACAAGTTATTTTTCAATTGCTTTAATCAAAAAGTCTTTGGCACTAAACAACAGTTACGGATCTCTGATTTAGAAATGAATGGGACGGAATCAGATGCCCAGTGATGTTTTTAGGAGAAGGGTTTAGAAAAATTGCTCCGAGTACACTTGTAGATCAAAGTGCAGAGTAATGTGATAGAAAAACAAAACACTACATTGCGAAGGGGTCTGGCTGTTTTAGTAATGAAGATAAGTTACCCATTTAAAATTAAGAAAAGGCTGATTATGGAAGAGTTCACAAAAAACAATCAGTGAAATTATGTAGTATTGCATAATGTGTCTGAAGAAACTTGATGCCAAAATTAGTATGGGTAAAGCAAGCAACCGTTTTTGCGATGATAGAATTCAGCTTTTGGCTTTGAACAAAGCCTATTTTAAATAAAGTTGAATTATAGTCAAATGGCAACATTCAAACTGACAGCCCTAATGTAATGAAGGAGGAACCATGTGCCAAGTTAGGAAGAACATGAAATCTCCATACAGTGAGGTGGAAGCGGATAGTATCTAAATAGTTGAAAGATTAAACATAAACAATAAAGAAAGGCTTAATGTTTAATTTCAGTGACCAAAGATTACCTGAAGTGGAGAATTTGACCC
Source organism: Polypterus senegalus (assembly GCF_016835505.1). Classification (NCBI taxonomy): domain Eukaryota; kingdom Metazoa; phylum Chordata; class Cladistia; order Polypteriformes; family Polypteridae; genus Polypterus; species Polypterus senegalus. The sequence goes on along the minus strand of NC_053155.1, from coordinate 122,803,993 downwards.
TGACATTAGAAGCTCAACACATGGTCATAGTGTAAGGCTGAGCATGGCTAAGATCTGGAAAAAACAGACATTATTATTACAACCAAGAGTAGAATGGTCAGGGATACTGTGTTGTCTATTATATTTACTGATGCGAAAGCTGGACCATGAACAATTACCATGACTGAATTACAATGTTGCAGAACACTTCTACACATAGTGTGAACAACAAGAGTTAAGAACAGAAATGCTCTGGGTTGCATTAAGCCAGAAACTTAAGCCAAGATTTCCAAGCCAAGACTGACCTACTTTGGGCATGTAATGTGATCCAAAATACATAGGTATGGTGGGCGGAACAGTGACATGCAGATGATGAAGAACATGCTGGGATTGATACTATCAAGACTGTCACTAGCATGACCATGAACAGACTGAAAAGCTTGTAAATAAACCAGCCACAATTTTACAGGTGGCACATGCATACATTAGTGCCTCTGTCATTAAAAATGTCCTTGAATTTTGTGTATTCTAGAAAATCTTTCAAGTGTTAGAAATTTAGCTGACTGCTTTTTCCAAAAAGCTGCATTAAGTTTGCCCTTCACTCCATTTTAATTTATTCCTATAATTCAAACATTACTGATTCTCTCTTGCATTTCAATACCTGTATTCAATTGTCAGTGAAGCTCACTATCTTCAACAATGGCCTAAACTTCTTGGAGATATACTTTTTATTTTTACCCATGCTTAGCCTCTTCTATCACAGGGAAATGTGCTGGGCTCATTTTGAAAGCTGGGAAGTATGGCAGAAGGCTGGTCCACTGCAAACTTGCTTGTGTCCTCACAAAAGGTGCTCATGTTAGTCTTACTAATGTCTTCATTCTAGAATGCCTTAGTGTGAAAAGCTTTATTTAATAAAGTAGAAACCTCAGAACAGCATCTTCAATAAAGGGTGATCCATATAAAGTACAGATATGTCTCTGGGTGCAAGCACATAAGATCCCCAAATGTATCTTTTCAAGTTATTTCAATTAATTTTCTCCTAGCAAATTCTATTTTGTACTCAAAAAAACAAAGCAAACTAATTCAGACACAGATGAACACATGGCAACCATCACTAACATCAATGAACTGTAATGCGCAGAACGTTTGGAATTCCAGCCCACATGTGATAAAGCTCAGTCACTAACAAGCAGATTGTCTGGCAGCTCATTTAGCTCAGCAATAGAAAACACCACTTGTAATTCTGATAATCTTAACTTTGCATCACAGCCATGTCATCTCAGTATAGTAGCTTGGGGGCAAAAATCGAGCAATTCCTCAGCAAATACAACACATCTCTGCTGAAGGATCAATCATCAGTATGTGGGGGCTTTTAATGTCATTATCATGCCTTTCCCAAATCTATGAGCTACTTTGCCATTATTACATCTATAGGATGTTTAAGCATAAAGTCAACATACTGTACACACATTGTGTTATTTTTGTTTACTTAATTTTTTTCCATTAATGGACATTTCAAGTGAAAGACCAGACTTACCTACAAAATCTGGTTACAAAAGTCATAAGAAACAGAACTCATTCACAATCTGATGCCTGTTTGTATTTTGTGGTGGAGTTAGTGAAGGAATATATGGGAAAAAAGAGAGAAAAACAGAACACACCCATCACCAAAAGATGATTTTTAATATTCACTGATTTACATTACAAAGTGACTGAGCAGCCAGTTAACTAAAGTAATCTGCGTCAATGTATGTTTATTTTTCCTGCAAAGTCTTTCTAGCTGGCCATTGCTCCATTCAGGTGCATGTGCCGCACACACAAAAATCTTAAGACTTGCCCACTAACCTAACAAGTACAGCTTTGGAATGTGGAGGGAAAAACTGCAGTAACCAGAAAAAGCAAACACAGACAAAGGTCTAACATGCAAACTAACAGGCATGTCCAGGTATGGGATTCAAAGCAGGACTATGTGGCAGTAGCACTAACCACTGCACCGTTGGGATGGCTGTTTGCAAAATTAAATCCTATCATTTCAGTTTACCAAATGTAATTTTGAAAATCTGTCCAGTATACATTTGTGTAAAAGGTTGGTTGTTTGGTTTTTTTGTAATTATTCAATCCGATTAACAATTACATATTCTTAATTAGAATTTCGGTTCACAAGTGTTCAAGTTTATCACTATGGATGTATAGTTTTTAGTTTTAAACAAGTAAAATGTATACCGGTAAAACTAAAACACCACACACCCATAAAATACTGACGAAACATTCTTACATGGAAAACATAAAAGTACATTAGCTGGTTTCACAAGAATAAAATTTATTTTAACTACACTTGTCTGCAAATCAATGCAAAGCTTCAGAGGTTTTCAGGAGACACTCACCACTTAAAACAGCAGTATGAAATAAAAGATGTAGAGTATGTGACAAAAAGATGCAATGCATTCCAAATACATTAAGGCACACCATTTACTTGAATGAAAATGTGGTGAAACAAAAGAAGAACAGTACAAAGTCTTCAAGGCTCAAGTAAGCATGTAGAAAGGTACTAAAGTAAATACTGTATTGCAGGTAGCTGTTGGAGTACCAGAGTGCAAATATCAAGTATGAAAATTGTGAAATGTCTTAACTAAGTCAAATGTCCAAAAAAACAAGAAACTGGGGGACAAATTTGTAGTTACAGCTAAGATCTGTATCTATAGACTGTAACGTAATAAAACAACACATACTAAGTCTTGAATAAAGTACTGTACATATTAGCTTAGTTACCTATTGAACACAGCAGGTACTAAGAGAATGGAGGTAATTCTATCTCCCGTAAAGCGTCTCACCCACATCCAACTGGCGTGTTGTACCAAGGCACTGAATCTTGCCAGGGACAATGGACTGAGATTTGCCAAATTTACTATATTGCAACATCTGATCATCCCAGTGAATAAAAACAAGGTTAGACAGGTAACAACAAATGCTAAATGATTTATAAATACTATTAATTTAATTTATTCTCAATAAGTGTTGTTGGCAGAAAAATCTAGCATTGGTTATGCACTGATTTTATTCATGTAGTACAGTCAGCCACAGAGGTGATGACTGATTAGTAAGACTGATTTTACTGGAATCATAAATGAATAAATAATTGACAATGAAAAGAAAAGCATTGCTGAGCAACTTTCATTATAATGCAGCATTTCAGTGTTAATTAAATTCAATTAGTTCAATAAGGAATTTGCTGTACATAAGAGAAAAATAAAATTATGTTAAGATTGGTATATTTACACTTTACAAATAATGAATCACTTGGGAATTTAAGCAGCTTTACACAGATTTCTCCCTTTAAAAATAAATAAACTAGAGATGGCATGAAGGAACGAGGTGACTAAGAAGTGTCCAATCACTTCTACTGCCACAATTTTTCACAAACATATCTGAAACTGATTCTTTCCGATATATATATTTTAAAGTAATGGCAAATCCCTAGGTATCCAAGAAAGCTTTTCCTGGAATGAATCCTGCACTCTTTGCAGACCCTCTGGAGAAAAGAGAGAAAAAAAAAACAATTTGATTTGTTTTTCTGTCTGATTCCCCCACCATCTTCCGTGCTGATTCGCTGATCCTATATGCAGCAGGTTTTTTCAGTCTTGCATGTTCCATGTACTGCTCAAGGCATTTTCTCACTCATCGTAGTGCAGTGAAGACAAGAATTTGTCTACATCCATCCCATCTGGGAAAGAGTCCAATAGCTTCTTCTGTTTCTGTAGTGCGGAAAACAAATGGAATTAAACTTAGAAAGAGAAACTGACAGAACTCTGGAACAATACAGTCATTTAAAATAGCTTACATATGGTGACACAAAAGAATGAAAACACAGCTGTATCTTTAATATATATTTGCTGTAATAAATAACCTTTGTAATTGTAACTACTACTGTACTTCAGATTCTACAATATAAACTTCAACAGCATCTAGTTATTTTTATTTTTAAAGTCACTGATTTGGTGAGGGGTACAAAGCAAGAGAACTTTTTACCCTAAAGGAGGTTCAGAAATGATCTACCTTAATAAATAAAGACTGTGAACATAATTTTACCTTCGTATGTTCCTTTTAGGTGCCATTGTGGTTGTTTTATATTGTTTTCTTACATTATTTTTTAGTTAATTATAACAGCTGTTTTTGATTTGCTAGTATTAGGGAAGTAAACTTTTGTTTTCTTTCTCTTCCCAGTGTCTGTGGTAGAACTTGATTTGCTTAGAGGAGGTTTATCATCATATATGAATTGTTTTCAGATGTCTTCTATCCAAGAGAATTTCTCATTACTTGTCTGTGGAATGACCCTTTTAAGAATGTAACTGAACAAGGACAGTTGTAACTTGGTCTTATTGCCATCGTCTACATATTTCATACACAGAGGTTTAATAAAGAATTCAGACACCGAGGTTTAAGAAAGAATTCAGACACCATTATTTTTTAACATTTTGTTATGCTGCATACTTTAGCTACACTTGTTTAATTTTTTCCTTATCAAATAAAGTGAAAACAGGATTTCAGGAATTAGTGAAAATTTATTAAAATTAAAAACCTGACCAATTACATTGATACAAGTGTTCAGACCCTATCCTCTAACACAGGGGTCTCCAACTGTTTCCAACCCATGAGAGCTACTTTTACAAAATGAAAATGGCCAAGAGCTACTTATGTTTTCTAACGTTTATTCTCAAAGCTTATTTCAATCCAAACAAACTGAGTAAGCTTGTTTTGCCTGAACATTTACAAAATGTTGGTGTCCACAACTCACATTTTGCATTAAAACATCACTAAAAATACTTAGTTCACCTGCAAGTACATTTTGTATGTCTGTATGCATTTTCTAGTGTATCTCACACTATTGAACTAAAACATGAATGCTGTCAGAACAAAACAATGCAATTACAAATACACAGATATTACTTATTCATTTGTCATTTTGTTCCATGTCACTGTTTCACTTCACAAGAGTATTCACATGTCCAGTTGCACGTGTGATGTGTTTTTTAGTTAGTCAGATGACTGGCACTGCATGGAGTCAACAAGAGTGGTGTATGGTGGAGTGTAGCCACTTAGGTTCACTCTTATGGAGTCATTTAATTGTTCATCTGTCAGTCTTGTTCTGAACTTTGATTTCATGACATTCATGTCAGAAAAGGCAGACTCATACAGGTACAGTATGTAGACCCAAACAAAGCAGACATTTTCAGAACTGCTTGATGAAGATTCTTATAGTTATCTGGCTCTAATAAGCTCCAGAAATGCTAAGAATACTGTTGAGACTTTAACTGCACAATATGTAAAATTCAACGTCTCTCTGTCTGTCTGCTTTTACTGGGAGAAATACTTAACGGATTTAGATTATTTCTATAATTTCCTTGAACATTCCATCTGATTTTATGACTTCTCTCATTTCGCTATGTATCATAGTTCGATTGCGGTACTGATTTATTTGTGCAAATCCAAGAAACACGCACCGGGCTGAGGGGAAGGGCCTTCCTCACTCACTCGCCAGCTTTAACTGCACTTAGCTAGAGAATGAGAGAACAATTTAATTCAACTTTGTTTGATATTTAAAATAAAGTGTTACTTAGGTCTTGATGAGTTTGAGTCCGGATATTCTCTTAAGTGTATTCCACATTGAAAAGACATATTGCAATTCAGATGGTATGATTTTTTGGAAAGATCGCCGACCCCTAATTTGACTAATCAAGTTTTCAAATTTATGTAGGATTCATAATCCCGTAGCTCGCGAACGTGTTGGAGACCCCTGCATTGCATTCTATTGATCATCACTGCGATGTTTCTTCACCTTGTCTGCAGTCCACATTTTGGTCAATTCAAATGATTACACATGAATAAGGAAAGTCACACACCTGTCAATAAAGGTCCCATATATCGGACAATATATACTGTATCAGATCAAAAACCAAGCCAAGAACATAAAAAGTTAAGGGGTTTGACTACTTCCTAAAGGTAAAGGTACTGAATTCACTTTTCATATTACTGAAAAGAATTGGTTTGCGCTTTGTTTTTAACTGCTCTGCACTATATTTTTATGCTATTGCTAAACAAAATGAGTAACATACTATATTGAACCCTTAGGGAAAGTAATTATTTAATTATCAGTCCGTATCAGTTAGTATCAACTAAATTCTTGCAAACGTGCTACTGGAATTTCCTTAAGAACTAATTTTGAAAAATACAGTACTATGAAATATATCCAATAGGAACTGACAGCAGAGTTACTTACTTTTGTTTTCTTCTTCCTTGCCGGTGAAACAGATCTCTGTTGATCCTTTTTTGATGGCGGACTCTTCTGTTCCTCACTAAGCTTCCGCTTTTTGCCTAAATTTTTGTTGTTTTGAGATATTTTTCCTGTCTGCTGAGCACTGTCTTTCAAAGGAGTGCCCGTTCTAGCAATAGCTGCCCGAGATAGAATCATAAGTGTGTGAGCAGCCATGTTGATGCTGTTCTCACTTCCAGTTTCACTCGCTGGGCTACAAGTAGGCAAGTCTGGTGTGGCAGGTGGTGGAAGATGCCTGGGTGTAAGTTCTCCTTCTTTGTTTATTCGCCGTCGCACAGGAGTCTTTGGGCAGTCTAAAGGATCTTCTATATGTTTACCTGAGCCAGGAGTCTGTGGTATTGGTAGTTCTGAGCCACTCAATATCAACTTATTTGAGGGAGGAGAACCTGGCACTTGTCCCTGAATATCCTGTAGAATTTCAGCTGCCTGCTTGGTTAATGGGCTGACACCCTTGCCTCTACGAATTTTAAGCCTCTGTTCCTCTGGAACTTGCAAAGAAATATTGGATGAAACTGAAGGTTTGTCATTTTGTGAGTTGGCAGGAGCATTTTCCTGGGCTCGCTGCTTGCTTTGCTCTGGCTCTAGTTCATTTTCTTTATTCGCTGTGACATTAGCAGCATCTTCCAAGGACGACTTTTTATCAGTCCACACCTCTTTGCTTTTTGATGCACGACTTTCTGCCATTTCTGACCTCCTCCTCTCATCTAAATCTTTTCCAGATCCAGAGTGTTTCTCTTTATGATCAGACAGGGCAAACTTATCTTTCTGATGTACATCAGTTTTTGCTGTGTGTACAGGTGTTTCATTCTTCTTATTTACAGAAGAACTAGATTTCCGTCTTTTTTCCTGGTCTCTTCGTGATTCAGTATCTTTAGATCTATCTTTACTGCTAACAGAATCACATGATTTTCTGACATCTGAGTCATTCTTGGATTCAAGAACTGTTGTTATTTTGTGTACACTTTCACTTTCAGAGAATTTCTCTCTTTGATCCACTTGGTCCTTCCCATCTGATAACTTTGCTTTACCTAGATGTCCTCCTGATATTATGGTCTGTTCAGTAGTGCGTGAGTCTCCTTCAGTTCCTGTGTTTTGGGTCTGATCTTTCTTCATGGAAATATTAGGGATGCTATGACTGTTTTGACATGTTTTTTCAGACTCCATAGTTGTTGATGACACAGTTAATGAAGGGGCTTCCACCATTAAAGCTTTAGATTCACTTGTTTGGCTGCTGCTTACAGAAGTGTTTAAGGTTTTGGATGTTGAAATGTTATCAAAACACAGAACTCTTTTGTGACTTAGACTTGTTTTCAGACTAGAGCTGGATGCTGATGAAACCGTAACAGATGGCACTACAGAGGGCTTCTGCTGTTCCTCGGTTCCTGATGTTTGCATTACAGTAGGTCTGAAAGAGAAAGAAATCAATGAATGCCACACCATCATAAGATTCGATTTTCTGGAATATGTTCACGATTTGTTTTTAAAGATCTTCTGGATGATAGTAAGTAGGATATTTCTTGATTGGGGAGGGGTAATGATATGCTACATTAATTTATATCTTTCGATATGATGGTCTTGATTCGAAAAAGTGTGCTGAATTGAACAATACATTATACATATGCATTATACAATGCTTGATTTATATATGGTGTGTTAAATACTAAAATAAGCCCAAAGCAACAGAACCCCTTTCTTCATCTGAAAAACCTTTTTACCTTTACCATGGAACCAAACACAGAAGAAAAAAAGGCGTGTTCTAGAGTCCAGTTTATTGGAAGACAGCAATTTGTTTAGGAGTATGTTGGCCTAATTGTAGGTTATTACTTTATTTTTCAAATAAAGTACACACTTATTTTTCCATAAGTAAAATTAAAAAATTGTACAACAGTTTACAAGATGAAAACCATTGAAAACTACAGTGCTGTGGTTGTTCATTTGAGAAGTCTACTTTTTTGTCACTATTTTTAACTCATTTTTTAACATTATTATGTGCTGTTTTGTGCTACATATGCTACAATTAAACCACTCTGAATGGGTCAGGCTAAACTCCATTGTTTAAATCAAAAGTCTCAAATAACATTCCCTGTTTGTGCGGTTTTAAAAAACGTATCAAGTTTTGACATTACTGTATCACACTGAATTATTTTACAAATTGTTACATGTCTAATCTTAATAATTCAGAAAGCAGAAATCAATGTTCATAATAGAATAAAACAGGATTCATTTGCATCTCCTACCTTTGCTTTGGTATACTACTGACATTTGCAGATTTCTCAGATCCTGATCCAACATTTGAGGACTTTCCTTTAAAGGTAATGCAAAAGTAAGCCATTTAGCACCTAATATTTAACATACATACTGCATAATCATAGTATTTCTTCACTACATTCTTCGATCTGCATTAATATGTAATTAATAAGTGCATCTTTCTTTAAACAATCGAATGTCAGAATGCCAAATTTCAATATTTGAATAAGCTTTACATGTAATGTAAAAGCTGCATTCAGTTGCATTAACATTTAACCAGATTAAAGCCCTGAAACCAAACCAATGCAATTACTGACACTCTATGCTTTGTCTTTATTGTTTTTTATTGTAACTGTTTTTGTAATAACATTCCATTGGGATCAGGAGTCTGTTCCAAAAAGAATGTATATATTGTGTACAATGTTGATTAAACTGACAAGCATGCTGAAGATAGTTATGTAATTAAATTACCTAAGTTACATTATAGGGGAAAAATTGATGTGAATAAGCTTTTGTTACTTATTTTTACACTTTTAACTTAGTCAGTCAGGTTAATTTGTTTGCATTATACAGTGAATCTGGAAAGTATTCACAGCTTATCACTTTTTCCAAATTTTGTTATGTTACAGCCTTATTCTAAAATACAGGGTGGGCCATTTATATGGATACACCTTAATAAAATGGGAATGGTTGGTGATATTAACTTCCTGTTTGTGGCACATTAGTATATGTGAGGGGGGAACTTTTGAAGATGGGTGGTGACCATTATGGCCATTTGGAAGTCAGCTATTTTGGATCCAACTTTTGTTTTTTCAATAGGAAGAGGGTCATGTGACATATCAAACGTATTTGGAATTTCACAAGAAAAACAATGGTGTGCTTGGTTTTAACGCAACTTTATTCTTTCATGAGTTATTTACAAGTTTCTGACCACTTATAAAATGTGTTCAATGTGCTGCCCATTGTGTTGGATTGTCAATGCAACCCTCTTCTCCCACTCTTCACACACTGATAGCAACACCAGGGAGAAATGCTAGCACAGGCTTCCAGTATCCGTAGTTTCAGGTGCTGCACATCTCGTATCTTCACAGCATAGACAATTGCCTTCAGATGACCCCAAAGATAAAAGTCTAAGGGGGTCAGATCGAGAGACCTTGGGGGCCATTCAACTGGCCCACGACGACCAATGCACTTTCCAGGAAACTGTTCATCTAGGAATGCTCGGACCTGACACCCATAATGTGGTGGTGCACCATCTTGCTGGAAAAACTCAGGGAACGTGCCAGCTTCAGTGCATAAAGAGGGAAACACATCATCGTGTAGCAATTTCGCATATCCAGTGGCCTTGAGGTTTCCATTGATGAAGAATGGCCCCACTATCTTTGTACCCCATATACCACACCATACCATCAATTTTTTTGTTCCAACAGTCTTGGAGGGATCTATCCAATGTGGGTTAGTGTCAGACCAATAGCGGTGGTTTTGTTTGTTAACTTCACCATTCACATAAAAGTTTGCCTCATCACTGAACAAAATCTTCTGCGTAAACAGCCATTTCAAGATCTCTCCAGAGATGTTCAATTGGATTCAAGTCTGGGCTCTGGCTGGGCCACTCAAGGACATTCACAGAGTTGTCCTGAAGCCACTCCTTTGATATCTTGGCTGTGTGCTTAGGGTCGTTGTCCTGCTGAAAGATGAACCGCCGCCCCAGTCTGAGGTCAAGAGCACACTGGAGCAGGTTTTCATCCAGGATGTCTCTGTACATTGCTGCAGTCATCTTTCCCTTTATCATGACTAATCTCCCAGCTCCTGACGCTGAAAAACATCCCCACAGCATAATGCTGCCACAACAATGCTTCACTGTAGGGATGGTATTGGCCTAGTGATGAGCGGTGCCTGGTTTCCTCCAAACATGACACCTGGCATTCACACCAAAGAATTCAATCTTTGTCTCAACAGACCAGAGAATTTTGTTTCTCATGGTTTGAGAGTCCTTCAGGTGCCTTTTGGCAAACTCCAGGCGGGCTGCCATGTGCTTTTTACTAAGTAGTGGCTTCCGTCCAGCCACTCTACCATACAGGCCTGATTGGTGGATTGCTGCAGAGATGGTTGTCCTTCTGGAATGTTCTCCTCTCTCCACAAAGGACCTCTGACAGAGTGACCATCGGGTTCTTGGTCACCTCCCTGACTAAGGCCCTTCTCCCCCGATCGCTCAGTTTAGATGGCCGGCCAGCTCTAGAAAGAGTCCTGAAGGTCTCGAACTTCTTCCACTTACGGATGATGGAGGCCACTGTGCTCATTAGGACCTTCAAAGCAGCAGAATTTATTCTGTAACCTTTCCCAGATTTGTGCCTCGAGACATTCCTGTCTCGAAGGTCCATAGACAATTCCGTTGACTTCATGCTTGGTTTGTGCTCTGACATGAACTGTCAACTGTGGGGCCTTATATAGACAGGTGTGTGCCTTTCCAAATCATGTCCAATCAACTGAATTTACCACAGGTGGACTCCAATTAAGCTACAGAAACATCTCAAGGATGATTAGGGGAAACAGGATGCACCTGAGCTCAATTTTGAGTTTCATGGCAAAGGCTGTGAATACTTAGGTACATGTGCTTTCTCAGTTTTTTTATTTTTAATAAATTTGCAAAAATCTCAAGTAAACTTTTTTCACGTTGTCATTATGGGGTGTTGTGTGTAGAATTCTGAGGAAAAAATGAATTTAATCCATTTTGGAGTAAGGCTGTAACATAAAATGTGGAAAAAGTGATGCGTTGTGAATACTTTCCAGATCCACTGTATAACTTGACCTGTTTAGATTTAAGAGGGAAAATATTTATCCATCTATCCATCATTTAAGTTATTGGACTTAACTGTAAACATTTCAAACATTCATAACAAACTTATCAATCACAGACACAAAGAATAAGTTGGTAAGGAGTGTGGTAGACAGTAGGACTTTACGCACCTTCAAAGCTAACCTTCATGTTATCTTGGAAAAAGCTAGTGGATAGGACTGACCAGCCTTGTTGGTCTGAATGGCGTGTTCATATCCAGATTGTTGTAAATGTTCAAATTTATTAGTTATTCAAACCCATTCATTCTACATACAAAATACCTGACCTAATCTCTGTAGTGTGCAAAAACACATTCATTTTACTATACAAAGTACCCACCTACCTACCTATCTATCTACATACTGATGTAATTCTAATACCCTACATCAACCAAAGCTACAGAATAAAGATTTATTTGCATTATTCCAGGATACAGTCTGGATTCTTAGAATATTGGAACTTTACTACTATTTAACTTGCAGTTTCCGATATTATCGCTTCATATATCACATTAAATTCAAATATTATATATTTTATTGCAGTGTTCTACAAAATAAATGGCTTTTGATCTGTTTTGCCATTATTCTTGGTTGTGTTTTAGGACTGGTTTAAGAGTATCTCACTGCTTCTAATATCTTAATTTGTAACTACATCTGATATGTTCAAATACCATAATTGTTACATTTTTTGCCAGAAAATAAACTATTATAAATATTATCCATTATTATATTTTATTACTACTGAAAATGTTAGGTTTTCCCAGCATTTCTTCTTGACTTGGAAATTTTACATTTAAGGTGTAGCCAAATGTTTTCTACTCACCAAGGCATTAGGTGAGCCAACATATTAATAGAACTCATGACCCAATAAGGATTTTATAAACTGTTACACCTGTAACAGTTACAGTATATATAATACATATTAAATAAAATATAAATAATATATAAATAAAATATTAAATATGTTAAATAAAAAACACAAAACATATTTCCATTTTGTCAGAACAAACATTGCTATTAAAAAAAGAAGTCCTTTTTTTAACCTTGCACTAATTTCAGCTTTGTGTTACTCCAGACATGGTATGCTGCAATAAGTAAGTAAACTTCCATGTTTAAGATTGTTACAATTTGTAATTGTTAAGTTTGGACAGATTGTTCTACCACTCTGCTCTGCTTTTTGGTTAACAAGCATACTATCAACACATTTGAAACCTTTCTTCAGCACCCCAGAAGTATCATTTAGGTCCTGATCCTGTTCCCTTTCATTCTTGAACCTCACCTGATTTGCTGTTGTAAAACTGTTAAGAATTCGTTACAGCTAACAAAAACTGGTTTAATTTCTCTTTGACATAATGGGAAATAACTGCCATATTTCAGATTTTCCTTTTATTATTTTAACCACTTTATATCTCTAGTTTAAATAGTACTTTCAATGTCAGGAAAGCATACTTAGCTATCTCAATGAACATGTCTTTTGGAGGCTTCTGGCTTGACACGTAATTCCTAAAAAAATGTGCTATTTTTTTGGTGAAGAATCCCGTATGATTCTTTAACTACCGGTGCCCCACTCTGCAAACTTATCAAATCGGGCTGCCCGACACAAATGATCTACTATCCAGAAGCTGTTTTCTTTTTTTAAAGTGTAACCTATTCTTCACACCTATGTGTGAAGTGTATTCAAATATTTTGTGTATTTTTTTTTTTTTTTTTTTACTTACTAAGAGAGTTTTTAACTTTCAATTAATGACAGTGTATGCCAACTAAAAATATGAGGAGGGAATACCTAAAGATCATTACAATGCAGCATTTAGTACTTTTTAGTAACTCCTTTTGAGAAACTCTCCATGCCACCACATATATAAAATATAGATGGGTATTGCCTTCGCATTTTTTACCCTAGCGGAAAGGCACACAGCAGAGCGGCGGGCTGGAGGAAAAAGAAAGTGTGGAGGACTAAAGTAACATGCGTGTTTCACTTGCTTAAGTAATCATGAGCGATTTTGTAGGAGTTCAATATATGCAGGCATGTAAACTGTTCCGGATGCACTTTTCTCTTTGATCAGTTTGCTTTCTATGGACAGAAAAAACTTTTTCTGTGGTGGAGTGACAGCACAGAAGTACTATATGTGACGCACTGCAAACAAAAAAAATAAAAAATAATAAAGCATACAAAGGCACATTAAATATAAATGCACATACAGTAGTAGTACTTAGGACCTATGTTCAAAGATATTTAAGTATTTCTTATTTTTAATCATTTGAACCCCAGTTATAGTATAATTTGACAGCCCTAATTTATACACACAAAAAAATACCTCTAAAGTACCAGATACTGCATGCCATTTTTATAATGTCTACTGCTTACTTGGGTCTGAAGAGCTTTTGAGTGCTATTTGTCTCGGTTTAGCTGGTATAGGCAACTTTGCTGTAATTGGTAAAGTGGAACCAACTGGGACATGAAATACCTAAAAAAGTATTTAAAAAAATAAAATTATATATACACAACACAGACACTTTACTCCCATTAAATACAAAATGCAATCTAAATTTTTAAAGCTAGACAAAATGTAAAAAAGAAAAACGTGCATTTTTTAATGCTATTACTTAAAACTGAGGCTGCATCTTTAGTTGATGTACAACACCAACTCGGAAGACGTTGAGACCAAAATGGAAAATGCAAGTAATAAACAGAAAGCAGTGATTAGTAAAGGATACTAAATGACCTCTAAACTGAAAACTATATGAAAGCCCCATTATTTGAAGTTACAACTAATTAACTTCATTTGTTTTTCAAAAACATCTATGAAACATATTAAAAAAAAAAAAAAGTTTGGACTGTAAGGAATTTACCACTTTCTAATATTGCCTTTCATTCTCAGAACACTTAATAAACATTTAGGTACTGAAAACACAAATGCGTTTCAGATGTAAATTTGTCCCATTCTCCTTGCAAAGAAGTCTTAAGTCTTAAGGAAGTGTCTTATAGGCAAAGTCTATATGTACTTTTCGTCATCAATGGGGTCTTAATGGAACTGCAAATTATCATTGCCCAATGCAGTGACACAACCCCATACCATCACAGATGTTGTTTTCTGGATCTGTAGCTGGTCAAAGTCTGTATGGTCATTTACTTTGTTCCAGAGGATACAATGCACATTTCTTCTTAAAAAAAAAAAAAAAAGACCTGAAATACTGATTCGTTCACTGTTTGATGGTCCATCCAAAGGCTCTTCTGCACACTGTTAACATATGGCCTTCTTTTTTGCACTGTACAGATGTAACCAGCATGTGTGGATTCAACTATGTATTTGTGGTACTTGATAAAATTTTGCCCAAGTACTGCTGTGCCCATGTGGTTATAGCACTTATTGATTAAAAGTGCTGTTTGACGGATTGAAGGCCACATATAGACAAACTTGGGCTTGCACCCTTGACATTAACACAGCAAAAAAATAAATCTAAGCAAGTGAAATGTTGTTGTAACAATTATTGACTTGGATAGACTGTATATTTATGAAAAAATGAAACTGACCACACTGAACACTTAATATCTTTTCTTTATACTGGTTGTGAAGGATTACAAGTCAAAGTGAATTTTTAAATAACTGCTGTTTTTATTTGCACTTTGCATTCCATCAAAACTTTTAGCAGTTTTTATTTGGGATAAGCAGATCAATACCACAGTAAATCCATACTTTGATACTCCCAAAAAAAAAAAAAAATTAATTACTATTTATTTCTGTAAGATGCGGTAACAAGGTTCTTGCAAAGGCATAAAATGTGCTAACACACTTTCAGCTTTTATGGAAATGAGCAGAAGCGATGTGACCCAAGAATGCCATAAACCCACGCCCCTTCCACAAGCGCAGGCTGTGTATGACAATGGCAGACCGAAAGCATTGTGTTGTATGCTGCTAGTTTTCAGAGATGGAGAAGAATACAGCCACCAGATGCAATATTTGTAAGAACAAGGAGCAATACAGTGGCAAAACAAGCAGCCCATTTAAAAAATTAAAAAGCATATATGCTGAACAACACAAAGATGTTTGTAAAATATTAAAAAGATGCAAATCTGAAGCACATTGATTTAGCTACAATCAGTGCCAGGGATGTTGCAGGAGAACTTTCAAAGAGGCACAAGATGTTATCTAGGTAACTCCAGCTAGCAGGGTTATATAGACAGGTTTACTGAAGACTTTTCAGTTGAGTTTAACATTTTTCTGTTTACCACTCATTAATACATATGAAACGTAAAGCCTGTTGTTAGCACAATGGAGGACATAGAATAGTGGAGAGGATAACTGTCAGAACATTTTGACATGGGTTCTGTCAATTTTGTTTTTTCACTCTAAACAAAATGAATGGAAGAGTATAATCAATATCTATAAATTAAGAATGTTAAATAGTCTAACACTACGCAAAACACTTAATAGCTATGCCTAATTTGAAGACAAACTTTTCACTGAAAGTAGTGTTTCTTTCTAAAAAATAAGCGCTCAAGTAAATGTTAATAAAAATATTAAAATTTAGTGGAGTTAAAAGTACTTTAACTGCATTAGTAACAGCATCTAGTGTAAAAAATATATCATTTTTCTACTAAATTTTGTATTTTTAAAATTGAATTCTGCTCCTGTCTCCTTCCATATTCCAAAGACATACAGGTTAGATGGACTGTCAGGGTTAAATTGGCCCCGATATATGTGGCAGGGCTCTCACTCTGTCTGGGGATTGTTCCTGTCTTGCACCCACAAAGGCAAAAGATTAAGCTTACAAATGTCAACAATATTTTTTCTAAATAAAAACTACAGTACTGTGACAAAATCCTTCTCGACAAAACAAAAGGGCAGAATGTAATAGAAAATGCAAATGTGGGAATAATATTTTTTTGTAAATGTTAGGGTTGTGAGGGGATCTAAGTACTTTTGTGAAGTGATTGCTCATTTTGCATGTATTAGACAAAAACAATGTTTATGAAGATGTAAAATGTTTATATTCTTTATTACGTTTGTATGTTCATTCTGGGTGTCAAGGTGGTGGTAAGGTTGAAATATGCTGCCTCGCAGCAAGGAGACAGGTTTGCTACCCGAATCATCCCTGTGTGCAGTTTGCATGTTCTCTCTGTGTCAGCGTAAGCTCACTTCCACAGTCCAAAGACATTCAGGTTAGGTGAACTGGCAAAGCTAAACGGGCCATGGAATGTGTTTAGTGTGTTGGTCCTGCAATGGATGGGCACCCTATCAAGGATTTGCTCCTGCCTTGCTCCCTATGGCACCTGGGATGGGCTCCAGCAATTAATAAATAAAGTTTGCGTCATCCATGGCTTTTTATTTGCACGATAGTAAAATGGGCAGACTACTGTTTTTACTAACGTTCTTTAATGCA